>NC_071391.1:5819317-6144409 GCF_022682495.2 Desmodus rotundus | reverse complement strand
AGCGGAAGCGGCCAACTTGCAGGAACTTCCGGTGCTCGCGGGATCTGAGGTATCGCGAAGGCCAGGTCGGATTGTGCGTTGCTACCGGCAGCGTCCGGCAGGAGGTTGCTACCATGCAGGCCCAGTTGGTTTTATCTCCAAACCTCCGCGCGCTACAAATCATGTACAGTGAAAACCATATGTAAGAAAGCCGCAATGCAGGGGCCTTCGTTGACTGCAAAATAATAGTGTTTTCTAGGCAGGCGCCTAAAACAGTCGTCACCTGCCCCTGGCATTCGGTGAGGGACAGAAACGCCGCTCCAATCCGTGAATTAGGTCCTTTAAAGCGGCGGCACTCTATCCTTGTATGCAAATAAGATGCGCGGCAGTCGAAAGCTCGGTCCACTTGCACAGCCCCTGATGCAAATAAGCCTATTATTATGCAAGCCCCGCCCCTGGCGTACCGCCTACGCCGACGCTGTGGTTGTGGCCCGCCCCCGCAGTCCGCTGAGGCCCTGTGGTTGGCGAGCTCCTGTTGCGGCACTGCAGTGCAGGCCCTCCCTCTTGCGGCAGCCCTGAGGCGGGAGCCGAGGCGGAGGCGGAGGCGGGGCCTGGGAGGTTGTGGCCTCAGAGTCTGGCGTGGGGATGACGGGCGTGTGCATCCTGAACCACCTATCGGGCTCGATACTCTCTCGGGTGGCTGTCGGGCGTCGTGCAGCAGCGGTGGGAGGAAGAGGGTGCCTGGAAGCAGGTCTAGAGTGGACGCTTGGCAGAGCCCGCGGTATCAAAAGCACCGCTGTCGCTATGGCCCCGATCAAGGTGACCGTTGGCCCAGTCCGGCTGGGACTGACCCCCTCTTCCTTCTCCCTTCCATCTCTTCAAGGCCCTCCGTCCCGCTGAAGGCAGTGGCCCCCAGCCCCAAACCCTGCTGGCCTCCCTCTTTTCCTACCCTGCTGTCCTGTCTCTGTTGCCCTAGAGACTCCTTCCCGTCCTCTGTCCCCCCCACCATCTCCGCCACAAACCCCGTGGCTGCCCCACCGTTCTCGCCAGTTTTAAGGGCTTGGTGCACCATCTCCTGAGACTTTTCAGCCTTTTCTTCCACATTGACTTTGCGACCCTGTAATGTGTCTCCACCATTTTCAGGCAATAGAATTCCATGGCCTCCCCCACCTTCTGGGCCCTCCTTTGCCCCAGCGTCCCTTTCAATCCCCATACATAGACCCCTCTCTACCCTCCTGCATGCTTTGTCTGGTTATTGGGCATCACTCTCACACTGTCTTCTGAAACGCGTTGTCTTAGGGCCCCTGCTGAGTCCCCCTCATTCCCCTCCAGACACAGCTGATTCCCGGCTTCACCTGCTTGTTCCTCTCATCTTGAATCACCCCTAGCTCCTTAGAACTAAACCCTGCCCCCATCCCAACTATTCTGAGATCTCCTCTCTCCCCTGCAACCTACCCCCAACCCCTGACTTCCCCTCCCTTTTGTTTCCCTCCTGCCCATGAAGCCCTCATACACTCCCAGGGAGACTGCTCCTTCCCCTTTGAGAGATTCCTTCCTCTGTACCTCCCAAATGTAGGGACCTGCACTCCTGCCAAAAAGCTTACCCACTTTCTGCTGTCCTACCTTTTTCTCATTTGGGGGGTGGGTTACAGACCTGGCCAGGATCCCCTCCCTGGGTTGGTCAGGGCTCCCCCACCCGCCCCTCCCCCTTCTGCCCAGTTATCCCACTTCTTTCCTGTAACTTACACAACCCGTTTACTCAACTCCTTGCAACTCCAGGAAGGCCTCTCCCTTTTTCTGTTGCCACTAACAGGCCCTCAAAGAGAAATAAGGCCACTTTGAAACTTGGAGGATGTGGGGTAACTAGGCAGTGGGAGGAGAAGGGAGGGTGACAGGGAGGGACATCTGGAAAGTCTGACAGGTTTGGGCTTCCTGCCATGTGTCAACCCTGGCTCCCCCAGCTGTGGCTTCCAGGCTCTCTGTCTTCTGAGCCCTGGGTTTGCTGTCCTTCCCTGGCCTCCCTACCTGTCTCCCACTCCCCGACGCTTACCGTGAGTCCTTCCCTCCAGGTGGGAGATGCCATCCCATCCGTGGTGGTGTTCGAAGGGCAGCCTGGGAACAAGGTGAACCTGGCAGAGCTGTTCAAGGGCAAGAAGGGCGTGCTGTTTGGAGTCCCTGGGGCCTTTACCCCCGGTTGTTCCAAGGTGAGGTCCTGCCCTCTGGGGTCTTGGGTGCATGGTTCATGAGTCCCTCATGTTGTCCCGAGGCCACTTGCAACAATGGTTGCAGGTGATGTGACAGCTAAAAAGCTTATCACAGTGTTCAGAACGTAGGAGAAATGAAATCCAGCACCTCTTGTTGACCCTGCTGAGTGACAGGCACTCTGGAAGGTATTTGGGTAAATAAGACATAACTGTGCCTGTGGGAAGTTTGTGGCCTTGACCCCAGACATCTTAAGTATGGATCCCAGCTCCCCAGTGACCAGGGCAGAAAGGAACTGTGGCTTGGGCAGTTCTCGTGTCTGATGAAAGGTGTGGGAGCAGGGCGGTGAGGAAGGCCCGGAGGTAGAGTGAGTAGCCCGAAGACTAGAGGCACTTGTCCCTTTGCTGAGTCTTTGTTTCCCCTCCGCAGACCCACCTGCCAGGGTTTGTGGAGCAGGCTGGTGCTCTGAAGGCCAAGGGGGCCCAGGTGGTGGCATGTCTGAGTGTTAACGATGTCTTTGTGACTGAGGAGTGGGGACGAGCCCACAACGCAGAAGGCAAGGTAAGGTGTGGGTGTCCTGCAGGGCATCAGGGGCCAGGCAGGAGATTTTTCTGGTGACTTTTACTTTTTCTTTAGGTTCGGCTCCTGGCTGACCCCACTGGGGCCTTCGGGAAGGTGCGTGTAACCCCTAGCCCCCGCCCTACAGGATGACCCCTGTTCCAGGCCTTGGAAGCAGGAATTTGGAAGGACATGGCCAATGTGGGGAGCAGCTGGGGGGGGGGTTGGCTTGTTCTGGAGGTTCCTGACTCTTTTTCTTACCTCTCTCTTCTTAGGAGACAGATTTGTTGCTAGATGATTCTTTGGTGTCCCTCTTTGGGAATCGACGGCTCAAGAGGTAAAAGTGGGAGGGTCCTCCACGGGCTTCCCCTGCCACCCTCCCTCTCTATTCCCAGCCTCCAGGCTTAGGCTGTTGTAACTGGCCCTGCCCTCTTTCTGGCAGGTTCTCCATGGTGATAGATGATGGTGTAGTGAAGTCCCTGAATGTGGAGCCAGATGGCACAGGTCTCACTTGCAGCCTGGCCCCCAACATCCTCTCGCAGCTCTGAGGTCCTGGGCCTAGACATACGTCTTCTACCCTTTCCCGTGTCACCTGCCCAGCCCAGCCTGAATCTGGGCCACCCAGTTGAAGTGTTGGCCAGATTTCTGCAATAAACACTTCGGTTCACATCTGTCTCCTTGATTTTGAATTGCTGGTTTGCTGTGTCCCAGGCCGCATGACAGTCACAGCTGTGATGGCAGTGGGCAGGGCTAAAGACGATACTCATATAGGAGACCTTGATTTAATTTAGGAGGTAGTCAGAGAAGGCTTCTTGAAAGAGGTGTTATGAAGCATCTGTGTGCAAACAGAGAAAAGGCCAGTGGTGGAGAGCAAGGGGAGGAGGCGTTTGTGCGGAGGGAGCACATCTGGAAAGGCCCCAGGCAGGCAAGGGCTTGGCTCGTACCCAGGAGTTTTGCATTTCACCTCTGGGTGCTTGATCTCATTTAGACCATAAACCCTGGAGTAGGGACTTCGGCTCTAGGCAACCCCCGACCTAGGCCAAATCCCAGCCTCATCATTTTTTCATATTGTGGAACCATCCCTAGGAGCACCCATATCCCAGGTAGGGCCTCTGGTACCTTGGGACCATCTGACTTGCAGGAAGAGCTTCATCAATAGAGGCAGTGCTGATTCAGTCTAGGAGGGCTCCCTGGAAGAGGAGACTAGGTGAGCTGTGGAAGGTAGAAGATAGTGGTAAGGCCTGACCAGTGGTGGGTGTACTGTGAGCAGCCAGGGATCAGGGAGGCCAGCAGGATTTGGGGCTGGGGGCTGTTGCCTTCTGCAGGCTGTGTTCTTGGGCCTTTGCCTTTTGTCCCTGGGGAGCCACGTGCTTGGCAGCAAGCAGGGACTGTTAGGCCCCTGTTGCATTTAGGAGCTCACAGCCTAAGAGGGGAGCAGACGCTTCAGGTGTAGTAAAAATACTCAACACAATTGTGTGAGATATGTCCACCCAGTGTAGATGACATCAGGAGGCTTTGGCTAGACGTAAGTGATGGTTTATTCAAGGGTCTTAGGGATTGCAAACCAGAAACAACCAGGCAATACCCAGTGTTCTCAAGAAGGAAGAAAAGCTGAGGTTTCTCAGAGTAAAAAGTCATTCTTGGGAAGAGTCCGTCCTGCATTCTTGGCCTCTGGATTGGTCTTGAGATGGTGATTCAGATGACTGGCAGTCTGGAAATGTGAACATTTCCCCTCAGTCCTTCAGCGGGTAATCGGAGGTTTGATGTACATGCGTGCCTCAGAGATGGGATTCGGTTCCAAGCCACCATCATAAAGGAGTCCTGATCTTTTTGCTTCGGGAGGATCTTATCTTCAACTTAATCTTCAAAGAAATGCAGCACCCGGCACCCGGGGAGCGCAGCCAGGTGGAGGACAGTGAGGCGAGGTGTGCCCGTATGCCCAGCATCGCGCTCTGTGGGCTGCTGCCCTGCCCCGGGTCCGTCAGCACTAGGCTCTGAGCACCCTCCCTGCCCTGCCTGGCCCCTCGCTGGGGCTCAGCCCCCAGGGCTGGCAAGGGCACGTGGCACTCATGGGGAGGTCAGGGGGAAGGCCAAGGGAAGGCCTCTGGAGGACAGTCCTTGAGGCCATGGGATTGGTGCTCCTGGCAGAGGGAACAGTGTGGCTGGGGGTCCGGAGGGTGGAATGGCTCCAAGCTGCCACCACACACGACCAGCTGGGTGAGGGAGGATGTTGGGAGGGTGGTGGCCTTGAAGCCCTGGTGAGCCGCTGGCCTTTTCCCCCCCGCAAACACCTCAGGGCAGTGAGGGACATCTGCGGGGCAGTGTCGGGTCAGATTCGTCCCTGGCCTCCTGTGTAGGGGCAGAGCTGGAGTGCAGTGAGTGGGAGGCGGGGTGAGGTGCCAGGTGGGCAGTGCAGGGCAAGATGTAACCGAGTGACGTCCTACAGGTGGAGGCTGACACATGGGCTCCTGTTGGGTGTCGGGAGGGAGGGGGTTCTGGGACCACTTGGCTGGAAGTCTAAGGAGCTGGGCGGGTGGCTTGGTGTCCATGTGGATAGGGCACTCAGCACAGGGGCTCGCCCTCTGACCTTGGCCCCTTCAGTTCTCTCCCACAACCTGCTTCCCCTCAGGGGTCCTGGGCTGGGGCAAGGCAAGGCAGGGGGCTGACTGCCCATCTCGGTCTCTGTGGTCACAGTGCTGTCTTGAACCTGATGGCAGAAAGGCCCTTTCTTTCCTGGACACCATCTCTTTTAATCCTCCTGTCATACAAGTGAGGAAACTGAGGCAGAGCGTTTCCCCTGCGGTCACCAGTGTGCACACCAGTGCACGGTCTTGACCTCCAGGTGGAGAGAACGTCCGAGTCAACAGCTGGTGCCCCCTTCCCTGCAGCAGCCCCATGCCACCCCGGTAGCCACTCGCTATCAGGGCAAGCTCAGCTTCCATCATGGCCACTCAGCGACCTCTGTCCCTTCTACTCCTGGCCGTTCATCTGGTCTGGCTGAGGCCCAGCGAGGCCTCTGAGAGGAAGTGTCCCCTCCAGGCTCCTGTTGCCACTGGTTGGGTCTTTGGGCTGGGGTGAGGGGCTTCCAGGGCTCAGGTGGCTGCTTTGGACAGCACGATGGTTGTCGGGTTGGGCGGAGATGGGGCTTTGGCCTCGGTGCCCCTGGCTGCTGGCCACAGGGTTCAGCTTGCTGGAAGGTGCGGAGTGTCCTCTGAGCTGCTCCAGGGGCTGTAAGGCCCCAGATCAACTACTGTGTGGCAAGAGAATGTGGCACAGCTCATGGCAGACAGGCCAGGTTCCAGGCCTATAGATAAGCCAGAGCCAGGCCATGGATGCCTGGACCAGCGGGTTCTGGAAGCCTGGGGGGGCTGCGTCTGGTAGAGCAGCGGGCATGACCTTCCTGGGGTGCTCAACGTTAAAACCAACTAACCAACCTACCCACTCACCCTGAAGCAGCCACCCCACACACCCCCCCAATAAAACTTACCCACCTGTCCCGACCTGCCCAAGGCAACGGTTACCCCAGCCCATGAGGTCAAGGGCTTTACTCAGCGTCAGTGGCTCTGGGCCTTTCCTGAGTCAAGGGTTCCTTTGAAGTGCTGCTGAGAGCACTGCCCTTTCCCTTAGAAAATGCATGCTTGCACATGTGTGTACGTGTGCACACAGACATCTGCACGCTCTTCAGCAGTTTCAAGGAACCCCTGAAGTCCTTCCAGAAATTCCAGGTGAGCCCTCCAACCCCGTCTGGAAGCCCCACAGCAGAGCAGGGCCGCCAGCCTTGGGCTGAGACCACTAGACCGCGAAGCCTGATCTGCTACTGAGAAGCTGGGGATCTTGGGCAGGTGGTTTATTAGAGTTTCCCTCTACCCCCATAACCTCATCTTTAACGTGGAAAAAATCCAACCCACCTCCTAGGGGTGTTGTGGGGAAAAAATGAGACAATTTATGTAAGTATTTGGCACAGTGCCTGACGCACAGCGAATGCCCACTAAACGGCTATAGACAGAAAAATAGAAAGACTGCTGCTTTCCACCGTGCAGCCCCGTGCAGGCACGGAAAGGGGCAGGAGTGTGGGGAGGCGTAGGGAGTGCTGGCACTGAGGGTTTCTGTAGTACACCTCTCTGGGCCTCAGTTTCCTCATCAATATAATGGGGCTACTGTTTCTCTCTCTCTCTCTCTCTCTCTTTTATCCTCACCTGAGGACATTTTTTTCTCATTGCTAATAGAGAGAAAGGAAGGGAAGTGGGGGTGGGCAGAGAGAGAGAAACATCAATTGGTTGCCTTCTCAGACGCACCCTGGGTACGTGCCCTGACTGAGGATCGAACCTGCCAGCTGGGTATGTGCTCTGACAGTGAATCAAACCCGCAACCTTGTGGTCTACAGGAAGACGTTCCAACCAACTGAGCCACACTGGCCAGGGCTCTCTCTTTTTCAAAGATCCTCACCTGAGGATATGTTTATTGACGTTGGAGAGAGAGGAAGGTGGGTGGGGAGAGAGAAACATCAATGTGAGAAACACCTATTGGTTGCCTCCTGTGTACACCGTGAGCAGAAATTGAACCCACAGCCTAGGTATGTACCCCAACCGGGAATTGAACCTGCAACTTTTTGGTCCACAGGATGATGTCCCAACCAACTGAACCACCATAGCAATCTGCCGTGCTGTTTATATTCACGTCCATTCTTCTGCTTGAGCTGGGAATCATGTGTTTTTACTTACCACGAGTAAGATGCCCTGCTCGGGATGAGGAACACAGGACACTCTCAACACGTGCTTTGGGAAGAAGTAAAGAAGTGAAGGAAAGGAGTGAGAGAGAGAGAGCGAGCTATCCTTTCCGCAGCTTCCTGGATATTGTTCCCATTATTTCAACATAAAATTGACTGTAGTGGCTCTGAAGTAGAATCAGATTTGCTCGAGAGTGAAGTAAATACGAGTGACTGAAGACAGGCCTACCTCACAGGTATGCGGTAGGAAGACTGACAATCTAGGGCTAGTATGGCAGCTCCATGATGATCAGGGGCCCACGCGTTGTCCATCTTGTTGCTCTGTCATTTTAAACATGTGGTGTCTGCCTCACAGTCCATTGTGGCTGCTTAAGTTCCAGCCATCACAGTCATAGTCCAGCCAGCACAAAGGAGGAAATGGGGAACAGGAGATAAAAGACCCATGCCAGCTATCTTTTAAGGAGGTTTTCTGCAAGCTGCCACATATCATTTCCACTAATATCTCATTGGCCAGAGCTTATTCGCGTGGTCATACCTACTACAAGAGAGGCTGGGAAATATTGACTTTACACCAGGCTTCCATGTGTCTTAACTAAAGTTAGGAGTTCTATCACTAAGGGAGAAAGGACATGGGTGTACGGCATCAAGGCTTCCCAAGGGACAGCATCACTTCCCTGCTGCTCCCATCAGCCTTCAAACTAATCTGTTCCAGATCCCTGTGTTGCCTCATATTCCCAGTGACCCCTCCCCAAGCCTCTGTCCCTGCAACCTTGGTCTCTATAGTCACCCCAGTTCCTTAGTCTGTGGGTCCTCCAAGCTTCTGCCGCTTCAGTATCTCCTTGACAACGTTCACCACCCAGGACGCCCCTCCCTTTCCTACCCCTGCCCAAATAGCTCTAACCTTCAAGGCCCAGGTCCGTCCTGTTTGCTGAGGGTGACAGGCTGTTCCCCGTCCCTTCCCTGAACTCGTCCCCGTGGGCCACACCCTCAGCTTCATTAAAGATGGAGTTTTTGTGACATGTAAGTCACGCATCAGGTCCTGGCTGGCGTGGCTCAGTGGATTGAGGCGGGCCTGTGAACGAAAGGGTCGCTGGTTTGATTCCTGGTCAGGGCACATGCCTGGGTTGCAGGCCAGGTCCCCAGTAGGGGGGCGTGTGAGAGGCAACCACACATTGATGTTTCTCTCCCTCTCTATCTCCCTTCTCCTCTGTCTAAAAATAAATAAATAAAATCTTAAAAAAAAAGTCACGTATCAGAAAGTTCACCCTTTAAAAGTGTACAGTTCAGTGGTTTTTAGTCTATTCACCGAGTTCTGCAACTGCCACCACTCCAAAGACAGGTTTATAATCTCGGTGACTTCTCCCCAGATGAAGCCGCTTATCTCTTCGTGTGCACACCCTCCTGTAGTTATGAAAGGCGCGGTCAGAACTTTGGGGCTTCCGCTTGTCCCTCTGCACCCCCACAGTCACATCAGGTGTCTTGCACCCAGCGGCTGTTTGCTGAGGGTCATCTCCGCACCAGGCACTGTGTTTGGCTGGGCTCTGGGGACACAGTGGTGGATACGCCCACCCTGCATAGGCCCTGCTGGCACCCGTGCGGGGCCAGCCCCAGCGAGTGCCTTACCAGAGCGGCTGTACCGCCCAGCTGTGGTTCCCCACTCGATGTGCTCGCAGATGAGGCCTTGCCTTCAGCACAGGGGAGCTGTGAGGGAAGCCTGCGCCAGGGAGTTGGGGGTACTGTGCAAGTAGGACCCTGCCCACACCCCCACAGCCCATGGAGTAAGGAGGGAGGAAACACCTTCAAGCTGTGAGCGGAAAAGGAATAGGCGATAGCCAGACAAGCAGGAGGGGTCCCAGGTAGCAGGAGCAGCCTGTGCGAAGTCCTAAAATCGTGCAGGATGAGAAGTCTGGACTGAGTGGAACGGGGGAGGCGGGCCTGGGATTCTGTCCACAAGTCGCAGCTCAGCTGGATTCTCTTGGTGGACATCTGGGTGACCCCAGTACGAGGGGCGGCTTCAGACACATTTCTGTTTGTGTTTCCTCTTGGACTTCTTCCTCAGGGCGTGCTGCCGAATGCCAGTTGCGGGGTCACAGGGCTGCGGCAGGTTTATTGCTCTCTGGAAGCCCTGAGGCCCTCCTGAGGGCCGTCAGCAGTGTGCGCAGGCATCTCCCCCCCCAGTCTGCCCACCTGAGTTTCACCTTCAGGGTTTTGTTTATCTATTTGTTTATTTTAAAATTTTTATTTATTGGTGGGGTGGGAGGGGCAGGGGACAGCAACAGGGGATGATTGGTACTTCTGTAATAGAACAATAAACAAAGAAGTAAATGTAAAAAAAAGTTATTTATTGATATGAGAGAGACAGAGAGAGAGAGACATCGATTTGTTGTCCCACTTATTCATGCATTCACTGGTTGTTTCTTGTATATGTCCTGACCAGGCATCGAACCCACAACCTTGGTGTATGGGGACGACGCTCTAACCGACTAATCGACCTGGCCAGGGCCTGGAGTTATTTTTTCTAGTTGAATGGATACTTATTGGTACCTTGGAGCTGTATTTAATTACGAGGGAGGCTTGATGCTGGGACTCCCCTTCCTTGAGATCTGGTGCCGGCCCCAGCCTCGCTCTCCCACCAGCCAGCAACGGGCAGCGGGAGGGGAGATGATGCAGCTCTCGGGGTCTGAGGACTTGGCTGTACCCCTGGGGCCCCTTTAAACTTCAGAGACTTTCCTTGTCTCTGAGATTGGAATTCATTTGTTCAAAACCAGTAATTTGACTGCCTTCTGTATCTTGGTTCCACCTCTTCCTGGCTGGGTGGCCTCAAGCAAGATGATTTCACCTCTCCGTATGGCAGTTTCTTCCTCATAAAAGGGGGATGATGATAACCTGTGTTTTACGGCTGTGGAGGGGAGGAAGTGCTTAATACGTGTGCGAAACAGAGTGGGCAGGGGTAAGAGGTCAGCAAATGTTGACACTCTCAGTTTCTGTGGCTCAGCACTGTGCCTGTGCCGTGGACCGCTGCCGCGGACCACCCCACCACGTCCTCGCCCTCCTGGGGCATCCGCTCTGGTGGGGAGCAGATGAAAGGAACCAGGGAAGGTACAGAGCGGAGTGAGGCTGCACTGCATGAACTCAAAGAGCCTGGAGGCTTGGGCTAGATGTAAATAGTAAAGATTTATTCAAGGGTCTTAGGGTTTGCAAATGGGAAACATAATGAGGCGAGACCCAGAGTGTTTGAAGAAGAAAGAGAAGCTGAGGGTTCTAGCAAAAAGCACATTCTTGAGAAGATTCAGTCCTGCATTCCCAGTCTTTGGATTGGTCCGAGAGGGTTGGTGATCCTCTGGCTGACTGGTGGTCTGGACACTGGGCGTCAGGTGGTCTGGATACTGAACATTCTGTCCTTAGCTCTTCAGGGGGTGACCAGACGGCTGCCTGGAGGTTTGATGTATATTCAGGCATTGGCACAGGACTGGGAATTTCAAGTCCAAGTTCCCAGATTAGTTAAAGCAAGAACAGAATGGTTTCTTCTTACCTTGACCTACTTGACTTTGGTAATTTAGCAGCTTGACGATAGTGACTCCATTTTGTTTCTTCACTCTCTTTCTCATTTCTTCCTTTCGATCAGGATTTTTCTCTCAGAAAGCATCTTAGATCAGACAAAACCTTTTAAAGCCCCTCGATGACAAGGTGGCAGTGCCTTCCCTGGGTCTGGCACATTCCTTGGAGGGGAGACATGGGCCAGAGACATGCTTGCCATCTATGGGTCTTACAACCAGCTGAATACTTGTGCCAATTTTTAGGTTGAAGCTTTAGGAAAGGACCAATGAAGACATTATTATCATACGCAGGTTTTAGAAACCAGTCTCCGTCTTGAGAGCAGATCAGTTCAGTCAACAGTGGACTCCCATTTCCGGTGCCTCCCCAAGTGAGGCCTGTGATACAAGCAATCAGGTATTTAATAAGAGACATCTCAATGGAAACCAAAGAAAGACAATAGTTAATTCTTTTATTTTAAAGATTTTATTTATTTATTTTTAGAGAGAGGGGAAGGGAGGGAGGAAGAGAGGGAGAGAAACATTGATGCAAGAGAGAAACATCGATTGGTTGCCTCTCGTACACCCCCAAATGGGGATCTGGCCCGAAACCCAGGCCTGTGCGCTGACCAGGAATGGAGCTGGCAACCTCTCAGTGCACAGGGTGAGGTCCAGCCCACTGAGCCACACCAGCCAGGGCAATAGTTAATAATTATAGTTAAACAATAATTAACTATAATCCTCATGTCTGACTTCTGAAGGCAGCCAGTCGAGAAGATTCCTAGATGTCTGGCTCGAAGCGTCTTCAGATGCAGTGACAGCCGGCAGCGACTGTGTGGCAGATCCCCTTGGTTTGCAGTTTGAACGTCTCCAGTGACTTTTCTGCACGAGGCGTGAAGATTGTCCGTATATGAACTTTGTCTTTTCATGTGTGAACCTTTGTGGTGATTCCTCTGGAGCTGATGTTGAAGGTTATGGTGAGAGGCTGGGACTTGATTCAAAGTACAGGGAGAAGCCACCGGATGGTTTAAGGAGGGAAGGGTCATGAGCCAATTAATATTTCCAAACGACTCCTCAGGGACTCGGTGGAGGCTGCCTAGGGAGGGCCGCTGGTACCAGCGTCCCAGCTTTGGTAAGAGGCTCAGGGTGAGGCAGGGCAGCTGCCCCCCAGAAATGTGGGGGTGCCCTGGGGAGCGAAGGAAGGGACAGCTGGCCAAGTGTTGGGTAGTGGGGGTTGGGATCTTTTCAGTTGCTAGGGCGCAGGCCTTGCAGGCCGCCTGCTGAGTCCCTGGGCACCTGGCCTGGCACTAGGCACACGGCCCTGGGCCCCACCCTTCGTGGTGTTGGCTTTCCCTGGGCAGCTCCTTTAAGCCGCACTGCCAGGCACTTTTGCTCCTGTCCAGCTTTGGCTCCACTATTTGTACCCTCAAGTGGCAGATGGGAAAACCCGTCCTGACTCAGACACTTGAGTGGGGAGGAAGGGACCCCTTAGTCTCAACACCAGAGGCCTAGGAGCCCAGAAGGCCCTGGAGGCTGTTTTTGTTTTTAGTTATTCAGCCTGGGGCTCTGAACCGTCTGGTTTGGGAGCTGGGCCCCCAGGCTGCTGGCGGGGCCAGGCAGGGCCCTGGGCCTGTGGAGATGGGGAGAAAAAGCCACTCTCTGACTCAGCCCTGGTTGGTCCAGGGCTCTGGCTGGACCTGGCCACCACCTACCCTAGCCTCCCCCTGGCCTGCTCTGAGTCCTCCTGCTCTGGCTTTGGGGTCGGACCAGGGCTCTCCAGAGAACTCAAAACCAGAAGGGAACTGGAAGATAGAGTCCTTCCCATCCCCACGCTGTGCAGATGGGAAGCTGAGCCCCCAAGGAGGACATTGCGGGGGGACAGCGGCAGCTGACCATGTTGTGCATTTGTCTGCTGTCCTTCTCTGCTTCTCACCCACCTCTTGGGTCCCTGGGCCATCAGCACTGGGCACTGAGCTCCCTTAAACACTGCCAGAAAGAGCTATCTGGGAAAGGCAGTTACTACGGCACTGTAGGAATAGCAAAAGATGCAAATACGTAAAATATTTGTCAACAAGAGACAGTTTAAATGGTGATGGGACGGCAGTGTGAGAGAATACCGTGAAGCCATGAAGAAGGCCAAGGCCAATGATCCTGTGCAGAAATGAGTCAGGTTGCAAGATACATTGCAAAGAGAGGAGGTGCACAGCTGTGGGTGTGGTTGCACCCCGTTATAGATGGACGTGGGCGGCCAAATCTCAGGAGGACACAGCAAGTGCTAAGGGGGCGATCGAGGTCTGGGGGTTGGGAGTAATGAGGGGAAGACTTGATTTGCCCCCCTCTACCCTTATACACTCTTGACATTTTTGCTCACGTATCTGAAAACTCCTTCAAAGGAAAAACTTATCCAAAGGAAAGGGACCATGGCCAGCCTCTGATGAACATCCCTCAGCAGTTAATCCCAGGGTCCCTGTGTCAAGGGGTGAGGGAGCCCCTCCGCCGCCTGCACCCCACCCCCACCCCAGCCTCCCTCTGCCTGACTCAGCTGAACCAAGTCAGAGAACCAGACTGAGGTGCATCTGAGCATGTCTGGAGGGGAGGATGTGAGAGCAATTGCGACACGGCCTCTGCCTCCGAGGAGCAGGTGAGGAAGGCATGACTGAGGGCTGTGACGGGGGCCCTCGCGGCCCAGAGATGAGGCCCAGTCATCACACTGGCTAAACCCAGCAGGTGCCCCAGCAGACTCTCTGGGCTGGAATCCTCGAGTGGTGCAGGCAGAAGTAAAATTCACGGGGGGCCCAAATTGGGATGGACCCTTGATGTTACTAATCATAACGACAGCCCTGGCCGGGTAGCACGGATGGTTGGAACGTCGTCCTGATGAGCCGGGGTTGTGGGCTCCATCCCCAATCAGGCACGTGCAGGAGTCAACCAATGAGTGCCTGAGTGGGTGGGGCAAGGAATCCACGTTTCTCCCTCTCTCCCTCCCTCTCTCTCTCTAAAAGTCAATACAGAAAAAATAGTATAGCCTTTGCTGGTGTGGCTCAGTGGACTGAGCGCTGGCCTGCGAACCGAGGGTCACTAGGTTGATCCCAGTCAGGGTACATGCCTGGGTTTCCGAGCCAGGTGCCCAGTTAGGGGCACGTGAGAGGCAACCAATTGATGACTCTCTTACACATCAATGTTTCTTTCCCTTTCTCCCTCCCTTCCTCTCTCTCTAAAAATGAATAAATAAAAATTAAAGAAAATATAATAAACACTTCAGGGACTGTTTAATGAATGTGTGAGCTGGGCATTAGCTCATGGAATCCTCATAACAATTCTTTTTTTAAAAAAAGATTTTATTTATTTATTTTTAGAGAGGGGGAAGGGAAGGAGAAAGGGAGAGAAGCATCAATGTGTGGTTGCCTCTTGCAGCGTGCCCCTACTGGGGACCTGGCCCACAACCCAGGCATGTGCCCTGACTGGGAATCGAACCGGCAACTTTTTGGCTTGCAGGCCCACACTCAACCCACTGAACCATACCAGCCAGGGCTCATGACAATTCTCTGAGAGGATTATCCTCATCTCAGCTGCATCTCAGGACCTGTCTATGATGAAGTAGACTAGTAGTAAGTGTGACTTTGGGCAGCAAGGCATTAACCTCTGTGAGTTGCTGTTTCCTCCTCTGCAAACTGGAGCTGACCCATAGTCCTCATTTCATAAACTTGGCCAGAGCAAATGAGTTACTAAGTGTAAAGTGCTTGTAACCATGACAGGCTCGTGGGCTGTTCTTACGACCCCACGTTTGATCAAATCGAAGATGTCATCGATTGTAAAAGATGCCACGAAGGGAAAAACAGAACACTTCGTCCCCAGGCTCTGTGACCACCAGAAGCTTTATTTTGTACCTCCTGGAGGAGTGCTTTTTGAGTTAGATGTGCGTTCTCATCATACTCGTCTGTAATTCTGACGCACACATAAAATGGAAAACAGAAGCAAAATACATTGTTTACGGTCTTCAGAAAATTCCTTCACATTCAGAGTCCGACTGAGGCGTGATGTCTGTGTGTTTCACAGCCATCTCCTCCTGTGAGTCATCAAGAGCACTGCAGCTCTGGCTGGTGTGGCTCAGTGGATTGAGTGCCGGCCTGTGAACTGAAAGGTTGCCCGTTCAATTCCTGGTCGGGACACATGCCTGGGTTGCAGACCAGGTCCCTGGTTGGGGGCATGTGAGAGGCAAATGATCAGTGTATCTCTCACACATCAGTGTTTCTCTCCCCCTCTTTCTCCCTCCCTCCCCCTCTCTCTAAAAATAAATAAATAAAATTTTGAAAAAAACAAAAGAATGCTGGAGGCCAGCGCCCCTTCCAACAGTCCTCCATGAGACGAGTGTAAAGCGTCAGCAGCCATCTGCGTCAGCTCTTAGATCAGCTTTGCCACTGACTTCTGCCTTGGTAGTGTTCCTGACAAGCCAGGCAGCAGCTCTACCATGTAACCTGGCTTCAGAGACGGAAATGTGGGAGCTAAAGAGTCTCGGACGGAGGAGGCATGAAGAATTTGTGAACTTACACTGGCCGCACTTCCAGCCGCGCACCCTGCGTTCCTGCTGCCGGGAACGTCCTTCCTTCCTTCCTCCCACTTTGTCTAGCTGACCCAGTCATCCCTGCTCTCAGCTCCATTGTCTTTTTTAAAAAAATATTATGTATATTTGTTTATTTATTTATTTATTATTTTTATTTTTTCAGCTCCATTGTTGAGCCCCCTCCTGATGCCTTTCCTGAAGTCAAATCCCTTCCCCATCCACACACCCAGTATCGCCCCGGCACCACACTGTGAGTGTGTGTGTGCTTTGGGGGTAGCTGTCTCCGCAGTGTACTGTTCACCCTGTTGGGACAGGGACCGTGTGGCTTATTGTTACGTCCCAGTACCCAGCACTGTGTCCTGCACGGAGTCGGTGAATGAAAGAGTGAGTCTCGTAGTGAGCAGTGGGGGACAGGGAGGTCCTGGCCTGTTTGTCCAAGAGACAGATGCTGCTGGTCTCCGCATTGAACTGCTCCCCTCAGAGACCGAAGTCCCCTCCACTTCTTTTACAATCGGGAAACCGAGGCTTGTGAGGTCATTTGTCCTTGGTCTAGACGTCCTGTCTCAGTCCAGTGTGCATAAAATATTGGGGTGGGGCCCAAAGGGGGGCTTGCTGGGGGACATGGCATCTGAGCCAGGCTTTGCAGGTGGGACAACAGTTTGGGTAATTTGGAGACACATTAAGAGTTCGGGAAGACAACAAATGAGAAGATGCCGGTGTGGGCGCCCAGACTCACCCTGTAATGCTGGAAGCCTTCTCGGAAGCTCTGGAAGGTATACAAGGCTGAGGGTCACCCTCTCTCAGGTTTCAAGTTGGGAAACAGAGGCCCGGAGAGGCAGAGAACTCACCTGACATTGTCCATCAAGCCCCAAGTGCTGTGGGCCATCCCTGGGGGTGGGGGCTACCTTCCCCTGTTAATCTCAGTCCCTGCCAGAGATGCTGGGTCGATGCAGTGTGGCGAAGTGGGGGCAGAGGCAAGACTCTGGGGGTGTACAGGCCAGCCTGCACCCGGAAGGAGGAAGTTGTACACGGCGTCTGTGGCTAGGCCTGGGATCCCCCACCCGGGGACTTCCTCTTCCTCTCAGGGCAGGTATAGCTGCCACAGCGGGACCAACACCCTGACCTGTCATGGATGGGGGCAAGGGGCCCGGACTCAGACACTTCCTGAGTGGGAGCCTGGCCACCTGGGTGAGGCAGCAGGTGGAAGAGGGCTGGGGAGGGGAAGTGAGCAGTAGGGAGGGGCTGGTGTTGTGGTGGGCAGAATTGAGGTCTGAGGGGGGTGGACTTAAATGTGGGGCTGGAGTCCAGGCAGCTGTGAGGCAGGAAAAGAGGACCAGACCTAGGGGCCACTTTCAGGGTTTTGGTGAGGAGGGGGCTATGGGGGCTCAGGGAACAGGTCAAAGGGGCTGAGGATTCACTCTACTAATGGGGGGCTCCCATCTGGGCCAGCTGACCTGTCTCTGCTCCCCCCAGGCACTGGGACTGGCTGGGCTGGTGGGAGAGGCGGAAGAGCCAGAGACGGAAGAGGAGGAAGGAGAGGGGCCCCTTTGTCCGGAGAAGAGGTTCTTGCATCTCAGCAATGGGGCCCTGCTCCTCCGGGTGCTGGGCATCATGTAAGGGGCATGAGGGTCCTACTCAGGGGTCTTAGGGGAGGGGGATGGGATGGATGGTGGGCAGAGCCTGGTTGAGGGGATGTGGGTCCTTGATTACCCCATCCAATCAATTGCCCCCTGGGCCCGCAGTGCCCCTAGTTCCCGAGGGGGCCCTCGGATGATCAGGGGCCCTGATGATCCCCCAGCCCAGCGAGTGCGGAACCTGAGTCACCTGTGGGGACGACTGAGGGACTTCTACCAGGTGAGGGTTTGGGAGGGGGAGGCTGAGCCTGGGAGTCCCCTCAGGAAGGCCCAACTCATGATCTCCCACCCCCTATTCACCCAGGAGGAACTGCAGCTGCTGATCCTGTCACCACCCCCAGACCTCCAGACATTGGGGTTTGACCCTTTCTCAGGTACTCTCTGTCCCACCATCCCTCCCTGCATCTAGCCCTCCCCCCACCTATTAACCCCTTGTGGCTTGGGCCCTGCAGAGGAGGCAGTGGAGGAGTTGGAAGGCATCCTTCGGCTGTTGCTGGGGGCGTCGGTGCAGGTGAGCGGAAGAGGGAAGGGCAACGCCCAGCTTTGGCTGCAGTGGTGGGAGACTCCTGCGTCAGCCTCTCCCACTGGTTCCCCCGCAGTGTGAGCATCGGGAGCTCTTCATCCGGCACATCCAGGGCCTCAGCCTGGAGGTCCAGAGTGAGCTGGCTGCTGCCATCCAGGAGGTATGGCTTTGGACTGGCACCACCGGGGGACACTCTGTCCCCGATTTTTTAGGCTGATCCGCTCTCCCTACCCACCTAGGTGACCCAACCTGGGGCAGGCGTGGTGCTGGCGCTGGCCGGGCCTGAGCCTGGAGAGCTGGTGTCTCCAGAGGTGGAGACGCTGTCCCGGAACCTGATGGGGACACTGTTGAGACTGGCACGGGAGCGCGATGTGGGGGCCCAGGTAGGGGGCAGCAGGGGCCTTGAGGGCCAAGCGGAGGGATGGGAGGACCACGGGGACCCAGATGTTTGGGGGAGACAGGGGGTTGAGGCCTAGCTGTGGGCGTGGGGGTGGGGTCTTGGGCCAGCAGGGCTGCGAGCTCCAGATCCACCTTGTGGTGGTTGAGGGCAGATGTGGGAGGCATAAGATGGGTTACTTCTGACCCCTGACCCTTGATCTCCCACAGCGACTGGCTGAACTGCTGCTGGAGCGACAGTCAACCCCCTTGCTGCCTGAGGCTCCTGTTGGGACCCCTCTGCAGGGCCCCTCAAACAACCTGGCTCTGCAGCTGGCCAACACCAAGGCCCAGCTGCGGCGCCTGCGCCAGGAGCTGTGAGTGTGGCAGGCTAGGGGGGGGACATGGGGGAGAGGGGCAGATTAGGCCTGGATGGGGGGGCCGACCCCATTTTTCAGGGATCAGATCTGGGAAGAGCTGGGGCTTGCTGGCCCCGAGCCCTCCAGTGTTTCTCTCCTCCAGGGAGGAGAAGGCTGAGCTGCTGCTAGACTCCCAGGAAGAGGTGCAGGGCTTAGAGGCAGAAATTCGAAGGCTCCGCCAGGAAGTGAGTTCAGATGCTCCCCGCCATTGCCATATTTCCTAACCTTCTCCCTGCCCCTCCTGCATCCCATTGCCTACCCCTATCCCAGCTCCCTGCCATCCCCAATCCTGTGGCCACCGCTGGCTAGTCCCAGCTCCGCACCATTTGGCCCAGGCCCAGACGCTGTCTGGACAGGCCAAGAGGGCCGAGTTGTACCGCGAGGAGGTAGAGGCGCTGCGGGAGCGGGTGGGCCGCCTGCCCCGGCTGCAGGAGGAGCTGCGACGCTGCCGGGAGCGGCTGCAGGTGGCCGAAGCCTGCAAGGGCCAGTTGGAGGTGAGTCCAGGGGCAGTGCTGCAGAAGAGTGGGGCTTGTGGAAGGGAGGGGTCGGGGTCGGGGACTGAGGGGAGATGGGTGGACCAGGAGGAGGAGCAAATTTGGTCCTGGAGAAGGGTCAGTCTTTACCGAGGGAACAGTCATGGCTAGGAAAAATGGGTGAGGTGGTGTCTGCGCAAAGGCCCTCTGGAGGATGGGGCAGATGGAGGGGGGGAAGGTAGGGGTTGTAGGTAAGGGTAGGTCCTAGGGAGGAGGGCAGGGCCAAGTGCAGGGGAGATGGTATCTGGAGAGAGTCCTTAGCAGTGGGGCCTAATAAGTAAAGCCTAGAAGGTTGAGACCTTGGAAGGCAGTTTCTGGGGAGAAGGGGTGGGCCCACATAGACGAATAGGCAGGGCCTACATAGGAGAAGGGCGGGGCCAGGTGCTAGGGAAGGGGTGCCTGGAAAGAGCCGGCAGAGGACCAGGCAGATGGAGGGGAGAGGTGGGGCCCAGAGAGCCTCAGGGGTGTGGGGTCTGGTGGGGATGAGGAGGCAGGACCTGCGGCCCTGGGGTGCTGGGGGCCAGGGCACTGGCTCTCTGCGCCCCCTTCCCCGCAGGAGGAGCGGGCGCTCTCTGGGACTTTGGAGGCTGCGAAAGCCTTGCTGGAAGAACAGCTGGAGGCCGCCCAAGAGCGATGCGCTCGGCTGCATGAGACCCAGCGGGAGAACCTGCTTCTGCGGACCCGGTTGGGCGAGGCTCATGCGGTGAGCTTGCCAGAGTGACCCCAGTGGTCCCCCAGGGTCCCCTAGTGATCCCTGTGACCCCTATTCCTAGTGTTCTCTAGTGACCCTCTAGCCCACACACTGGTCTTGGTAGGGAAGGCTTGTCTGACCCTGCTCCCCCCCCACCCCTGCCCAGGAGCTGGACTCTCTGCGGCATCAGGTGGACCAGCTGGCAGAGGAGAACGTGGAGCTGGAGTTGGAGCTTCAGCGGAGCCTGGAGCCACCCCCGGGCTCTCCTGGGGAGGGTGAGTGGTGCCTCAGTGGAGGGGCTGGGCCTGGGGTCTGCCTGTGTTTTCCTGCCACTGTGGTAGGGATGGCTCCTGACTTCATCCCTTCCTCCAGGTCTCTGGGGGTGTAGTAGGGGTGTAGGTGAGGAGGCAGGCGGTGTGGCAGGACTAAGGATGGGGAGGGGTTCTGACCTCATCTCACATACCCCAGCATCCCTGCCAGGAGCGGCCCCCTCGATACACGATGAAGTGAGGGAGGCAGAGGCTGGCCGGCTGCGGACCCTGGAGCGAGAGAATCAGGAGCTTCGTGCCCTGCTGCAGGTGTTACAGGGACAGCCAGGTGGCCGGGTGAGTCCCCTTCCCTAACCATCCCAGTAGGTCCTTCCTGGTGGCCTCCACAGGGCTTGAGCATCCCTCTCATGTGCCCTCAGCCCCCCCTGCTGGAGGAGCAGAGCCAGAGGGAAGCCTCCGTGGTTCCAGAGTTGGTGGTGGCTCACCAGACTTGCCTGGCCTCAGACCATGGCCCCCAGAGTCTGGCTGGCCAAGGGGGTGATGAAGACCCCCGGGCCTCGGACCTGGCTTCCTCGGCATCAGACTCAGCCCCCAAGGGGTTAGCGGAGTGTCCCCAGACATCTGATCCAGACACTCAAGTGACGGAGAGGCCCCTCCGGACGGCTGCCATGGCCCCCCAGACCTCAGACTTGACGGCCCAGGAGTCAGGCCCTGCTGCAGAGACACAGAGGGTCCTGGAGAGGTCTGACCGCGGAGCACCTCTCCAGACCTCTGCCTCCGTGGCCCCACCGCAGGGTCCAGAGAGCAAGATACAGGCCCAGCTGTTGTTGGGAGGAGGGACCGGGGAGTCCGTGACCGAGGTCCAGGGGTCAAGACAGGAGGTCCCTGAGAACGAGCTTGGACCCACAGAGCCCCGCCTCCATGTGCAGCTGGAGGAGCCGGAGTCCTCAGGCCAGCGGCTGGACTTGACTGAGGAGCAAACAGAGGCCAGAGAGCAGGACCAGAGGCTGGAGGGGATGACTGGGGACGCAGCCCAGAAGCCGGAAAGGGCTCCTGATGCCCAGGCCTTGGAGAGGCCAATCCCAGGGGAGATCCTGACCTGTGGTGACTCAGAGCAGGAGGCCCTCAGGGAGGAGGTGGCTCGGCTGAGGAGAGAGGCTGAGGCCCTTCGAACTGAGTTGGAGATCCAGGCTCGGAGGCTGGAGGCCCGAGGCACCGAGGCAGGTCGCCTCTCCGAAGAGCTGGCTCGGGCTCAGAGGGCAGAGGCCGAGGCCCATCGTGAGGCAGAGGCCCAGGCCCAGGAGCAGGCCCGGCTGCGGGAGGCAGTGGAGGCGGCCGGGCGGGAGCTGGAGGCGGCATCGCGGGAGCGGGAGGCGCTGGCAGAGGCACTGGCATCAGCAGGCCGAGAGCGGAGGCAGTGGGAGCGTGAGGCACCACGGATGCGGGCCCGGGCTGAGGCCGCGGAGGAGCGGCTGCAAGTTCTGGAGGGCGAGAACCGCCAGCACCTAGAGGAGGCTGAGAGGGAGCGCCGGGAGAGGCAGGCCCTCAAAGAGGTATGCGGGTGCTCACATTCGTTCACTTGGGTCAGGAAATGGGGTGCCGGGCCAGTGGCTGGAGTTTTGGGTTGTTAATTTCATCAGCAGCCACTGAGTGCCCAGGATCGAGTTCGGACTGGAGATAAAAAGGTGAAATCCATTCCTGCCTTCTCAAGGCATTCCTGACCTGGGAAAGGGACACATGTCCCCTACCTCTGGTGGGGTGGCTTTGGAGGGGATGAGAGTGTGGCCAGGAACCAGAGTTCCCCTCTGACCACAGTGGCCACTCACCCCAGCACCTCCTTCTGTACAGGGGAGGTGCTCTTCACAGCTGCCCTGGCTGGTCTTCTGGAAGACCAGTGGAGGTAGTGGTGAGGAGCCTAGTACACGCTGGTCAGACAGTTAGGAAGAGCAAAGCACTGTGGGAGCCTGTGGGAGAGGGAGCTGATGCTAGAGTTGGGGCAAGGAGGCTTGGGGGGGCGGTTCTGAGGAACAGTCAAGATTTCACTAGATAGGGAAGAACATTTCATCCCAAGGGAACAGCCAATGCAAAGACTGGAAGGCATAGATTTTCAGGGCCCAAGAGGAGTGGGCGGATGGGGGCCGGAGGGGTGTGCTGGGCTGGCTTTTCAGGTGTTTGTGCTCCACCCCCAGGCAGGAAGAGCCACCCAGGGGTGTGGCCGACCCGTGTGAGTCTGGGTTTCACGAGGGTCACCTCAGTGTGCAAGGGCCTGGGGCCATTAGGAGTCAGTGCCTGTGGTCCAGGTGGCAGGTGGGGCTGGCTGGAATGGGACAGAAGATGACAGAGAGAGAAAGCCTGGAACCCTTTGTTCATTTGCTCGAGCATGTGTGTGGGTGTCTCCTTGGTGCCAGGCACGCCCATACTTGGGGCAGTGCAACCCATCTTGGGTGGGGATGTGCCTGTGCAGGGAGCTGGGACATGTCAGGGAAGGCTTCCTGGAGAAGGGGAGAGGATGGCAGTAAGCAAGGAGGAGGTGCAGGCAGAGTTTGTAGGGGTGGAGTGTGAGGCGGGGAGTGGAGGGAGGTGAGAATTCATTTAGCAGGGTTCCTATTGGGCAGGGCCTCATCTTCCTTCGAAGCGCAAAGGGACTTGTGGCTTTTCTCACGAGGGCAGCGGGAGCCACTGGAGCATAGCAGACAGGGCCCTGTGCTGAACGCCCCCTCAGGGGATTGGAGGAGACAGGGAGGCGATGGGAAGGGGGTTCGGGTCCTCGGGGACCAGTGCTATAGGGAGGCTGTGCCTCAGACAGGAACTGAATCTTCCACCCAACAGTTTCCAGTTTCATCCCTGTTGTACCGACGAGGACACCGAGGTTCAGAAAGGAAAACCGGCTCCGGGACTCCTTCCAACGGAGAGGAGCGGGGAGCACACGGTTGGGTTCACCTGGGGTTGGGCATTATGCAGGACAGGCCTGGGGAGTGTAAGAAGTCGGGGTGTGGGTAAGAGGGTAAGGCTGAGAGGCTGTCTCTGGGGTGCACTCTGTAGGATGTGACTGAAACGCTGCCCGGCAGACCTGGGTTATAGCCCAAATCCCCTATGTCTCAGCTGTGTGGCTTGGGGCAAGTTACTTAACCTCTCTGAGTTTGAGTTTACTCACCTGTGAAGCTGGGGTGAAAGTGACCTGCCTCACGGGGTGCTGTAAGATAATGAGCGTAGAGAGCTTGGGGCAGCTGTGGAGAGGGAGCATCAGCAGGTGGGCAGTGAAGGTGAGGGTGGGGCCGGCTGGCTGGAAGAGCCAGCTCTGAGGACAAGAGTGTGGAGGAGGCTGAGGACTAGGTGGGGAATTTTGTGGTATTTCCTGGTGGTAACTGCTGGTGGCACAACAGGAAGTGACCAGCCAGAGGAAGGTCAGCCAACCAGGGGCCCCTGGGGGTTGTCCACATGGGCCTCCTGGGCTGGGTGGCAGGCAGGAGGTGCAGTGGAGGGGGTACCGGGGGCTGTGGCCTGGGCCTGGAGGAGGGCTGGGCTGGAGTCTGGGCTGTGGTTCAGGTCTCCTTCATTGGACTGCGATTCTTACCCTCATGCTTTGGCTGTCAGCAGTAGGGCATCATGGGACATGTAGTTTTTCAGTGAGAGGCAGTGGGCTAGGGTGCCTGGAAGTGCACTGATCCTGGGGGGAGGCCTGAGGTTGTGGGTGTTGCTAAGCCAGGAAGGTCAGAGCACAAGCTGGAGACTTGGCTCCCAGAGGCAGGGTTCGGCAGGCTGGTTGGCCAGAGCTGGCCCTTCCCTGTGGCTTTATCCTGCCAGGGCCCCCTCACCTCAGAGTGGTTTGGTCTACCTCCCTCTGGGGCCCACAGCTCAAAGTGGGCCTCCTGCCCCATTCTGCAATGGTGTGGCCCAACTGCCAGAGGCCCGCTGGCCCCAGCATCTCGGATCTCCCCCTCCCAGCCCCCACTGTGGTTAGGCCTGGTGTTCACCAAGTTCCTGTCTTCTCTGGCCATCCCCTGTGGCTAAGGGCGCTCTCTGGACTTGCTTCCGCTGAGCCCCTTCCCTTCACATGGCTAGTGTGGCCACAGCACGTAGGGCACGCCCAGCTGTTCCTGGGCGCGTCAGAAACCATAGGCTCAGAGAGGTGAAGATGCCCAGCGAGTGCCTCTGACCCCTGGCCCAGGAGCCTCCCTCCCACCCGGCCAAGCTCACTACGCTCAGTTCTTTCACGCCCACTCTGCAGGGCGACCAGGCTTTGCTCCCGTTTTACGGATCGGGGAGCAGAGGCCCAGAGGGTTAAAGATGTCCGTCTAGAGGGACAGGGCAAGGATAGAAAGCTGGGTCTCCTGACTCTCAGTCCTCTGCATCTGTCCCCTCCCTGGATAAAGGCAGCAGCCTGTCCTTCTGGCCCTGAGCCTGCACTGTCTGCCCTCAGGATCTAGAGAAGGCTGTGGCGCGGGGCCAGGAGCTGGGGGCCCGCTTGGAGCGTCTGCAGAATGAGCTGGAGCAGGCCACGCTGGAGCGCCAGGAGTTTCTGCGGGAACAAGAGTTGCAGCACCAGAGGTAGGGACGTTGTCCAGGCGGCAGAGAGGGCCAGACCGAGGCTTGAGATGAGGTAGATGCCCAGGCTTCTCCCGCCAGGTACGAGGGCCTGGAGCAGCGACTGAAAACGGAGCTGCAGGCGGTGGCCACCAGCAAGGAAGAGGCGCTGGTGGAGCTCAAGAAGAGGGCCCTGAAGCTGGAAGAAGAGCTGTTCCAGGTGAGACTTCAGCCCTGGACGCTGCAGGCCTTGGCCCACCCCTCCCTCCGTCCTGCATGCAGAAGAGCAAGGCTGCGTGGGCTCCCATCCTCCAGGCACTGCCCCCACCCACCCCCCGGCCTTGGCACTCGATTCTTGGCCAGGTGCTGCTGTGTGGAGAGTCAAGCTGACTGCAATGCTGGGTGGTCTTCTGGGGGCCTCATTTCCCCCTTCCTCAAACAAACAGAACCTGGTGGCTTTGCTCTGAGGTGGCCACTGCATGTTTCTCGCTTGCCCCCACCCCCACTTTCTAGTGAGCTCAATGACTGTCGCTGTCACGTCAGTTGTCATTTCTGACATCCCTGTGGCATGTGGTGCTCAGCACGGTGGTGTGGTGGAGCCAATACCAGGCCGCCGTGCTCAGGGAGCACACAGCCCACCTGGGACAGAGGCAGGAGAACAGGAGACCCTCGCGTGGTGTCAGGGGCCAGGGGACACCCAGCAGACTGCCTTGCTGGTGTGTGTGGGGTGGGTCAGGGGAGGCTTTCTGGAGAAAGTGACATTGAAACCCGTGCCCAGAGGAAGAGTAGCACGTGCAGGAGAGCAGCGAGGCAAGGCCTGTGCTGCGGAACCGCGGGGAAGGTGGGCAGGGCAGGACGGAGAGGGAGGGAGCTGCAGAACCCCAGAGTGCAGGGTTGTGGCGCAAGGGGCCACTCCTCTGCAAGGTCCCTGTGCCCTCCCCAAGCACTGCCAGTCCCCTGCGTGACCTCCCAGGGCCTCTCCTTGCAGCTGCGCCAGGGACCGGTGGGGCAGGGGCCTGAGGAACATGTGGAGCCAAGGATCATGGAGGCCCAGAGCGGGCGGCTCGTGGAGGTTGAGCGCAGTGTGAGTGGTGGACCATGGTGGGCATGGGGGCTGGGAGGGCAGTGGCCTGACCATTGCTAACTCCCCTCCCCGCTGAGCAGAATGCGACGCTGGTGGCCGAGAAGGCAGCTCTGCAGGGGCAGCTGCAGCTGCTGGAGGGGCAGCTGGGAAGCCTGCAGGGGCGGGCCCAGGAGCTGCTGCTGCAGAGCCAGCGGGCACAGGAGTACAGCAGCCGCCTACAGGTGGGTGGCGGCTGGGTGCCCATTCCCCATCCCATGCCTGCCCACTGACCACTGCCCCCTGCCCCGTTTGTGTTGTTTCCTGACCCCTTTCCCTGCCTCAGCTCCCAGCTAGCTGTCTCTCCCTGTTCCCAGTCATGTGTCTGTGCCCCTGACCCCAGCCACCTTGTTCTGCATCCCTCCTTTCTACCCTTGCCCACTTCCTTCTACCTGCCTCCAGCCCCCATGTCTGTGCCTGTGTAGTTCAGTCTCCGGCCCTCTTCTTCACAGCCAGCCATTGTTCCAACCACTCTCCCGGCCCACCCCAGCCCTATCTGTCCCATCTCTGCCTTGTGCCTCTTGCGCTCCCCCTCATGGCCTGGCACCAGCCATGACACCTCTTCCCTCTCCTTGCCCTGCCTGTGGCTCCCTGCTGCCCCCTGCCCCAGCCCGGTGCCTCCTCTGCAGCTTTCTCTCCTTGTCCTCTGCCCTGCTCCCCTGCCCTGCTCTCTTACCCGCTTTCTGGCCTGGGGTCCCACCCGTGCAGTCCATGCTCCATCCTCTGCCCTAGGCCGAGAAGTCGATACTGGAGACACAGGGCCAAGAGCTGCACAGGAAGCTGGGGGTGCTGGAGGAGGAGGTGCGGGTGGCGCGTCAGTCCCAGGAGGAAACCCGCAGGCAGCAGCAGTCCCTGCTGCGGGACCACGAGTCCCTGGCCCAGCTGCAGCGGCGGCAGGAGGCTGAGCTGGAGGGACTGCTGGCCCGGCACCGAGACCTCAAAGCCAACATGCGGGCCCTGGAGCTTGCCCACCGGGAGCTGCAGGGCAGGTATGTCCCCTCAAACATCCAGCTCCTCTCTGCCTGAGGGAAACATCACCACCTGGAGCCCCACTGCTGTGCCCCTTCCAGGCACCTGTGTGAGCACCTGGCACAACATGCTGCCCTGTGGCTTTGCCTGGGGCTATGCTTAGGAGATGGCAGACCCCCACATTCAGACAGTCCAGCTGCCTGCTTGCACTGACTCCAGGTCCCTGCAGCCCTCTCAGCCCCTGTTCATTGCAGGCATGAGCAGCTTCAGGCCCAGAGGGCCAATGTGGAGGCGCAGGAGTTGGCCCTGCTGGCAGAGCGCGAACGCCTCATGCAGGACGGGCATCGGCAGCGGGGCCTAGAGGAGGAGCTGCGGAGGCTGCAAAGCGAGCACGATAGGTACCAGCTCTGGTGCAGCCTGTCTCCTCTTGGGCCAGGTCTCGGTGTTTCCCTCTGTGAAGTGGGTTGGTGGTGAGTCAGTCACTGTCCCCATGGGGTCCTGCTTTGCCTCTCCCTAGCACACTTCTGGGCCACAGAAGGAGCCTGGGAGGCAAGTCCCCTCTGAGAGCAGCTCTTTTTGCCACCACAGGGCTCAGAAGCTGCTGGCAGAGGTGTCCCGGGAGCGGGGTGAGCTGCAGGGTGAACGTGGGGAGCTGCGGAGCCGGCTGGCGCGGCTGGAGCTGGAGCGGGCACAGCTGGAGATGCAGAGCCAGCAGCTTCGAGAGTCCAACCAGCAGCTGGACCTGAGTGCCTGCCGGCTGACCACACAGTGCGAGGTGCAGTGAGGGCGCTGGAGCGCAGGGATAGGCCGACATGGAAAGTAGCCACCCTGAGCCCCATTAGCCCTCACCTGACCTGCTGTCTGTGCCCAACAGCTGTTGACAGAGCTGCGGAGCGCTCAGGAAGAGGAGAACCGGCAGCTGCTGGCCGAGGTGCAGGCTCTGAGCCGGGAGAACCGGGAGCTCCTGGAGCGCAGCCTGGAGAGCCGGGACCACCTGCACCGAGAGCAGCGCGAGTACCTGTGAGCAGGCTGGTGGGGCGGCGGGCTGTGGGGAGCCAGACTTGGTTGTTCAGGGGGAGATGCCTGGGAGGCCCCCTGGGAGTCTGGGGCAGCGGCAGGTCATCGCCGCACACAGGAGTGTGAGGTTGCTAACACCTGGCAGGGCTGTACCTGCTGGACCTGAGCCTTGCTCCTGCCCAGGCCTCGTGGGGCCTCCTGCTGCGTGCTCACTCCCGTTCCCCCCACACCCCCAGGGACCAGCTCAACGCCCTGCGCCGTGAGAAGCAGAAGCTGGTGGAGAAGATCATGGACCAGTATCGCGTGCTGGAGCCTGGGCCCCTGCCCCGGACCAAGTGAGTGGCCCCTTCACCCCCTAGGCCAGGGTCTTCCCAAACTCGACCCAGCCTGCCCTGTGACCCCGGCCGAGCTCAGGTCCAGGCCCAGCGAGGGTTTGCCTGGCCTTCGCATCCCCAACGTGACTCTCTTGTTCTCTTCGTCTGTGGCCTCACTCCCTCTTGTGCCCTCTTGCCCCCAGGAAGGGCAGCTGGCTGGCAGACAAGGTGAAGAGGCTGATGCGGCCCCGGCGGGAGGGGGGCCCCCATGGGGGGCCACGCCTGTGGGCCGATGGGGCTGGCAGCACTGAGAGCCTGGGGGGCCCCCCAGAGCCGGAGCTCTCCGAGGGCAGGGAGGCAGATGGGACAGGTGGGTCTGGGGCAGGGGACCAGGTTAGTCCCTACCCCATGTCCTTTATCCCCACCCTGGCTCCTGCCAATGCCTCTGGTCTCCTCCTTCCTGTGTGTCTCATGCATGTGCCCCGATGACCTTCCCTGCTGACTGCCCCCTGCTCCCCAGATGGGTCCAGTGGTGCTTTGCTCTGTGTCCCTGCTGCGTCCCTGTCATCTGGCACCTCCCTCCTGCCTGCGCTGCCACCCACCCAGTCCTACCCATCCACAGCGGTGCCTAGGACCCTGGAGCGGCGGGGGCTTTAGTGAGAGGTCATTTATTCCAGTCAGCAGATGAGGAAACCGAGGCCCGGGGAGGGCCAGCGCCTTGCCCAAGGTCACAGAGTGAGTTAGTGTCAGTGCCAGCACAGGGTCCCGCCTCCTGTCACCTCCCTCACTCACCCAGGCCCTGTCCCTCCCCTGCAGCCTCCTCTCCCTGCCCCTGTGCAGCTTTACCCTGCTGTCCCTGCACGCTGCCCAGCCCGCTCTGCACTGCTCTGATGCCCCCATGCCTGTGCCTCCTGCAGGGTCCCCTTCACCGGCACCCATGCGCCGGGCCCAAAGCTCCCTCTGCCTGCGGGACGAGACTCTGGCAGGCGCGCAACGGCGGAAGCTCAGCTCCCGGTTCCCGGTGGGGCGAAGCTCTGAGTCATTCAGCCCCGGGGACACCCCCCGGCAGCGATTCCGACAGCGCCATCAGGGCCCACTGGGATCACTCAGCTCCCCTGGCAAAGGTGAGGGACGAGGGTCCCTGCTCATTAGCCCCCAACTCCCTGTGGAGCCACCGACTCCTTGGGGGAGGGGGTGCCCTGTGTCTCCCCACAAGCCTGCCTACCTCTGTCCTGGCCCCTGTGGCCCAGCAGCTGCCTTGTGCCCCCTCAGGCCCTGGAGTGGGATGGGATGGCTCCGTCGAGACCCTGGCGGAACATGAAGCAGATGCCGTCAGAGAGGGTGAGTGGGGTCTCTGCCCAGCGCTTGGCTCTGGCAGCGCTCCGTCATCCAGTCACTCGCTTGACAGCGAGCCTGTTCTAAGGGCCAGGCGACGTGCTGGCAGGGGGACGGCGGGGGCCATTCTGGTGTAGAAGGCAGACAGTAGACCATATGCATAAAAACAATAATTATCTGCAACAGCCCAAGAGAAAGAAGATGTGAGCTCCATGTGTAATGTAAACATTTGTAGTGGCCTCATCCGAAAGAGTAAAAAGAGACAGGTAAAATTAATTTTAATAACATTTTATTTAACTCCATAAGTCTGAATCATTACCATTTCTACATGCCGCCTGTGTAAAAAAGGCAGTCATGAGAAATTTTATATTATTTTCTCATACTAAGTCTTTCAAGTCCAGTAGAGTTTTACACCCCAGCACTTCGCGGCTCAGGCCGGCCGCGCCGCACGTGCTCGGTCTGTATGGGGAGGCTGAGCCCTAGGATACCAGGAGGTGGTGGTGTTCTGGGAGAAAGGAAAGCAGGGCGAGGGAGGTCAGAAACCCTGGGTGGGTGGGTTGCAGTATTAGTTAGGGTGCTCGGGGGAGGTGAAGCTGGAGCAAAGACGAGGAGGGGAGAGTTTGTTGTATGGCATGTCTGGCGAACGGCACTCCAGGCAGAGGGAAAGGAGGGAGCAAAGGCCTGGCACTTTGGAGGCCTGGCCAGGCGACCAGTGCAGCTGGGATGAGATGGGGACAGCCGAGAGAAGGTTAGAGGGGTGGAGGGTAGGTAGGAGATGTAAGGCCCTGTGGGTCAAGTCCAATGCTGGGAACTCTCCAAGGGAGTGGGCCTGAGCTGAGCCTTTCCCTCCAGGCCTCAAGGTGCAGGAGCCGGAGAAAAAACCTCTCGCCCCGTCCCTCAGCCAGTGACACCGAGTGGCCTGGGAGCTTGGGAGTACAGTCCCCTCGCCGCTGGAGTCCCAGTAGGGGCCCCAGGCAGCCCAAGAATTTGGGGAGCCAGGGCCTCCGGGGCAAGTCGTGGGACAAGGAGGCCTGGGACCCTGGGTCCTCCACGGCTGGCACTGGGACCCTGAGATGGAGCTGGGATGAGCCTGTAAGCAACAGGGACGGTGGGCCCCCACGAGCCGCTCCTTGCCAGGGCTCTGGCTCTGCCACTCGGCCCTCACTGAGGAGGCGGTTTCTGGGGGATGACCCAGGTGATGGAGGCAGGCAGCAGTGGACAAGAGAGCCCCCTCCCCGGTCCAGGCCAGGAGCCAAGGACCATTCCCTGGGGACTGTGGCCTGGGCCTGTCTCTGAGCCTTAGCTGGGACACGAACAACATGAGAATAAAGCTGGGTTACAACCACCCGAGTCTGCCTTGTGTCCGCCGTCTGCATCCAGGGCCTCGAGGCGCCAGGGTCACCTGCTGCCGGGAGTCTTCTGCCAGTGGGGCCTGGGGCCACTGGCTTTCTCCCCTGGCACAGGGCAGGACAGGGCTTTCCTCAGGGGAGGGGCCAATGGGGCTTGCCTGGGTGTCTGAGTGGGGTGGAGAGAGGAACGGGGGTCTGGGTAGCTAGCAGTGGGTGGGGCCTGAATTTGGGCTCAGCCTTTGCTTAAAAAGGAGGTCTGGGCTCTAGGGTGGGGGAGGTGAACCCCAGAGGCCCTGCCCTCCCCTCCCTGGCACCCTCTACTTTCACTCTTTCCTGTCTCCTTATCATTTCTTCCCCATCCCTCTGGGCTTGGGCCCCTGCCTAGGGAGCTCATGGCTTGGTGACTGTCACGTAGTGCTGAGGCTGTCATGGAGGGATACAAGAAGTGTAAGGACACAGGGCCTCTGGGATGACATCCAGGAGAAGGGCAATTAGGCTGGGTGGCAGGATGTGAGTCAAGGCACCTGGGGCTGCCCCAGCTAGGGTGGGGCTGCCCAGGCAGGGGGTGAGGCAGCCTGAACCTGGGGGCAGGCAGAGCTGGGAGGGGGCCAGACCAGCCTCCCCAGGGTGACCTGCAGCATCCTGACTTGGGTTTCCTCAGCCCCTGGGGGAAAACCTACTGCCCTGCCTGCCTCCTCTTAGCTCCAGTTTCAGAGGCTGATGGGGTGGGAGTGAACCCCCTCGCCTCCAGCTGCAAGCCCCCTCCTATAGGCCTCGGGATGGGGGTTTGAGGGCTGCCCCACCCTGTTGGTGGCCCCTGTCAGTTGTCAGGGAGTAGGACGAAGCTCTGGAGGACAGGCCAGCCAGGGCTGTGGGCCTGATGGTGGAGGAGGCCACCCCTGTGTGGCTCTGATGCTCCTTTTGGAGGCCTGCTGTGGGCTCTGTGTGGGCACTGAGCCAGGCTTGGGGGCGAAGGCAGGCAGGACCACGTGAGGGGTGTGTGGCGCTGGGCAGGCTCTGCAGGGTGGCTGGGACCTGGGGTGCTTTCCCAGGTCAGCTATAAAGAGCTTCCCGTACCTCTCCCTGCCACTTGGTGGGACTTGGCTCCAGCACCCTCTCAGTGCCTCCTGTAGGTGCTCCCCGGGTAGGGGGAGTCCAGACGCAGGGCTTTGGTCAGCAGGGCAACTGAGCTCCTAGACGCCCCCCCCCCACCTGTCTAACAGGCTCTTTCCCATGGGAGAGGGTCCCAGTTGGGCTGTGTGGCTTCCGGAACCCAAACACCCTCTTAGGCTGCCTAGCACCAAGAGCTATGGGCCACCTTGAGTGACGGGCTGGACGGCCTCGTGTTGGCAGCCACTGGACAAGGACAGTGGTGTGGCCGCAGGCTGCTAATCTGTCAAGGGGACTTTAAAGCCCTCCCCTACTTGCAGCCTTCAAGGAGTGATCAAAAAAAAGCTGGTGGGCACTGAGTTTTACGAAACCCCTCACTTTCACTGGTGGCTAAGAATAAGGTGCTGGGCTGCGCTTAGGGATGGCACCCTGGGTGGGCAGGCTCTAGAGCACCTGTGTGGGCCCCTCTGGGGGCACAGGCTCCATGTCTCAGCGCCACGGGCTTCAGCAGGCATCCCAGGGGCAGACGCCTGGCTTGAGAGTGACTGCCCAGCTGGGGCTGGAGGTTGTCCACGGACCCCAGGCATGGTTCCCAAGGGGTGTTCCAAAGCCTTCGGAAGTGTCCTGCGGTCCGCCCCGTGCACCCGCGTGCGACCGCCCATCCCTGCCCGCCCACTCGCAGCCGCGCTGTCACGTTCCAGCGCCTGACTCAGGCCGCGCAGGGCGGGGAGCCGGGGGAGCTGGGAGGCGGTGCCGGCGCCCGACTCGACCCGGAGGCGGCACCAGGAAGCGCCCGCCCCGGCCGTAGCCGCCATGTAACCGGCGCCGTCCGGAGCCAAGCAGCGCGGGCCCCAGCGACCAGCCCGTCATGGGGGACGAGGAAGAGGACGAGGGCTGCTCGGTGGAGCTGCAGATCACTGAAGGTGGGGCAGGGGCAGCCGGAGACTGCAGGGAGGGGTGACGGCAGCCCGGGCCGCAGGGAGGGGTCATGCACTGGCTGGGCTCATTTGCCCCCTGTGCCCACAGCCAACCTGACCGGGCATGAGGAGAAGGTGAGCGTGGAGAACTTCGAGCTGCTCAAGGTGCTGGGCACGGGAGGTGAGGACCCCCACCCACCGGGCACATGTCCCACGCACCGTGCCCTGGGCCTCCTGCCGGCACACCCGCTTGGTTCTGGGCCAGGCGACAGGCAATGCCCCCCACCCTTTCCTGGCACAGCCTGCCTTGACAGCCCCACCCGCCCTGGAGGGTTTGCATGCCCACTCTCAGGGCTGCTTCTCCCCGCAAGGGCCTCCCGGGTTTGTCAGCACCCTTGGGGGCTTGCAGCCCTCCCAGGCGGTTTGCACAGCTCCTGTCCTCGCTCTGATATGACAGCCCTCTCCCCCGCTCTGCAAACTCCGAGCTCAGGTTTGCACATCCCTCCCCTGTCCGCATGCACCTCTGCCTCCCTTCCTTGGATTTGCATCCAGTCTGTCTGATCTTCCACAGGTTCGCAGGTACCCCGCCCCCACCTCACACTGCAGGCCTCATGGAGTTGCATGGCCCCCCAGCCTGGTTTGCACACCCCCTCCCTGGTTTTGCTGAGCGCCCTCTTGGTGCTACGCATGCACACCATTCCTTCGAAGGCTCTGCCAACTTTTTGCACACCTTCCTCTCACCCCAGCTCCTTTCTCCCATTTGCACAGCCTCCTGGGTTGGCGTCACGCCCACACCCACCAGTCTGCACCTCCCTCCTGCTCACGGCCTACTCTGTGCCCACTCCTTGCTTCCACAGCCTACGGGAAAGTGTTCCTGGTGCGGAAGGCGGGCGGGCACGACTCGGGGAAGCTGTATGCCATGAAGGTGCTACGCAAGGCAGCGCTGGTGCAGCGAGCCAAGACGCGGGAGCACACGCGCACCGAGCGCTCGGTGCTGGAGCTGGTGCGCCAGGCGCCCTTCCTGGTCACGCTGCACTACGCTTTCCAGACCGATGCCAAGCTGCACCTCATCCTGGGTAAGGGCAGGCACCCGCCAAGCTTGGGGGCCAGGAGGCCACTGGGGCCACCCATGGGGGATGCTTCCCAACCTCCACTCTGCCTCCCAGACTATGTGAATGGTGGCGAGATGTTCACCCACCTCTACCAGCGCCAGCACTTCAAGGAGGCCGAGGTGCGCGTGTATGCAGGCGAGATCGTGCTGGCTCTCGAACACCTGCACCAGGTGGGTGAGGACCTGGCTGCATGCCCGTTGCCATGGGCGCTGGGTCTGGGCCTTCTTCAGGGTCTCTCTCCCTGGGTTTCCTGGGGGTAATGGGGACCGCAGCTGCTTCCCCAGGCCTCCTGGGAGGAAGGCCTCAGCACTGGCCGGTGGGGTCTCCTTCCCTGGTGCCTCCTTCAAGGAGCCTTGCTCTCGGGGAGCTCGGGGTTGCCTCCTGGGGCCATGTTCACAGAACTTCCTCAAACCGAGAACTTGTGCCTTGGCTTCCAAAGCCTTTTTGAAATGGGGCTCTTCACACGGGCTTTCCTCTCTCTGGGACCTTGGGGTCTGCTCCCCGGGGAGTCCACCTTCCTTGCTTTTGCCTTGTAAATGGCCTTTCCTATCCAGTGGCTCAGCCCGCTCCGGGCCCACTCCTGCACTGGAGACCCCCTTGTCCTGAGCAGTGACGCCGGGAGCTGAGGGTGTTGGGGCAGGGGTCCTCAGAGCCCCCTCTTGCTCCTGCCAGCTGGGCATCATCTACCGAGACCTGAAGCTGGAGAACGTGCTGCTCGACTCTGAGGGCCACATCGTCCTCACGGACTTCGGGCTCAGCAAGGAGTTCCTGACAGAGGAGGTGAGTGAGGGCGACCTCGGCATTCTGAGCCCCCCGCCAGTCATCTTCTTTCTGTCTCCTCCTCCTCCTCCAAGCCTGGCTCTGTGTGTTTCTCGGGGTGCAGAGGTAAATAGCCGCAGGCCCTGCCTTCACGAAGTTCCCATAGTGAATCCTCCTTGGAGCCTTGGGAGCCGCTCGGTGACCAAAATCGGTCTTCTTGCTCCCCGCAGAAAGAGCGGACCTTCTCCTTCTGTGGCACGATTGAGTACATGGCCCCCGAAATCATCCGCAGCAAGTCGGGCCATGGCAAGGTGGGTGGGCAGGGGAGTCGGGGGTGGTGGCGGGGTGGGGCCCAGGTGACTGTAGGCCTTCACCTCGGCTTGGCCCTGGCAGGCTGTGGACTGGTGGAGCCTGGGCATCCTGATCTTTGAGCTGCTGACGGGGGCTTCGCCCTTCACACTGGAGGGCGAGAGGAACACGCAGGCAGAGGTGTCCCGGTGAGTGGGGCTGGATGCGGAGGGCAGCTGAGGTGGCTGGGCAGGGCTGTGGGGGGGCTCGCTGCCCCTGACGCCCCCCAAATCCTCCCAGACGGATCCTGAAGTGCTCCCCTCCCTTCCCCCCTCGGATCGGGCCCGTGGCGCAGGACCTGCTGCAGCGGCTACTTTGCAAGGACCCCAAGAAGCGGCTCGGTGCGGGGCCTCAGGGGGCGCAGGAAGTCAAGAACCACCCCTTCTTCCAGGTGAGGCCTCTGAGCTGCCCCCCACATCTCTCTGCACATGCCTGGTCTAGGCTGCTGCTCTGGAAGGATGCTCTGAGACTGGCTGATTTCACTTGATTTAGAAAAACCCCAGATCAAGAAAGCAGGCCTATCTTCTCATCCATCGCTAGTGAAACTCGTAAGACGTGTTTCTGGGGGGAAAATTCTAGGTTCATCGACTGCCTGGACTGCCAGGGACTTGAGAATGGATTCATCAGTCTTTTCGTTGGACAGGTTCAGAGAAGGGAGGTGACCCACCCAAGATTGTACAGTAAATGCGTAGAGCTGGGCACCGACCCCAGGTTTCCCCTCAGCCCAGGTCAGTACTAAGAGCCACGCTTACCCTCTCAGCAGCCACCCAGACGTGTTGCTCTCTGTCCCTGTGCGGTCTGTGTGCCTGTAATTCAGGTGGACGGCCAGCCGGCCACGCAGGGTTTGTTGACTTGCGAAGAGCGTACACAGGGCAGAGTGCAGTGCGGAGTCACTTTTTCTCCTTGTGAGCCTCTCTGGCCCGGGCGCTGTGCACGGCCCATGTCATTGCCTCGCAGGGTCCTCTAACAGCAGACACCCGCTGTGTGCCGGCCCTTGGCTTGCAGTATTTCATGTGACCCTCAGAGCCACCCCCGTCATCCCCATCTTTACAGATGAGGAAACTGAGGTTCAGGGAGGTGGCCCCAAACCACCCAGTGTGGAAGTGGTGGAGCGCAGATTCAACCCTCCATCTGGGTGACTCAAAGGCCCATGCCCTTCACTGCTACGTCCTGGTTACACGCGGGCATCGGATTTGCCACTTGTCTGACCTTGTGACAAAGGCACCCATTTGCCGTGGGCCAGGCACGCTGTGACCCTATGGCGAGTGTCATCTCCCTGAGTCTCCCCTGCAAGTACCTGCCTAGAAGGGCCCTTGGACACGCTTTCTCAGACAGAATCTGAATCTGTGGTGAAGATGTCACTTTGTGGGGGAAGTGGCTGAGCAGTGTCAGTTTCCTTCCGTGAATTCCTCCACCCCCCCTTGGGTGCATGCTGGGCCCTGAGTGCTGGCTGTGGGTTGACCAGCAGTCCTACCTAAGAGGCCCCAAGGTCTTCGAGGCTTGATGCGCAGAAGGGGCGTTTTCTCTGTGTTCTCCCTTCTCTCAAGACCGCCTCTCTGGCGATGCTGAGGCCCCTGGTGGCAGAACTGGGGCCTTCAAGTCTAGGTCAGGCTTCTTGGCTTCAAGTGACAAAAAAATGTGACTCACAATGGTGATATCCATGGAATAGTTTGACTGCTAACAGGTATTGGAATGAATGGTGGTCTAAACAAGATAGAGGGTTACTTATTTATTTACTTTCTTACATAAAAGAAATCTAGAGGTTGGCAGCCTAGGGCTGCTGTGGTATCTTCAGCTTCTTCTTTTTTTAAAAATGTGCCTCCATTTTGAGCATGGAGCCACCATCTCCAGGGTTGCCTCATGGTTCAAGATGACTGCTGGAGCACTTGCCATCCAGGCTAATATCCAGGGGAAGAAGGAGGGGAGGGGCCAAAAGGACACTTGCCAACTGTTTACCTTCCTCTTGAGGATCTTTACCTTGATTCCTATCTCACAATATTTGCTTGCAAGTTATTGGTCATCCCTAACTATAAGGAACTTTGTAAAACATTGTCTTAGTTTGCACATTAGTTCCTGGAATAAAATTGGGGATGTAGAACTAAGACAGAGAAAATGAATGTTGGACAGGCAACGAACAGGCTCTGCCACACTAGCTTAAACATAAAAGGGTGTGTTTTAGCTTCCATAAGAGAAAAGTTGAAGGAAAAGTGGTCTGACTTCAGGCAAGGCTGCATCCAGGTGCTGAACCTCTGTCATTAGGAATCTCTTTCTTTGTCTCTTGGTCCTGCTTTTCTGCACAGGGACTTCATCACTAGACCCTGAGGTTGTCCCCAGCAATTCCAGGCACACATCCTATAAGATTTAAGTATAATAGGGGGAATATATTTGCTTGTTTTGCAAGCTAATTCTATTAAAAGTCCCAGAATGACTCAGTGTGGTGGAGGGTGATTCTTCAAGGGAAATGGGGTTTGGGCTCTTGGAAGGAGGGATATAGAAGCTGGGGAGGCAAGATGAACACCTCCCTCCCGAATGCCAGATACACTCTTATCTCACTGAGGAGCTGCTCAGTGAGGGCGGCTTGAGTGGAGAGGGGTTTCCACTTCCTGCCCTTTGACCCCCAGTTTCGTTTCTTTTTTCCAGGGTCTAGATTGGTCTGCTCTGGCTGCAAGGAAGATTCCAGCTCCATTCCGACCCCAGATCCGTTCAGAGCTGGATGTGAGCAACTTTGCAGAAGAGTTTACTCGACTGGAGCCTGTCTACTCACCTGCAGGCAGCCCCCCATCTGGAGACTCTCGCATCTTCCAGGTGAGTGAGAGTTCATGGAGCCCCCGATGTGGGGGAGCCAGCCTCAGGCCTGGCTGACCCTTGGGCACTGTGTAGGCCATGCACCCTGTGTAGTCATGGAGACCACCCTGGCAGGGCTCGGCTTTGAGCTTCATGGTTTATCCTTAAATCCTACACTAATGTCCCTTCTACTCCATCATATCTCCTTATTGTTGTGTAAAAATATTGTTTTAAATCATTCACTTGCTTAAGGAGATACCTAGGAAGAGGTGCCGTGTTTATACTGTGGCTTCGTGGGCCCGGTGGCACACCATATCACATTCGGGGGGTACAGGGCCCCTCCCTCCAATTTTAGAAGTGCAGGCCTGTTAGACAAGGCTAACCTCCTTTGCTCAGCGTCTCAGGCCCTCCGTGGTGGTCCTTGCTCTGAGTCCTAGCCTCCGTGCTCACTCTTGTCCCACATGGTGGTTTAGCAGCAACAGAGTGCTCAGAGGTTGCACAACATACTTCTGTACCTCTGCACACCAGTTCCCTCCACCTGGCGTGTCCCCCCACTGTTGCTCGCCCAGCAAGCTCCCAGTATACTTTCTAGCCTCGCTGTCCAGGACTGCCCCTGTGGGAAGTCTTCCCCACCCCTGGGGCCCTGGGCTGCACCTTCCCAGCACGCCAGCCCTCTGCACACAGCACCTTCTTCGGAGCAGCTGGTCAGCTTGTGTCCCGACAGCTCCCCTGAGACTGCCTCCTCTGGTCGGAAGCACCTGGAGGGCAGGAACCGTGTTTAATTTGTGTCCCTAGGCCCAGTGTGGGGGCTGGGTCTGTAGGACACGGTCTATAATTATTAAATAAAAATAGGCCAATATCAAGTATGAATGGGTCAGTCTGCCTCTGTGAAGCTCTCACAAGTGACAGCTCTGTGCCTGAATGTTGCTCGATCCGTTGTCTCACAGGTCTGAGAAAGTTCTTTCTTGTGAATGAATGGTGACTCTCATTCACTCATTCATTTCATGACTCAGAAATACGTGTTGAGTGCCTACAATGTGCTGGGCACAGACCTGGGCACTGAGGATGTATCAGTGAACCTAACAGGCAAAAATCCCACCTGCATGGAGCTTGCCTGCAGACGCACGGTGAAGCTGCATTTTTAGGAGAATACACACTGTTTAAATTACCTTTGTGAATCCCTTGAAGCGCAGGACATGGATCCTTTGGAAAGGCAGAGTATTAACTCTGGTTTCTGTTACTTTTCTTCAGTAGCCCCCTTGTAGAGGAGGCCAAAGTTTGATTTGCAAGGAAGGAATAAAGATTTTTGTTGTTCTCAGTAGGCACATTTGCATTTTCATCAGTTAAGCAGGTGTGATGCCAGGTCACAGTCCTTTCATGCATTTGCCTGCCATTTTCTGGGCCACTTTATTGTGCCAGGCAGTGCCCTTGGCATTTGGGGGGTGTTACTGTGATGAGAAAGGTGGGGTCATAGGCTGGTGAGAGACAGATGTGACCCCAAGTGATCATAGAACAAGCTGTGTGTACCAGGTCCTGTGTGTACCAGGTCCTGGGTGTACCAGGTCCTGTGTGTACCAGGTCCTGGGTGTACCAGGTCCTGGGTGTACCAGGTCCTGGGTGTACCAGGTCCTGTGTGTACCAGGTCCTGGGTGTACCAGGTCCTGTGTGTACCAGGTCCTGGGTGTACCAGGTCCTGGGTGTACCAGGTCCTGTGTGTACCAGGTCCTGTGTGTACCAGGTCCTGGGTGTACCAGGTCCTGTGTGTACCAGGTCCTGGGTGTACCAGGTCCTGTGTGTACCAGGTCCTGGGTGTACCAGGTCCTGTGTGTACCAGGTCCTGTGTGTACCAGGTCCTGGGTGTACCAGGTCCTGTGTGTACCAGGTCCTGGGTGTACCAGGTCCTGGATGTACCAGGGTGCAGAAGCAGCAGGTCCCACTGACCCCGAGTCCGGGGTCTGCCCTCTGCCTGCCCTCCTCCCCACCAGGTCTGACCCTTCCAGGGATCCACCTGCACCTCTAGCCCCCGTGCCTGCCCACCCCTTACCCACCTCCCTCCCCAACCAGGGATACTCCTTTGTTGCACCGTCCATCTTGTTTGACCACAATAACGCTGTGATGACCGATGTGCTGGAAGCACCTGGTGCTGGAGACCGGCCAGGCAGGGCCTCGGTGGCTAGGAGCGCCATGATGCAGGTGGGTTGGGCCAGGGTGGGGAGAAGTTGACTTGGGAGTGCAGGGCCAGGGATTCCTGAAGGGGCTGTACCAGGTGCCCTCGTATGACCTTGGTGGAATCTGGAACCTCTCAGAGATGGGGTGAGGTCTGGCGCCCAGACTCCCAGGTAGGACCTCTGACACGCCCTCTTTACCCCCAGGACTCGCCCTTCTTCCAGCAGTATGAGTTGGACCTGCGGGAGCCTGCGCTGGGCCAGGGCAGCTTCTCCGTGTGTCGACGTTGCCGCCAGCGCCAGGGCGGGCAGGAGTTCGCGGTCAAGATCCTTAGCCGCAGGTGGGCCAGATTGGGGTGCATGGGCCCTGGGTGGCTGGGCCTGGAGAAGCAGGGTCTGGGAGAGCAGGGCTGGAGGTCTTCCATTTTGACACCTTTTGCCCTGCTCCCAGGCTGGAGGCGAACACTCAGCGCGAAGTGGCAGCCCTGCGGCTGTGCCAGTCGCATCCCAACGTCGTGAAGCTGCACGAGGTTCATCAGGACCAGGTAGGTGATGCCTTTCTGGGCAATAGTGCACCGCAGGGATGCAGGAGCCGCGGAGGCGGGGTGGGAGGGGCTGGAAGGCGGCAGGGGGCGGGGTCTGAGGGAGTCGTGGGAGGGGCCTGAAGGGACCTGGGAGGTCAAGGTGATGGGATTTGAGGAGAGTAAGGCTGGAGGACCGGAAGGCGGATCTGAGGACGGCCACAGGAAACGGAATTTGAGGAGGGCGTGGAGGGTTGTAGGATTTGAGGTGACCAAAGGGACGGGGACCTGGAAGGCAGTAGGGGTGGTTCTTGTGGGTTGTCTTGAGGTCGGGGCTCTCACCCTTCTGAGACCTGACTCTAGGGGCGGGGCTTGTCGGTGCCTGTGGGGCGGGGCCTGGCTTGTGATGGTGACCAGTCCCGCTTCCCACAGCTGCACACGTACCTGGTACTGGAGCTGTTGCAGGGTGGGGAGCTGTTGGAGCACATCCGCAAGAAGCGGCACTTCAGTGAGTCGGAAGCGAGCCAGATCCTGCGAAGCCTTGTGTCCGCCGTGAGCTTCATGCACGAGGAGGCGGGCGTGGTGCACCGCGACCTCAAGCCGGAGGTGGGCGCAGGGCCCCGGTGGCAGGGGAGTGCTGCTGCGCGCAAGGCCAGTCTCTGATGGCCGTCTGCCCTTACAGAATATCCTATATGCCGATGACACGCCGGGAGCCCCGGTGAAGATCATCGATTTCGGGTTCGCGCGGCTACGCCCGCAAAGCCCCGCGGAGCCCATGCAGACACCCTGCTTCACGTTGCAGTACGCGGCCCCCGAGCTGCTGGCGCAGCAGGGCTACGACGAGTCCTGCGATCTCTGGAGCCTGGGCGTCATTCTGGTATGGAATGGGGTCCCCAAGGAGGGTTCAGGGTCGCCTGAGCCTGAGGTCAGAGGTCTTCCTGATGAGGGGCAACAGGGGCACCGGAGGCAGGGGTCAAGTTGGTGGGCATAGCAGGGTTTGGTATGAGGCTGGCGTCAGAGGTTGTAATACGGAGGCAGGGTCTCTCTGATGCTGGGGTCAGGGCGTCCGAGTATTCTGGGTTGGAGGTCAGGGTCATGGCCAATGGGCCTCAGGAGTTACTGAGGCTGGAGAGCAGAGGGTGAATAGTCCTGGGGGTGGGCTGAGAAGTCAGCCTCCTGGCCTCCTTGGGCCCACAGCTTGGGCCGGTCTCACTTTTCCCCCCATCCCCCAGTACATGATGCTGTCGGGACAGGTTCCCTTCCAGGGAGCCTCGGGCCAAGGCGGGCAGAGCCAGGCGGCCGAGATCATGTGCAAGATCCGCGAGGGGCGCTTCTCCCTTGATGGGGAAGCCTGGCAGAACGTGTCTGAGGAAGCCAAGGAGCTTGTCCGAGGTGGGGAGCCGGAGTCACAGATCCTGTTTGGGGAGCGGGAGGCCACGGGGTCGTGTTGGGATAGGGATCGTCACTGGGCCCGGTGTCCTGGTGAGGATGCTGGTCCGGGAGCCGTGCAGGGCTGTTAGGGTCTCTCTGGGGGCAGCCTCCGCGCACGGCCTGCCCCAATACTGCCCCGCCCCACTTCCAGGGCTCCTGACTGTGGACCCGGCGAAGAGGCTGAAGCTCGAGGGGCTGCGGGACAGCTCGTGGCTGCAGGACGGCAGCGCGCGCTCCTCGCCCCCGCTCCGGACACCGGACGTGCTGGAGTCCTCCGGACTGGCTGTGCGCTCTGGGCTCAACGCCACCTTCATGGTGAGGGGCGGGGCCTGTGGGGGGGTGTGGGGTGTGGATAGAGCCTGGAGAAGCCGGGTCTCCCCGAGGCGAAGTCCTCAAAGCTCAGGAAGGTGAGGTGAGCCGAGGCCCGGTCTCTGGCGGGTTGGGGGCTTGACCTTTCAGAATGCTGGGGGCCGGAGGCCAAGGACCTGTTGGCCTTGACCTAGTGACATGGGGGGAGGGTCCAGGATGGGAGCCAAAGCTAGGATCTAGAAGTCGAGGCCGGGCGGGTGTTGGGGGTACTCACGCTCTATTTTCTGCCAGGCGTTCAACCGGGGCAAACGCGAAGGCTTCTTCCTAAAGAGTGTGGAGAACGCGCCGCTGGCCAAGCGGCGGAAACAGAAGCTGCGTAGCGCAGCCACCTCCCGCCTTGTCTCCCCTGTGCCCGCTGCCCCCGGCAAGGCCCCAGGCTCCAAGGGAGCCCCCCGCCGAGCCAACGGTCCCCTGCCCTCCTCCTAGCACCCCTCCCCCACTGTTACCCCCCTTCCCTCTAGGGGCTGTGACCTGGCTTCCAGCATCATCCCTCCGCCCCATCCCCAGGGATTGCCCTTCCCTCCCCACCCCGCACTCCCAGACAGAGCAGAAGTATTTTTATAAGCAGAGAATTTTTTATGTCTTACTAGATAGAGTTAGAGATGCAGGGAGGGGGGGCCTGCCGCGGAGTGGGCTGTGGGGGCCCCTTGCTAGGACTGCCTCTACTGGCGGAAGGCGCTTCTCCAGGGGGCTCCGCCAGCAGGGAAGGGCTCCTCCCCGTTTCTAAGCACTGAGTTGCCACAGGGAGAAACTGGGACCTCTCCCCTGTCCTCCCCTGAGGCTCTGCTCTTGGGAAGGGGCACCCCTCAAGCCGTCACTTTATGGATTGTCTGTGCAATTACATCCACCAAAGACCTGTGTTGGGGGGGCGGTGTTCAGGGAGAGGCCCTAAGGGACCCTCTGAAGCATTATTGCCTCACTTTATGTCACCTGCTTCTTCCCTATTGGGGCTAAGGAAGGAGGTAGGTGACCCCCTAAAAGGGGAGGCCCCCTTATTACCCACCTCTCCCCTTTGGCTCTGCTGCACCTTGGGGGTTGGAGCTGGGCCTCGGGGGGCTGGGCTAGGCAGCCACAGTCACCACCTCGGTCATCTGGGGGGCTGTGCCTTCGACGTTAAAATAAAAATCCACCCAGTGCTGTCTGTGGCGTGTGTGTGTATCAGTCAGTGGGTGTGGGGGGCTGAGGCCTTGGGGGGTCAGACAGACAGCCAGTGGGGCCTGGGACCCACCCTTCTTGGTAAGAGGGGACCGTCTTTGGCTTTTGGTGCGAGCAGCGTGGGGGGGGGGGTGGCAATCACCTTGGGTGTGTGTCTGGACAGTTCTGCTGTGTATCATTTATAATTCTCTCGGTTACAAGTTAGAGAAAACCCAGCCTAAACTGGCTTCAGCAGAACAGGAATTTTAGGCTCTTGTAATTACATAGCTTCAGGCAAAGCCTGATCCAGGTGCAAAAATGATCAAGACTAAGCTTCCCAGGCAGCTTTTTATTCTGTTTTCTGGGTGGTGTTGCCATTTGGAGGACTCTTCTTTTGGCCGTAAGACGGGTGTCAAGTGCTCCGGGGGCCAGGGGATAGATTGTTTAAAACTTTGTTTCTGCCCTGGCTGGTGTGGCTCAGTGGATTGAGCACTGGCTTGTGGACCGAAGGGTCGCTGGTTCGATGCCCTGTCAGGTCACGTGCCTGGGTTGCGGGCCAGGCCCCCAGTTGGGGACATGCGGAGGCAGCCAGTTGGTGTTTCTCTCCCACAGTGATGTTTGATTCTCTCCTTCTCTGCCTCCACCCCTTCCCCTCGCTCTGAAAATAAATAAATAAAATCTTTAAAAAAATAAAACTTTGTTTCTATCATAAATGCTGCTGAGACGAACAAGTTTGTACATAAATCTGTGCATTATAATATAACTAATCCCTGTCAGTGTGGCTCAGTTGGTTGGGCATCGTACCATAAACCGAAAGGTCGCTGGTTCTATTCCCAGTCAGGGCACATGCCTGGGTTGCAGGTTTGGTCCCCAGTCAGGGTGCGCGCGGAAGGCAGCCAGTCGATGTTTCTCTCCCTCTCTTTCTCCCTCCTTTCCCTTCTCTAAAATAAAAAATAAAAATAAAATAAAAAAGAAATGGCATCAAAATGTAAACAGCTTATTATAGCCCGTCTTAAACTCAGAAATGGGTTGTGAATGTGCCTGTCCATGGTGACGTTAACGTTTGCTGTACTGGCGTATATTCCGGTGTATGGATACAGCGGGACTTATTGAGACTGCTCTCCAGTTTTGGCCACTTGGGCTGTTTTCAGTTCCTTGCTATGTTAAACAGCACTGCAACGAATGTCCCTGTGCCTGCACCTGTGCTCGCCCGTCCAAATATTTCCTTAGGGTACATTTCCTAGAGGTGAGATGCATGGGCTACAGGATATGCCCGTGCGCACACATTTCACAGGCTTTGAAGTATGTGATCACACCGCCCGTTAGAAGGCGCCTGTCATTTTATATGACTTGCGGCAGCATGGGCGAGATCCAAGACGTGCTGTCTCCTTGAAAATGAAATGAGGCGTCTCACCAGCTGAGCGTACCCTCGCTCACCCACCCACCCGAGTTTTTCATGGCAGAGCTCCTGGTGATCTCCAGAGGGCCTTCTTCTCCGAGCCTGGAGTCTGGCTGGGTCGTGATGGTCGGGGAGGAGTGTGGCCCATCAGTGGGGTGGGGAGGAAGGTCCCCCTCCCCCTCCCCGCACTTCGGGCTGGGGCATCTGCGTGGAGGAGGCGGAGGGTGAAGCCTGCGGAGGTCCCAGGGAGAGGTGCGCGGTAAGGGCGGGTGGGCGTGGTCAGGAACAACTGAGCCCGGCAGAACCCGGGAGCTCAGCAGCAGTGGGTCTAAACCCTGGCACCGCTCCTCTCAGATGGGCAATAGGGACCAAGCCACTGGGCCCTGGTCTCCTCTGCCTCTCAGATGAAGCGGGGATAGAGCAGTATCCGCCTCGGAGAGATGGAGGGCGCAGCAGGGTCCCTGGAAGGCACTCCGCACACTGGAAGCCCTCCGCAAATCGCGGTGTATTTTTCTTTTTTCTTTTTTTTTAATTAAGAGAACTGGGGCAACAGGATTGTCCACACAGTGACCCCTGTCCGGGCAAGTGAGAGGGGGCACTTTTCCCACCCTCCCGGCAGCCCTCGGGGCTGTCCTCCCAGCTCTTCCCGAGTGTCCTGCGTCCAGGGGTGTGAGGACCAGATGGGCGCCCCAGCCCTGCGCTCGCACCATCCAGTGAGTCTGTCTTTCAGCCTCCCCCGCCTGACGTGGTATCAGCAGCTTGGGAACAAACAGACCACCTGGGAGTGGGTGGTGGTGGGAACCCACCCCTGCATGTGTGAGCACAGGAATGTGCGAGTGTGAATGTGAGTGTGTATGAGTGTGCATGCGAGCAAAGCATGTGTGTTGTGTGTGTTTGAGTATATGTGAGTGTGCACATATGAGTGTGTGTGTGTGTGAGTGTGGGAGCATGCTTTTCCCGGGCTCGCTGGGGGCGGCACGGAGTGCAGGGTAGAAGCTTTGCCACAAACCCCTAGTTCTTCCAGCTTCTCCCAACCCCCAGGCCCAGATTCCAGCTGCACTGTACTGACCGCAGGGGTCTATGGGACTCAGACCGACCCAGATGGGGTGGAAGGGGTGGGCCCCAAGGTGAGCAGACATGGCACCAGAGCTCAGCCTCTGGGAGCCTCTGCCAGCTGCAAAGCCCGGCTCCTCGGGTTCTCAGCTGGGACTGTCATTCCTCTCGGATTTCTGGAAACAAGGTAAGGGCATCTCAGCAGGAAAAGCAAGGAGACCAGTTTCCATAAAGTGCATCTCCCAGCAGCCCCTGCACTTGGCAGCTGCCCTGCGGGGGCCAGGAAAGGTGGGTGGGCAGCAGCCAGCTGGGCGGTTGGGGTGGTTTGCTGTGGGTGGGGCGCACATAGCAGCCACCAGGCCAGAGCTTCTGGGGCCCTCTGCCTCCTGCTCCCCCACCCCCCAACCCCATCCCTTTGCCTCCCTGGGGCCCGGGAGACAGTTATGCTCAGAAGGAGACTCTGGGACACCTGAAACCACTGGTTGGGTGACAGCAGGGAAGAGGCACTTTGGGTCCTTGGGTCCTCTGTGTCCAGATGAATCCCATTTCTGGGGGTTGGGTCGGGAATCTGCTTTAGTAACAAGCTTCCCTGATGCATGGTTTAGGGCCACATAGCTCACCACCCCCCTGAACTTTCCTGATGGGGAGACTGAGGCCCATGGAGGGGAGGAGACTCACCCACAGTCCCAGGGCTGCAGAATAGCAAAGCCGGGTCTCCTGATGCTCCACTCATGCTTTCTTGCTCATCAGGCCCTGCTTTCTGCAATGTGGAATTTTCCATGCGGACACAGATCCAGTTTTATGGTAGGAGCTCTCAGAAAACAGTCTCTCTGCCAGAAATTCAGGCCATTGCCACTTTACTGGAAGCAGGGTATGCTGTGGAGTAGGGCGTGTCTGCCATGCCCCTCCCCCACGTGTGTTATTTTCCTGCCCAGCGGGGGCCGACAGGTGCCTGGCAGAGCCCGCTCACTGACAGATACCCTCTCAAACCTGTCACCAGGAGGGCTGCAGGGAGGACAGGGGACACAGAGGGAGCTGGGAGAAGCTGCCTCTGAGCCCCTGGTCCCCTGGCACTGTTAGGTTAGCGGGGGAGGCATTTCTGCCCTGAAGGAGCCGCTGATGGTGCAGCTCAGTGCTCTTTAAGCGTCCTCATAAGGGCTTCCATGTCTTGCTTCTCCTCTGCCCGAACTCGGGGGCTCACTCAGAAGGCAGGGGTGCCGGACCCAGAGGAAGTGTCTTTTGTTGCCTGTGGAAGGAGGAAACGCTTTTAGGATATTTCCTTCAGCACCACCAAGGATAATAATGACGTTGAAGCCGTTCATCGAGTCTTGTTATGTGCCAGGCGCTCTGCTCACCCCGTCCTGTGCCATCCAGTTGCAAATTGACGCCACTGTTACCACGACTGTTGGCAGTGACATAACTGCTGATGTTATTGGGCACTCGCCCTGTGCCAGGAGCCAGGCACGGGGCTGAGGGTTGTCCACAGGTGATTTCATCCCACGAATAGGTTCTACTTTATCATCATGGGTTATTATTCCGTGTTACGGATGAGGAAAATGATCTCAGAGAGGTAAATTGTCCAAGGTTACACCATGGCATCCAGGCATGTCGGGCCTGGAACCCAAGTCTCTCTACTCCAGAGTCTAAGCTCTCAAGCATAGTGCTATTCTGTCTCTCAGAGTTATCTTTCATCTTTAAGATGTTTCCTCGGCTCTAAGTTGTAGCTTTCTTTGCACCCAGGGTCTGCGTCTCGCCTCAGCTTGTAGAGCCTCAAGTGCCATAAGTGCCAGTTCTGGGCTTTCTTCGTTGGAGGCAGGCAGGTCGGCAGCCTCTGTTGCAATAAACCATGCCAGTCATCACACGGCAAGGCGGTTCTTCCTCTGAGCTCCGTTTCCAGTCCGGTACTGCGATGTGAAGCCCGCGGTTCAGAAACACCAGAAACAGGGATTTAGAGTCAAGTGTTTCAAGGAGAAAAGCAAACAACACAAACAAAAGATGGATGACGAGGAACAAAGTCTGTGGAAACTCAGGAGACAAAGACCCTGAGGTCCCCGTAGACCACCCTCTGAACGTTAGGCAGGCAGCTACCATTGTAAATAATTACCTGGCGGTGCAGTCTGGTCGTAGACTTGTTAAGGTGAGTACCACACATCGGGGTTGCATCCCAGGTGTAGAATGGGCTGCGTCCTCGGCCTCTGCCTCTTCCTGTGATGCTGTAGTTACTGTTCCCGGAAATGCATCATTCTCACCTTGTGGCCCCTCAAGAACCAGGTGAGATGTTTACTCGAGGCCCTTTTTCCTTACTTTTGTCCAGCTCTCAGGGAAGCATGTCAGAGGCTGCTTTTTGCTTAACCAATATCCACACCCCTGTCTGTTGGGTGTGTTAATGGGCTTTTTATAATCCCATACTTCTTAGCCTTTCAGAAAGAGGCCAGTAAGATGTAATCAAAAGTTACTGGGTGTGGTTTCTGGGAAAGCTCTTGGAAGGAGGCTGACTCAGTGGGGAGGCATGTCCTTTTGCCCTTTCCCCTTTCTACTGCCTGGGATGTGGATGTGGTGTCTGGAGATGCAGTAGCTATTTTGGGATCATGAGGTGACCTCAAGCATGGGACCCTCATGTCAATGACAGTGGAAGGCAGGATGGAGGAACCTCAGTCACCGATGGTTATGGACCTGCTGTATTAACTCGACTGGCTGTCTCTAGGCTTCTTTTAACATGAGACTAAAATTTAACCTCCATCTTATTCTAGCCACTGTTCTTTTGGTTCTGTTACTTACAACCAGGTGCAATTCTTTAATGATACGAAAGGTTTTGAGCACAGCCTTTTCCACCTGTATTGATGAATGATGAGGTCTTGGGTGTAGCAGGGTGTCCCTGAGGGGGCCATGCTGCGGGGCAGAGCCTGCTGTTTGCAGGCCCGGGGCCTCGCGCTGGCCTGGCGCCATGTCCAGGAATGGATAAACATGTGGTTTCATCTCTTTGGACTGGAGGAGGAGAATAAAAGGGTTTGAAGCAGAAGTGCCCAGGGGAGGCACGAATGGTGCAGGGGAGAGAGAGGACTTGGGGCTAGAGACCTGCAGAGCTGTTCTCTGAGAAGTGCTCAGCCTCATGCTGGCTGGTGTGGCTCAATTGGTTGGGTGTTCCTCTGCAAAGCAAAAGGTCACTGGTTCGATTCCCGCTGATGACACATGCCTGGGTTGTGGGCCAGTCCCCAGGCAGGGTGCGTGTGAGAAGCAACTGATTGATGTTTTTCTCCCTCTCTTTTCCCTTCCCTTCCCCTTACTCTAAAAATAAATAAATCTTAAAAAAAAAAAAGAAAAAAGAGGAAGTGCTCAGCTCCTGGGCTCAGGCAGTGTTCCTCCCCGGCCTGGGTGGCAAAGGACAGCACAGCTATGGGGCGGGCACAGAGCCTTGCATTTCTGCCCCGACCCAGCCTGACCCTGACTCTCTAGGACTGGCAGCCTGGGGACACTAGGGGCAGATGTGATGGCCGGTGGTGGGAGGGCGGTGAGAGGGTGTGAGTGGGGGCCTGCTGTGCTAGAGGGCAGGGCCGGAGAAGCAGGGAACAGAGATGGACGAGGTTGGGGGGAAGACAGGTTTAGGCTTGTGTGAGCAAACGTGAACACCGCTGAGGGTGTGGAGGAGGGCCGTGGCCCAGTGGGGTGCAGGGGGTGCTGGGAAGCTGGCAGTTTAGACGTGGATGTGGACAACACCGCATCTGTAGCTGCGGGTGGCTGAGCCGGTGATGTAGGGAGTGGGAATCTGATGAACTTAATTAACATCATAAATTCTGCCCAGCTTCCTCCAGTGCTATGGCTTCCGTATTACCTGGTGAGACTTCCCCCTTTGCAAAGCTGGCTTCAGCAACCGCTCCATAGAGATCCTGGAAGTTCATAGCCCTCTTTGCTGTCTTGGAGCTCACATCATATTTTCTTGGTCTAGTCAGTATTTGCTTATGGAGTCAGCAGTTCCGCCAAATGCATTTAAAGGCATATACAACATTTGTTTGTTTGTTTTTAGAGCAAAACCTTCTATCTCAGCCTAAGCAGCTCTGTCTGGCCTACCATTTACCGGAGGACTCCATTCCCAGAAATACTGCTTCACCAGTCGCTCCTCACGATAAAGATGCAAAACATGCAGGCGGGATCAGAAAGGCACCAGCCACCCTCTCTGTGGTGTGTGAAGCACGGCCTCTCTGAGTTAGGGGGTGGCATGTTTTAACCCTCGCTTTACAGGCCAAGAATCTCAGGTCGGGTCTGGCTCGTGCTGATGTGGTCAGTGGGACACCCAGGGCTGATCACAGAGGCTGTTCCACCCCCTCCAAACTATTAGCACCAAAGGTAGAGGGGCTCGTTATTAGCCAAAATGTTTAAGTGGAATAAAAGTGCTGGTTAAAATACGGGGTCCGGCAGAAGTAACGCCTGCTTCAGTGTGATTGGTAGGGTAATAATACGGGTGTAATAACTTACAGTTTTAATGTGAACATTTCACCTAAAATGTCATATGGTGCGCTTGAGTGTGATATTGTTGTGTTATGGAATTATATGCTCATGATTTTCTAATAAAAGGTTTTGTAATTAAAAAAAGGGGCGTTATTTGTGCTGGACCCCTGTATGTTAAGTGTCCGCCCTGAGCCTGGCTCCGTACCAAGTGCCTTCAATATGTGATTTCATGTAATCACCGTCCGTCCCTCCCACTTACACTTTCGTGAAAAGTCCTGATTTTCTTGCAGGTGTCTGCAATGTCCCTCCACAACCCAAGCACATTCTAGGTCCCACTTGTTTCTACCAGTTATGGGCTATGAAGCACACTTCCCCTCCCCCAAAGTCACCTGCCCGTCAGCTCAGGACAACGTTATGTCAATGAACACAAAGTCCCCTCTGGGCAGATGTGTGCAGCTGGCACAGGGAGTGGGCACAGTGATGGCGGGGCTTCCAGGGACGTCTGGCCTGGCTGTAGGATGGACAGGGGCACCCAGGCCCAGGGCTCTGGCCGAGGGGTCACACAGAGACCTGGAAGGCTGTGACATGGCTGTGCTTCTTCCACGAGTCCTGCCTGACTGCAGGTGCCGTGAGCAGGTCTGGGAAAGGGGTCGTGGCCTCCGAGGGTGCTGAGGTTCTTCTTGGTCTACCAGCTTCAGTGGGCGCTGCCAAGGGTCTTCCTGTGTCCTGCATGGGGCAGGGCAAGGATGGGAGCACGGACTTGGTCAGGAGGGAGAGTGTCGGTGGGCGGCCACAGAGCCTGAGGCTCTGTGCCTCACTGGCCTCACTGGAGCTGAGGGGGTGCCAAGGAGAGGGACCCCCATGGGAGCCCCATTTACACCCTAGGTCTGCATTTTGGCTCAGAGGAGAGGTCTCAGAAACTCCACACCCCGGAGAGCCCCCCCGCATGGGGCAAATAGGTGGGCTCCCCGCTGCTGGAAAGTAGCAGGGAACAGCTCTGAATGAGCATCTTGTGTTCTTTGGGGCTCAAGGTGTTTGAAGGTATAATAGATGCTCTGTAAAAAGATTTTGTGATCAGCCTGTAATCACTTTTGTAATTGCTTTGTCACCTTCTTGAAAGTCTCAAAGCCCATGAGCATATTAAAGGTTCTGAGATGTCCCACATCATAATGCCTGCCTGACACAGGTCTGCCCGTCACCCACCCAGGAACTGCGAGGGATGGAGTACCAGGGCTCCGGGAATGTGGGTGGGGGACTGCCCTGGATGCGGCCCCCTGTGAGGCTGGACGCTCTCTCGGAAACTGGCCAGGCTCAGCAGGGGAGGGGAGGTATGAGCGGGAGGCCCAGTTCACCCAGGAGTGGAATTGTTGGGTCACATAGTAATTGTAGGTTTAACTTTTTGAGGGTTCGCTGAACTGTTTTCCACCATTGCTGCTCCATTTTATTTTCCCATTAGCCATGTTATGAGGGTTCTACCTTTTCTACATTCTTGCCCACACTTGTTATTGTCTGGTTTTGGGGTTTTATAAAAAACTATAGCCACCCAAGTGGGTGTGGAGTGATATCTCACCTTGGTCCTGCATTTCCCAGATGACTAAAGAAATTTGAGCATCTTTCCATGGACTTGTTTGCAGAGGAGCCCAGGTGTTTGCTGAGCAGCCGGAGGATGGAGGTGCCAGTAAACGGGGGGGGGGGGGGGGTGCAGGGTGAGGACTCAGTTCGACACTAATTGTGAGGTGCCTGTTTGCCCCCCAGGGGAAAAGTGGCACTGCAGCTGGCTGTGAGTCAGGATGGCAGAGGGCGGGGTCTGGGCTGAAGTATAGAGTTAGATGACATCACTGTCTGGTGCTATTTATTTATTTTTAAGGAGGAGGGAAAGGGAGGGAGAAAGAGAGGGAGAGAAACACCGACGTGAGAGAGAAACATCCATTGGTTGCCTCTCTCATGCACCCAACGGACCCGGGGATCCAAACTGGCAACCTTGCACTTTGCGGGACCACGCCCAACCAACTGAGCTGCACCGTCAGGGCTGTATGGTGACATTTGAACCCACGAGGATAAGGAGAGCGAGGCCTGTCGTTGGCAGAGGCTGGGCTGAGGACCGAGGGAGGAGGGAACCAGGGGGGCAGGGACTGACAGAGGGCCAGGGCAGGGGTGTCTCGGGGAGGCAGAGGGGGCGTGCTGCTGGAGGTGAGGCGCATCGGGCTCGCAGTCCACCTGCATGCGTGGGGCCCGGCAACCTTGACAAGAGCAGTTTTGCTTGCGAGCCTGCCTGGAGTGGGTTTAGGAGCGAATGGGAGCGAAAGTGGAAAGAGAGTAGAGACCACTCTTCAGAGGGCTTGAGGAGTTTTCCTGCAAAGGGAAGGGGAGACATAAGATGGCATTTAAAGGGGGAGTGAGTCCTTCAAATTTAAGGTAGGAGAGTGAAGGGCTGATGGGGACGCTCAACAGAGAGGAAGCACATGATGCAGGAATGGGGGCGGGGCATGCAGGGGACTTACCAGAAGGATGTCCTTGAGCCATGGGAACAGGAGATGGGCTCTCGTGGCGGAGTGAGTGGAGGGCCAGCTTGGGTAGCAGCCGGGGCGGATCCTCTGAGGACCAGGAGAGAAGGCCCAGGAGGGTGGTTGTGCAGGTGGGAGCTGCGGCAGGACTCAGGCTGTGAGGGAGGTGGAGGAGGAAGGCAGGGGAGGAGGCAGGTAGTAGCGGGAGTAGGTGAGGGGAGGGCGGCTCGCCAGGGGAGTGAGACCCGCTTGCCCCGCAGCACTCACAGCTCACGTGGGGTTACCCCAGGCATCCAGATTTAGAAGAGACACATGTGTCTTAAGTCTAAGGTGCGGAGATGAAGCTTCGCCCACTGTCAAGTCCATTGTCTACATCTGAAAGCTGAACCCTGTGCCTCCTTGGAAAAGCTGCTGTAAACCTGCCCATTCTAGCGGCCGCTGGGCTGTACCCACCTAAACCGGGGTCTCTACCCTGCGGTCCACGGACTCCCTGGGGCCCTCAGACATATTTTCAAGATTCACGGGTTCCTCATACGAGTTCTTAAGAGGGGGTTTCATGTCAGCGAAACTGAAACGCCCGGTTCTGGCCCAGCTGGACGGCTGCGTGAGAAGGCACAGTGCCATGGGGTTTCACGCCCACCCTGTGTGTTTGTGTCTCAGAGCCCACTGGAGTGTTAAATATCTCAGCTGATGGGGACAGAACAGAGGCAGGCTAATGAGGGACAGATGTCAGACAGCGGTTCCAACGGAAAACCACGCTGGGACAGCTGCCGTAACCCAAGTTGCTGCCGCTGAGCCGTGGGCAACCCGGTTTGAGCAAAAGTCCATCATTCTTTACGTTTGTTTAGTGCTATTTGGGTTTTACTGGGCATTTGTTGTGATTGTGTTTAATTTGTGTGTTCATTTCGGCTTGTAGTTCTCTAAGAACCATAAACATAGCTTTTGTGTTTGTCCATGTAAAAATTCGCTCAACCAGCAGTGCCGGGAAGGCTGGATTTCCACGGGCAAAAGGAGGGCGTTGGACCCTCCCCCGACTCCGTGTTCAAAAGTTCACTCAACGTGGATCAAAGGCCTAAACGTGAGAGCTAAATCTATGTCACCCTTAGAGGGAAACACGGGGGCAGCCCTCGATGCCCTTGGAGCTGCAAGGGATGCTGTGGATGTGACACCAAAGGCCGGATGACAAGAGAGAAAACAGGTGAATCGGCTACCTCACAATTAAAAGCTTTTGTGCATCAAAAACGCACGATGGAGTGAAAAGCCACCTCACAGGATGGGAGACAATATTGGCACACCAGATAGCTGATAAGGGGTTAATATCCAGAATGTATAAAGAATTCCTGCAACTCAACGACAAAAAAAACAAACAACCCAATTAAAAAATAAACAAAGGACCTGAGTGGACGCTTTTCAGAAGGAGACATACAAATGGCTCATAAACACATGAAAAGATGCTCGATATCACTAATCACTGGGAAACTAGAAATCAAACCCACAATTAGATACCACTTCACACCCACAGGATGCCTATTATTAAAAAAACACGCACAGAAAATAACACCTGTGGGCTAGGACGTGGGGAAATTGGAACTCTTGTGTGCCGCTGATGTGAAAGTAAAAGGATCCAATCACTGGGGAAATGGCTGAGTGCTTCTTCAGAAATTCAAATTAGCATTAGCATGTGGTCCTAGAATTCCACTTCTGGGTGTATGCCCAAAGAACTGAAACCAGGGTCTTGAAGAGATACTTGTACACCCGGGTCGGGGTATTCACAGCAGCCTAACTGAGAAAGAAGCCCCAATGTCCGTCAGCAGATGAGTGGGTAGCCACAGTGGGCACGCACACACAGCGGAACATTCCTCCGTGTGAAAAAGGAAGGGAGTTCGGACACACGGACGGGCCTGGGAGACACTGTACTAAGTGGAATGAGCTAGTCACAAGCAGGCAGGTACCGTATGATCTGACCTACAGGAGACTCCCAGAGCAGACCGTCTCTCAGGATGGAAAGCAGGTGCTGGGTCTCCCGGGGATAGGGGAGGGGAATCGGGCACCGAGTCTACTTCGGGAGGGTGAAAAAGTTCTGGGGACGGGTGTCGGTGATGGTTCGACAGTGTGAGTTTACTTCATGCTACTGAACTGTACACTTCAAAATAGTTAAAGTGATAAACGTAATGTTATATATTTTACCAATAAAAAGTGAAATGAACCCTGGGAGGGAGCTCATCAAGGCTTCCAAACCCCTGGGTGGTTCTGGTCCTGGCCAGGGTCTCCAGACAGAGCACGCTGTGCGACCCAGTCCCCAGTTCCGGGGTCTGTCTGTGCCCACCCACAGTTTCGGGGGGATGCCTGCTGCTCCATCATCACCTCTCCTGAGAGGAGACATGACTCTGTGTGCCTCCTCAGAGGGAATGGGGTACAGGAGCACTGGGGGTCCCTCTCTGCCCCTCCTCAGGTCAGGAGGAGACAGGACTCAGGTGACTGCGAGGCCAGAAGAAGGGTCTGCAGCAAGGGGTCACCAGCCTCTTGTCTCTGTGTCTCTTGGGCCCCCTGTGTGCAGGCCACACCTGGTTTCCTCTCCCCATGGGACAGCGCCGGGGTGGGGGGACCCCCATCGGGGGCCTGCGGCTGTCCGGGACTCCCACCCCGGCCTGGATGGCAAGCTCACTGCAGGGAGGAGAGTGATCTGGTCTGGCTTTCCCAGCACTAACCCAGCTAGACGTTTGCGCTGGCTCTGTGTGTCCGAGTTGTTTCAGGCCCCTCTATCCCAGTGAGCGGCCCCCCGAGGGAGCCCGGGCCTGTCTGTGCCCAGGTGAGGCGGTGTTGGGGTCCATGGGGCCGGCCAGGCTCGGGCGAGAACAATGAGGGGCGGCCTGTTCAAGGAAGGCCCCCCGCTGAGGTGGGAATGGCTTTCCTAGCTCCCTGGGCTCTCGAGTGCCCCCTCCTCCCCTGTGCCCTGTTCTTCAGATGCAAATCTCCTGAAAAATCTCCTGCCACCCTCGCGCCTCTCCCTTCTCACTGCTTTTCTTTCTCTCCCCACAAACAATGCCAAGGTCAAAATCAGCACCAGGAGCCACTGTCCACAGAGTATCTACTACTGTGTGTGCCCATTTGAATCCTTACTGACAAGCTTCTGACTTGCGGCAAATTCCAGCCTGAGCCTCGGTTCCCCGTGCTGTAAAACGGGCACGTTAATACCAATCCTGCAAGTGGCTGTGAGTTGGATCCTGCCTGACCCCGGCTGGCCTTCAGCCAGCCATCCTTTCTGTCCTTGATTCCGCTCATTGCGTCGCATGTGGATTCAGCTCTAGTTTGCACCTCTGGGTCTGCTGTGGACTCGACAACCTTATCACCAGACTCGTCAGATTGTAGGTGAAGAAGTTAATTAGGCTCCGAGGAGGGTAGAAGGCTGTCCTAAGCGGTCAAGTTCCTGAGCCTTAGAGTGTGGACTCCTGACGTCTTTTTGGTCCCCGGAACATTCCTCTCCAGCTATGTGGGAGGTTTCTGTGACCCAGGCTGTGAGGTTGCCAGACGGCGGAGGTCCCCATGTGTCAGGGATGGCGTGGCACCCAGAGCTGGGAGGGAAGAGGCCGCTGTGCCCTGGGCTGCTCAGCCTCCATGTGCAGAGCCCTGGGAGCCACATTCCGAGGAAGGGCGATGAGCCAAGAAGCATTCCGACAGCTGCAAAAGCCCAGCAAACAGCACCCCGCCAGGCACGGGTGGGTGCAGTGTGGCTGCATTGGTCATCTTTTGCTGGATAACAAACGACCACCAAAACGTAGTGGTGATGATAACAAAGGTTTGCTCTTGCTCAGGGCACAGGCTGCCCAGGGCGGCTGCAGCCCTGCCTCCTTCCTGGATTCAGGATGAAGGACCGTGGGGACAGTGCTGTGTCGGAGGTAGGGGGAGAGAGTGGTGGCAGTGGGGTGGGGAGACGGCAGGCGCCGCGACAGCGGGGTGGTGACGATTTCAGCAGATACTCGATAACTTTGTTGAATGGATAATGGAATTCTCTAATCCTGGCAGGATTTAAACACTTGTCTGACTGCATGACAAATGACCCACAAACTTAGTGGCTTAAGGCAACAATGAACACTCATCTCGCAGTCTCTGTAGATCCGGAATCTGGGAGCGGCTTAGCTGGATGGCTTAGTTTTGAGATTTTCCGTTCTGTGGTAGCCAAGACGTTGCGGAGGGCTGCAGGCACCCGCAAGCTGGCTGCTGTGCTTCCCTGAGGGCTCGCTAATGCCCACGGTGGCCTGGGGCTGGCTGTCGGCAGGCAGTTTTGGCTCCTCACCTCTGGGACTTACCCACCGGGCTGCTCGAGTGTCCTTACTGTGTGGTGGCTGGACTCGTCCAGAGTGAGTGACCCGACAGAGAGAGCAAGACAGAAGCTACAATGTCTTTTATGATCTAGACCCATTTCTACAATGTTCCATTGGTTTACACAGGTCTTCCCATTACTGCGGGAGAGAGTGTGAACCCCGGGCGGGGGTCGCATGGGGGCATCTGCTCCCCAGTAAGTCCTGTCCCTCCCACATGGGAGTATGCTTACTTCCTCCCAAGGTCCCCCAAAGTCTCATAGTGCAGGATCTCGTCATCTAAACCAGGGTCAGAGGAGGCTTCTTGGGTAACGTTCCTCAGGTATTGTTCTCTGAGTGCAATTCCTCTCGGTCTGGAGAGGTGCGAGCGAAAGGGACCTTTATCTGTCCCCCAACTCACCCACCCGCCCACCCACCATGCAATGGGGTGAGAAGCATAAGCTAATTATTACAGACACTCCCGGTTCAAAACAAAGGAGGCGTACAGGTCAATAGCAACTGTGAACTGTGTCAGAGCCTCCGATGTTGGAAGTTCCTTCGTTAGGGCTTAAGGGCTAGAAGTAATTCTCCGCTGCTTTTGCTCTGCCCTGTGGGACCTTGGTTTCACCGCTGCATCTTCCTTCCTTTTCCAAGAAAGGTAGCTCCTGTTAGCGGCTGATTGATTTTCTCTGCCTTCTTCCTGCCTGCAGAAGTTTGGGAGTCCAGAGACTTCCTTTCCTTCCGCACCATCTCTGTCTCTAGCAGTTCAAGCGGGCAGTGTTTCTGCCGACAGAATTGTCCTCAAAACCGTTTTGGATCTCCCGTTAGTGAGCTGGGAGGAGCAGCTGAGGCTCCAGGTTGGATATGAGAGCTGCCGTGGGCCATGGCTCCACTGTGCCCCCATTTTCCCGCCTTCCTTCAATATGCAAGGCCACCTCCTACTCAGGGCGTCCGGATCTGCTTTTCTGTCTGCCTACACCGCCCTTCTTCCAGACAGCTCGTGGTGGCTCTCCCGCTTAACTCAGATGCTGATTTAGAGAGAAAGGCTGTCTGTGGCGGCTCTAACTAAACCAGCATCTCTGTTCGCTCTTCATATGCCCTCACCCGCTTTATTTTTCTCCACCCTACTTTTCACCCCCTGAAATTTTACTGTACATCTACTTGTCTGATTATTACCTGCCATCCCCAATTAGGCGGCAAGCTCAAGTGGAAAGCAGCCTCGTCTGTTATGTTCGCTGTTGAGACCCCGGTGCCCGGCACCGTGCCTGGTGTGCAGCGGGTACCCAGTAAGTACAGGTAAGAGAAGCTCGTACTGGGACTGGGGAGCCGGTTCTCGTAAGGCCAGTCCGAGAAGTAGCGTCACTGGGAATAATAGGAAACAGGGAGCCATCGCAGTTCTGGGGTAGGGATGCTGATGGCAGGTCCCGAACTCAAAACAGGATCTGCTCTGCTAAACCCAGCCTTTTCTTTTCCCAGAAGCAGGGAAACCTTACAGGGGGTCTGAGCCTTTTCCCCTGAGGTGGGGGGCAAAGGAATATTTCCTTTTTCAAAATATCGCTCTGGTGCCCGTGGGGTCCAGGGCTCGGCCTCAGCAGGGTTCGTGCACATGGAGAGCTTTCCCAGGCAGGGGCTGGGCAGAAGGTTAGGGATGGATGTTAAGCACCAAACTTCTTTATTTTTAAAAAAAGTTTTTATTTACTTAATTTTTTTGACAGAGGAGAAGGAAGGGAGAATGAGGGAGAGAAACATTGATGTGTGAGAGTAACATCGATCGGTTGCCTCTCCCACGCCCCCAAGTGGGGACCTGGCCTGCAACCCAGGCATGTGCCCTGACTGGGAATCGAACTGGTGACATTTCAGTTCGCAGTTCCCACACCAGCCAGGGCAGCACCAAACTTCTTTAGTCCCCCAGAGCTGGGCACATAGGTAAGTCAGGGCTGCAGAATACGGCAAAGACAGGCTTTTGTCTGGAAAGGCGGAGGAGGGAAATGGATGTGCTTGGTGATTCAAGGGCAGGCGTGAGTGGAGGGGGTGAGGGCAGAGGCCTCGGAGCAGACAGACCTGGTTAGACACTTGACCCTGCAAAACGGGACCTGAGCTGAGGAGAGACTATTTATAGTTTTTATTTCACTCCGTGAATATTCACGTCTCGCTGTGAAAATCTTAACGTGTCTGATGGCAGGGCGCTGCCCTGGGCCCTCTGGGGCTGTCCCATAATACACAGTGTATACATCACGTTACCTTTCTCGAACTTGAAGACATCTGGTTTCTGCAGTGCTTCTGGCCTCAGGGCTCTTGGAGGAAGTCTGTGGCTTTATAACAACGCGAAGGTCCCAGGGCTACTGCGGGGACACACCAGAAGACAGATGTCAGCTGGCAAGCACAGGTGAAGACAGCACAGGGAGGTGGCCGGGCTGGGTGGGGCAGAGGGGAAACTGCCACAGTCTCAGGAGTCTGTGAGGTTAATGCCTCCAGAAGCCAGTTCTGCCTCTCTCTCCCCCTCCCTCCCTCTCTATCTCTCTCTCTTATTGATTTAATCTTGACTATATTTTTTTTCCATTACCATTTAGTCCCCTTATACCTCCCTCCTCAAGGGAGTTTTTTTTCTCAACGAATGGGTGTTATCTTCTGGAAGGCAAGGAGAAAAGGCCTGGCGTGTTCTTGGAATTGCCAGTCTCTTCCCAGGGGGGCTCTCAGTCATCCCTGCTGGATCTCTGGCCTTTGAGGGGTTTGGCTGGGGTGGCAGTATCTCAGAATCGGGGTGCCAGGGTGCGTGGCGTTGCCCGTTGAAAGGGAAGCTGATTCATGGGGATATACACTCTGACTGGGGATCGAACCTCTTGGTTTACAGGACGACGCTCCAGCCAGCTGAGCCACAATGGCCAGGGCTCTGTGGACTTTTGCACACGATCGTGTACCCTGCAACCTTGCTGAACTAATTTGTTAGTTCTAACAGTTTTTATTGGTGGATTTCTTAGGATTCTTTTAACATACAAGATCGTGTCATCCTCAAATAAAAATAGTTTTATTTACTTCTGTTTAGTGTAGACGCCTCTCATTTCATTGTCTTGCCTAAGTGTCTTTGCTAGAACTCCAGCACAGTGTTTAATAGAAGCAGTGAGAGCAGACGCCCTTGTCTTCTTCCTGATCGAAGGAAAAGGCCCTGGTCTTTCACCGCCAGGCATGGTGTTGGCAGTGGGGTTCTCCCAGATGGCCTCTGTCAGGCTGAGGGAACCCCCTTTCATTCCTTGTTTGTTGAATGTTTCATCATAAATTTTCCTGCATCTATTAGGTTATCGTGTGGTTTTTGTTTCAGGTTAAAACACGCTTGCATTCCCGGCCCAAATCCCATGGTGTGTAACCCTTTTTATATGTTGCTGGACTCGGTTTGTTAGTCCAGCAGGTCCTTGAATAACATCGTTTCGTTCAATGTCATTTTGTTAAAATGTGGATGAGAAAAAAAATCGACTCCCAGCGGGGGCCACCGTCTGTGCGGACTTCGCGCGTTCTCCCCACATCTGTGTGGGTTTCAGCCGGGGACTCCACTTGCCTCCCACCTCCCAAAAACGTGCACGTTGGGTGAACTAGCGTTGCCTCTGTTGTCCCAGGCTGAGTGAGCGGGAGCGTGGGCAGGTGTGGCCTGTGGCGGAACCGTGTCCTGCCGGGGCGGGTGCCTGCCTTGCACCCCTGAGCTGCTAGGAGGGGCTCCCAAGCCACCCTCAACCCTGAACAGGAATAAGCGGGTTGGAAAAAAATGATCTTACTAGTTTTTATTCATCTTTCTTAGATGTATTTCACTTAGATGTGTAACACTTATTTCAATGTTTAATATTGGAAGTGTTTGGGATCTTTATTTAGAAGTTTGGGGATGTTTTTGTGACCAGAAATATGCTGCAGGAACTGAACGCTTGTTTACATCGACTGGCCTGTGGCGAGACTGGCGTCATTCCGCACCATTTCACTTAAAGTCACAGCTCCCGAGAAACGGCCTGCAGCCGTTGAATCGGGACGTGCCGCATTTGGTCAAGGATTTCTGCATGTGTATCCATAAGAGATATCGTTCTATAGTTTCCTTTTCATGTAGGGTTTTGGTCTCAGAGTGATACTGGTCCCGTAGAATGAGTTTGTGAGTGTTCTCTATGTTTTGGAAGAATTTGTGGAGAACTGGTATTAATCATTTAAATGTTTGCGAAGGTTCACCAGTGAAGCCGTCCGAGCCTGGACTTTTCTTTGAGGATAGTTTTCTGGTGACTAATTCAATCTCTTTACTTGTTATGGGTATATTCAGATTCTCTGTTTCTTCTAGAGTCAGTTTTGGTAGTTTGTGTCTCTCTAGGAATTTGTCCATTTCACCTGAGTTATTGTATTGGTGTACCATTTATACTCATTTTTATTAAAATTTGTTTTTATGGGAGGGGAAGGGAGGGAGAAAGAGAGGGACAGAAACACTGACGTGTGAGAGCAACATCAGGTGGTTGCCTCTCGCATTCCCCGCCCCCAGCTGGGTACAGGCAGGTAAGCCAGACAGGTGCCCTCACCGGGAATTGAACTGGCAACCTGTCAGTTCTCAGGCCAGTGCTCAATCCACTGAGCCACAACAGTCTGGGCCCACTTATACTCATCTGAAGGCTGATGGCTCCTTTCTTTAAACTCTTTCCTCTTGGTTTTCATAACATATTCTCCTAACAACCGTGGGACTTGGGACCACTCCTTTAGCTTCACTGGAATGGGGATGCTCACAAGGCCATCTCACTGAGTTCTCATGAGGATCAGGGAGATGACACCTGGAAGGCGTGGCGCATGGCCCCGGGCACTTGGGCAGACCTGCTAGCGACTGTCCTTTCTATCTCGAGTCTTCCTTCATCTCTCTGGCTACCCGTCCTCAGTCTTAGCAGGTGTATGTTAGGGCAGTGGTTGTCAGCTGGGGACTTTGCCCACTAGGGCACATTTGGCGATGTCTGGAGACATTTTTGGCTGTCACGACTGGGGGGATGCTACTGGCAACTAGTGGGTAGAGACCACTAAACGTCCTGCAATGCACAGGACCACCCCCCCCTCCGGCACCAAAGTATTATCTGGGCCCAAATGGTAACAGTGTTGAAGTCTCTATGGAAATAGCTCTACATGAGTATTGTAAAAAGAGTTGAAAATACAGATAAGAAAAAAATAATCCCCTATAATCCTGCCATATCAAGACTTCCACTTAGAAAAGAATATTGGGGAAAAAAAGGAATGTTTTAGCCCTGGCTGGTGTAGCTCAGTGGATTAAGCACTGGCCTGTGAAGCGAAAGGTTGCTGGTTCGATTCCCAGTCACAGCACATGCCTGGATTGCGGACCAGGTTTCCAGTGGGGGGCGCTCGAGAGACAACCACACATTGATGTTTCTCTCCCTTTTCCTTCCTTCCTCTCTCTGAAAATAAATAAATAAAATCTTTTAAAAAATAAAAAATAGGAATGTTTTATAGTGAGAATATTCTGGCTCTTTTGAATTCCCCCCCAGCCATACTGCCTACCTGGTTATGTGACCTAATGTGTTTAGTGCTATTTCAGTGCCCAGCAGGTCTTGGCCAGTCTGTGATGTGCCTTGCTGTCCTTCCTGATGAGGGGTCGGGGAAATACCCAACATCCCTGGGGTGGTCCTTGGAAGGTGGGCTTAGTCAGGTGAGGGTGGGCAGGGCTCCTGCTTTGCCTGCAGGGGAGACCTACAAACTCATTCCCTGGGGGGCCTGATGTCTTTGCATGAAACTCCATGCCCCTGTGTGTGCGCTCAGGTGTGTTCCTGTGCATCGTCCACCTGGAAGGTAGGCAGGTGTACTAGAGGCTTTAAACCTCATTAATTACGGGGAAGGAGAAAAACGAGTTAATTTTGGTATATTCATTAGGGTTGAATTCTTTCCTTACCTAGCGGTTCTGCAGAGTTTTCCTGGGGCCGAGGGCTTCCCAGGCTGGGCATGTGGCCTCCCTCCGGAGCTGTCCCACCTCCAACCACGTGCCTTCTTCGTAAAGCTCCGCCCCTCATGTGCTCAGCTGAGAGCCAGGGCTCAGACAACGTCTCCCAGGGGAGACACTGGCCTGGCCTGGGTTCTCCCTGGAAAGGAAGTGGATGTAAGACTCAGACCCATGGGTGAAAAATCAAACTCGCTCGCAGTTGCTGCTGCACATCAAACAAGCTGTCAGCCACGGCCAAGCGAGCAGGCATAGGTACTCAATTTTACTCCTGGTCGCTTTACAGTTCACGGGATGTCAGCGGACCGGGTCTTGGCCCAGCATCAGTCGCCGCTCCCTGCATACCGATAAGGCCCAGAGAAGCGGCCACTCTCCCAGCGCTGAGAGTGAGCCTGGGGCTTCTGATTCCCAGGCCAGCAATCTTCCATCTGAAATGGTCTCCCTCCTGGGAGGTCTGAGCCAGCCCATTGGACCCCATGGGGCCCGTGTACTTAGGTCCTGGGGCTCCCACATGCTAATCTGAGGACCATGACCTTGAAGTCTGTAGGGATTTAAAAAACAGGCAGATTCCAAAGCTATGGAGGAGACATCTCTTGGGAGTGGGCGGGCCAGAGGAGGGGACAACACGCCTCTCCTCTCTCTCTCTCTCTCTTTCTAATTGCAGGGACATGGTGCCATCTCTCTCTCTCTCTTTCTAATTGCAGGGACATGGTGCCATGTGAATAGTTGACATTCCTCCCTTTGTCTGCTGCAAACCTTCCCTGATGCCGCATGTAGCCCGCAGGATCCGTTTGATGCCAAGGCCACCCCCACCAAAGGGGACAGGACCCTGCGGAAGGTGATCCTCAGGTGGGGGCCCCTGTTCTTCGGGAGCTAAAACCTGTCCTCTCGCTGAGCAGAGCCCCCACTTGATAATAGGAGGGGCAAAGGGGACAGCTTAGAAGCTGGCTCCCCGAAAGGTGACTTTGAACGGCTGCATTTGTTCTTGACGAGGTCCGGGCGGCTGAGCTCACCATGACAAATGATTCCAGCGTGAGCCCGTGCTGGCAGGAGCTGTGCGGGATGACAAAAGCCTGCTTCTCAATGGCGCACTTTACATTGCTTTTATTCCCAACTGTGTATCTAACACACGCACAGGTGGAAAGAACAGTACAGTAAAGCTCTCGTGCCCATCACCCCACCGAGGTTTGGTAATTAGCCAGATTTTGCCACATTTGTTTCATCTACTGCATTCTTTCTTCCTCTCTTCCTTTTTTCCTCCCTTCATCCCTTCCTCCCTTCCTTCCTTCCCTCCTTCCTTCCCATTGAAGTACTTAAAATAAAATCTCAATCACACTGTGACTTCACTTCTATATATTTCCCTAAACGTGCCCATGCACAAACACACGTTTTCTTGCATAAGTGCAAAGCCATGGTTACACGTAACAAAATGAATAATAATGCCTTGGGGTTATCTAATACTCAGTCCATAATCGGATTCTCTGTTTGCCTCAAAAATGTCTTTTTATACTGTCGGTTTGTTGGGATCTGGGTCCAGAAAAGGCCCGTGTGCAGGGTTTCGTCTTTAGGTCTCTTAAGGCCCGTCCGACAGAGGGCAGTTCCTCTCCCTTCTCTCTCTTTGTTTAAAAGTTTTTAAAAAGGATTTTTTTTATTTATTTATTTTTAGAGAGAGGGGAAGGGAAGGAGAAAGAGAGGGAGAGAAACATCAATGTGTGGTTGCCTCTCGCGCACCCCGGACGGGGGACCTGGCCCGCAACCCAGGCCTGTGCCCTGACTGGGAATCGAACTGGCGACTCTGGTTCGCAGGCCTGTGGTCAATCCACTGAGCTACACCAGCCAGGGTCCCTCCCTTCTCTCTTTAATTTAATGTCACTGACTTACTATAGAAGCCTTGGACCCCAAGGATCGGTCTGCGTTCTGGACTCCTCTGTCGGCTTCCTCATTGTATTGCTTCCTTACCTCTTTCCCCTGCGCTTCCTGCAGTGGCTGTTGGCCTTAAAGGTGCAGTTAGAATTAGGGGGAAGTTCTTGTTTTATAAGACTGCTCCGTGGATGGTGCTGGGGCTTCTAATCACGCCATATTGGGAGGCAATGACCTTATCCCTCTTCAGCGATGCTAAAACCGGTCTGTGGGCTTTGATGGTCACGGCCTGTCCCCTCTGTGGTGAGGTCCCTCATTTGGGAGCTAGTCTGCATAGATGTTGCCCCAACGAACCGTGACTGCTGGCGTTCATGGCCTTCATGTAGTCCCTGCCCTTGAACCTGGATGGCTCTGCGACTTGCTTTCCACCCTCGAATGTGAGGGGAGTGACACTGATTTCCAAGGCTGGGTCGTAAGAAGCCTTGTCGCTTCCCCCACTAGTCCTTCCGAACCCTCCCTCTCGGGGAGAAGTCTGACTTTCCTGAGACCGCCATGCTGCGAGGAAGCCCAAGCTAGCCAAGTGGAGAGGTCAAGTGACGAGAGAGGGAAGCCCCCCCTGTCCCTCCTGCTCCTGTCATCCTGCTGAGCCACTGTGCAAGAGAATGATGGGTGAAGCTGGTGATGACGTGACTCCAGCCCCGGCCTCCCTCCGACCCCAGTTGTCCGAGAGGCCCGGGGCAGATCTGCCCCGCTGAGCCTGCTTGACTCGGACTGTGGGACATCATTTCGACATGGCTGCTGTTAGCTATTGTGGCTTGTTACTGGAACCCCTCAGCTTTTCCTCTGAATGCAGTGACCATTGGCGGTCACTGCTGGCATCAACGATCTTATCAGAACTTGTAAAATGCTGCCTCTCTAATTCTACCATTCCTCCCGCATTCATTCGCAGGAATTCTTTTCTTGACAAGGAGAGGTCCTTGGTGACCCTCCACGAACGACAGGGAAATTGGCGGGTTCTTTCTCCTTCATTGGTCACCCCTTTTACAGCGGTGACCTGGCTCTTCTTGGATTTGTGGCTCAGACCAAGGCAGGAGAGAGAGAAGCTGGAGGAAGGTGAGCAGGGGACTTGGTTTCCAAGGAAACCACAAGGTAGTCATCAGGCCCACTGAGGATCGTTGTCTCGTTGTCCTGATCAAAGCCAGATGCTGTCACCTTCTAGGCTGGCAGACGCTTGAGCAGGCACCCAAATGGGTCCCCAGGGGAGAAGACAATGGGCTTGGAGAGACTATGGGGGTGGCTGCTCGTCCCCTGGGCCTCACCTGGCTTCTCTTCACATGGCCTTCCCTTCCTCTCAAAGACACACACCTTCTCCCCAATCTTCTTGAGGCTCAGGAGGGCCTAGTTTGGGGGTGAGGGCTACACGGAAAGTTGTTTTCCCTGGAGCTCTGTGGGGTAGGATGTCTTTGCTCAGAGCCTGTCTGGGCTGTTGTCTGCTAGGATTCAAGTTTGAAGGCCCTCCTGGTCCTGGGGCCGGGGGGATGGCAGGCCTGAGTCCCGAATCCTCCAGAAAGGAAAGGAGCAATGACCCTGTGTCTGGTGAGCAGACACAGTAATCTTAAAAAAAAAAAGTCTTCATTCTTTTTTTATAAAAGCTTTTATTTATTTATTTTTAGAGAGAGAGAAAGGGAGGGAGAGAAACATCAATGTGTAAGAGAGACATCAATCAGTTGCCTCTCACGCAGCCCAGCTGGGGATCTGGCCGGAAACCCAGGCACACGCTTCTGACTGGGAATCGAACTGGTGACCTTTCAGTTCTCAGGCTGGCACTCAGTCAATCCACTGAGCACACCAGCCAGGCGAGACACAGCAATCAAAGGTGGCCAAGATGCAGACCTGCCTGGGGCCATCAAGAGCTGCATCTAGTGAGCACTGGACAGGACAACGGGGGCTTGGAGCTTCGGGGGCGGGATCTCTGGGGCTCTCCCCAGGACACCCTGACGTGGGCGCTATCTTCACCCAGCCATTCCTCCAGATGTAGGAAGGGAGGCCCAGCAAGTTTGGGTCACTCGCCCAAGGTTGTCCAAGCGCCTCCTGCTCTCTACCTGCAGCAATAGCCCCCGACGGTCAGTCTCGCCGTGGTCCCCTCCGCGGGGACTGTCTGGGGATGGGCATCACCTTGTATCGATATTTTATTATTCACTTTCACTGGTGTGTTGGGCTTTTTCAGTTGACCCATAATAGGGATAACAGGTCCCCTTGTCTTGTACCCCAGGTTCTGACCGTGACCAGTGTGTTTGGGTGGGTGGGGACGAGGGCACTGAGTTCTGGCCGCTGTGGACCTGGCCCACACAACACGTTCACATACATGCCGGGCGCGGTGACTGCGGGGCAGTGGGGCTGGGGCCCGAGTCTGACGTTTCCCTCAGGGCAGGACAGTCTCTGTCTGTCCTAGGGTGGTATCCGCCAGCGTCCAGTCCAACAGACCCATGGGGGACTCGCATCCACATGCCATGTCACTGCAGAACAATGACCTATAAGTGTCATGCGTGAACCTATCAGCTATTAGTGGTGTTGTCTGAGCAAACGGGCTCTGGTGGGTGTGGCAGGGGGACATCATCCCCCACAGGGACTGCCGTCCCAGCTCTTTGGTCAGGAGGGCAGCAGTCCAGTGTGGCTCAGGGAGGTTCGTGTCCATGTGGCCTGCTTCACCTTTGGGCGGGGTCAGCTCTGCTCCAAGGCCATGGGGTCCTGGGCCCTCCAAGGGCCGTCTTCCCTTACTCGCCTCTGCTGTTTCCGCTGGCTTCGGGGTTGCTTCTGCCACTTCCACAGCTGTCCCTGTCCCTCATGACAGATTGAAGGCAAATGTCTTCCGGTGCTCGGAAATCTGCCACCTCACTGGTCTTCCTCTTCTAGGGAAGCATGACCCTCAGAGTTTTTAGAAAATACAAAGAAAAAGAAAAACATAAAAAGCCACTGTGCCCTTGTCTAGAGACAAAACGTGTATTCTTAGACCGGTGGCTCTCAGGCTGGAGCGCGCTTTAGCATCATCTGGAAGGTGTGTTAAAAACACAGATTTCCTGGGTCCACCCCCGCAAAGTGTATGATTCGGCAGGTCTGGGGTGGGGCCAAGAACGTGCATTTCTGTCGAGTCTGCAGGTGGTGCCGAGGGTGCTCCCCTGAGAACCCCACTTAGGGACACTGCCGTGGATCAGGGTCCTTCCGCCTCAGCACTGGTGACCTCGACAGTTCTCTGTGGTCCGGGCTGTGTACTGGGGATGTCGGCAGCGTCCCGGGCCTCTACCCACCAGATGCCATAGCCCCTCCCCCCATGGTATGACTACCAAAAAATGTCTCCAGACATGGCCAAATGTGCCCTGGAGGCAAAACCGCCCCAGGGAGAACCCCTGCCCCAGTCGCTTGCTCTGGTGTTTATGTTCGCGCAGCGGGGCCCCCAACACGCCCCACACAGGCAAGCCCTCTGTCTCTCTCACACGTATTGCCTTTTCCTCACGGCGTGTCAGACTACACACGCACTATTATAACTTGCTCTTTCCCACCTAACCACACACTGCCCATGAGCTGAGCCGTTACCCTGCCGGCAGCAAAGAAAACAGGTTTCTGCACAGATGATGTGGGCAGCACCCCTCCGAGCCCGCCGCATGGTTCTGGGCCCGCAGCGGCCGGTGGTGGAGGGAGGGCTGTCAGGTCCCCTGTCTCAGCCGGGGGCAGGTGGCAGACCCACCCACCTCGGGGGCTGTGTTAGGGCTGGGGCGTCAGCGTCTGACAAAGCTGTCTGTCTGGCTTCTCAAAGCCGGGGCTTGTAGGGAAAGTGAACCACCTGTTGACGTGACCATGAGCTATGGCCGCGGTGGTCAGGGGTACTGGCCTTCGTCCCCCCCTCGGCAGGGGTCAGACACGGACTGGGACCCAGAGCCTGCAGCCGGGGAGTGAGGGGTCCCAGCCGCCCCCTTTCACTCGGAAGTCTCCAGGCTATGGTCACACGCTGTGGCCACGCAGCCATGATGAAGTCCCGGGTGGTGGCTCCTGGGACCTTTGTGGGGTATGAGCTTTGGCTGCTCTTGGTTATTCCTGAGGTCCTCTGTCTGGCAGCTTCGTGAGTTCATTGTCCCCAAACCAGGAATTAGCCACTATCCACCCCCACACTGGGTGGAGTCTGCTCCTGGGGCTGCTGGCTGGGCAGGAATGTTGGGAAGGGGACACTGGGAAGGTGAGAGGTGTCAGCCTCTCCCAATATCTGTTCCTCTTCCTCCTGCTTCTGCTGCACGGCTGCCAATGATTTGAGTGGATCTGACCTTGCTCCCAGCTCCAGTGCTGGGCCCTGATTGGTCTAAACCAACCCATGTAATCCCACTCTCTCGTCCGTGGAGATTTCCCTTGGTCTAGAGAAGTATGCTTCTCACCCCCCAGCGGTGCGCCAGAGGTGGTTAGAACTGACTTGTGAGAATCTACTGTGGGAGTCTCTTTCCAAACTTTGTTGTCAAGTTGGAATTGGTCATGGTGGGAGTATTTATACCATAGAAATTGGCAAATGCTACAAATCAGGATCTTCCCACCCTTAGAAATGGCTTACCACTGATGGTGATCAAGGAGCCAGGAAGCCCCTGCAGCTGCTGGTGGCCGCCCTGTGACCATAGAGAGGCTGACGGTTGGAAGAAGCTAATGCCTGGGAAGACAGAGGGATAGAAAGTACAGGTTTAGATGGCATCATCTGACCGCACCTTACCCCGGACGTTTGGGCTCTATTTCCCCATCTCCTCGAGAGCATCCCAAGGGATACAGCTCGGCAGCTGGGAACCGGGCGAGCCCCTTCAGTGCCCAGGCCTCTCGTTTGTGTGGAGGAGTGAAATTCTTCAGCCTCGTTGCTGCTTCCTGTGGAGGCTTCTGTCCTGGCCGGGTCAAGTTCTCTGCCCTGGCCTTTGAGATGGGCCAGCTCAGCTCCTGAACACCTCTATGCTGAAGTCAGAGGTCGGGAGCAGGGAGGAGAGAGCAGGAGCTGCTCTGGTGCAGGTAGGGTTCTGGGTGTGCTGGGGTGGGGTTGAGGGAGAGGCAGGCCTGGAACGCTGACAGGCCATGAGAGGGTAAGAGAGGAGATTTCACACAGTGTAATTGTGGTTCTTTTGTCATTTCCTGAGAAGTATTCGTTGAGGATATTTTAATGGCTTCCGGAATGGCATCCTGGCTCTGCACAGAGACAGCACTGGACAGAGAGTTTTGTCCTACCTTTGGTTCCACGGGTGTCCCTGCCGCCCAAGGGGCTTGGATATCTGGGGCAGAAGCGAGAATGGATGAGCCCGAGCAGCACGGCGGCTTGTCATCCTGGGGTTTACCGGGAGGGAAATGATGGACCCCGGTGTTTAGGGAGCAGGGAGCAGTGATTCTGCAGCTGTGGAAACCAATGTGCTTTCTGTTCCCCTGGGAAATCCTCAGCCTGTTCATGTACTTTGGTCTTTTTTGTACCAAAGAATGTGGAGCAAAGCAGGGTGTAGAGACCTGGGGAAAAAATGGAGGGAACAACCCAACTGTAGGAACATTTCTGGAAGGAAAGGAGACCCCGTGTTCTGTCTGCGCCTTGGGGCGTACGCAAGGCGGAGGGAGGCTCATCCAGTCAGCCTTCTTGCCGCTGCTTTTGAGGCCCCAGGAGCTGTTTCTGGTCCTAAAAGAAAAAAAGCCTTTGCATCCTGGCTTCTCGCCTATTGTGCTGTGGAAGCAGTTTCTTCAAAGGTCACTTCCCCCTCCTGCTGCTGATTGGCGGGGGTGGGGGGGTGTCTTTGCTGGGCTCCAATCCTTAACCACCCCCTCCTCCCCAGGCAGCATCTGCTGAACATTCTTCCCTCTGGAGACCCTGGAGACAAGGCTCCTCTTGGCCTCTGGGACATTTCTGTCTCTCTCTTGGGGGGCCGGGGCTCACTTCCTGCCCTTGGGGTCTCCCCTCCCTTCTGTCATTGGTTCTCCTGTCTTCTTCAAGCATTTTTTCGGCCATGCCACTGTTTCAGCGGTTTCAGTTAGCCCCTCTCTTGGGAGAGGGGGTGGACGGCCTTGGGAACTGTGAGTTCTCCAATCCTGAAACCATGCAGTCGTTGGTTGCAGTGCTGCTAGAGGTTCGGGGACCCGAAAAGCAGGGGTCTCACACTCCAGTGCTGGAAAGGGCCGTGGAGGTGATGCAGAGGAGTGGCCTGGGCCAGGTGTGAGACAAAAGGAGTGGAGGGGGCTGCGGTGAACTGGATGGAGGGGCCCCGTGGACAGGGCAGGGCACAGCTCAGCTGTAGTTGGCTGTTATCATGTGGGAATGGACAGGCTTGGCCTTGTGGGAATAGAGCACTTACCCCTCAGGGACACTGGGGAGGAGAATGGGCGTCCGTACACATTTCCTACTGTGGGGAGCTACGTTTTCCAGGAAGCTCCCTGGTTCTTATCCCGCGCGGACCTCTCTGTCCTCTGAATGGCTGTGACAGCTGTTAAGCCCTCACGTGGTCCCGATTGCATATTTCCTGGGTGATGGAGGTATCAGTTAGCTGTTGCCACCACAGTGTCATGTAACAAGTCATCCCCAAACTTCAGGGCTTAGAACAAGAATGATTTATTCTCGTGACTTCCTGGATTGGTTGGGGCTTGGCTGATGCCACTGGACTACGGCTGCTCTGGCAGCTCGGCCCACGTGTCCCGTGCTCCTTGGGCTGGCAGGCTGGCTGGGGCACCCATCTCTCTGAGAGAGCCCGAACGGGGTGAGCAGAGCACACGCAGCCTCCTGGGACCTGGCCAGCCGTTGTGTGTGCTCACTGCTCTGCAGACACGGCAGTTTTTACAGCCTGAAGTCGCCCTGCATCGAGCAAGTCTGTTGGCACCACTTTTCTTCTTTATTTTTTTAAAGATTTTATTTATTTATTTATTTTTGGAGAGGGGAAGAGAGGGAGAAAGAGGACAGAATCATCGATGTGAGAGAGAAACATCGGTCGGTTGCCTCTCACATACCCCCAACCAGGGACCTGGCCTGCAACCCAGGCACGTGCCCTGACCGGGAATCGAACTGGTGATCTTTTGGTTCTCAGGCCGGTGCTCAATCCACTGGGCCACGCCAGCCAGGGTGGTACCACTTTTCTAACAGCATCTGGTCACATTTTGGTGATTCACACAATATTTCAAACTTCCCCATTACCATTATAAATGCCATGGCAATCTGTGAACAGAAATTAGGTGCTTCCAAACTTGTCAGAATAGCTGGCGAAGCAGACTTTGGGCTGGGCTTTCAGGGGTGGCCGTCTGGGCCGCACCACAGAGCTGGCTCGGGAGGGAGGTGCCACTTCCAGAATGAATGACCAGGAAGCTGGGGACTCAGCCTGCCAGCACCACACAGTCCTTGCTGGCCACGGGGTCAGGACACTACTGTCACGACTGTGGGCTCCAGGACGGCCTGGCTTGGCTGTAATTTACCCCAGAAGTGGGCGTTCTACGCTGGCCCTGTCCTAGGGACCTCGGCGCCACAACCCTCCTCCCTGGTGGCCTGAGACCAGAAGCAGGGCCCAGCTTCACTCTTGCCCTCAGATATGGCCCAGGTGCAGCTGCTTGGTGGAAGTGAGATCATGGGCAGAACTGAACTGCACGGGTGTCTGGGAAATGCATTTCGTCTTGCCACCTTCTAGCAAACCACCCTGTGCCTTGCAAGGGGAGCAATGCTACGGCTTCTGCAATTATTGGACTTGCTTGTCTTCTTTTCTCCTTTCTTCATTTTTGCTGGCTTGAACAACTTCATTTTTCCTTCTGGCTCCCTCCCCGCCGCCCCACTCTGCTTCCAATTTAGAAATGCTGCGGGGCTCCTGAATTCTACTGTGGTTAACTTTCCCACTTAAACAACCTTCTTGAAATTTCTGATCCCCTCTCACTATATCTAAGCATTAAATAACCAAGGCATTAAAAGTCCCCTGCCCCTAATGTTTTACCTGTCCATGCTGCCTGCAGCATCCTCCGTCCCAAAGACAATTCTGGGACACTTCACTTTCCCTCCCTCCCTCCCTCCTTGGCCACTGCCCCCAGCTCAACTCCAGAGTTCTGCCGATGTCATTAGTTCCATTCTTAGGTATTATTAAGTTCTCTTGTAGCGTGTTTCCTGGGTTTCCATAATCATACTCTTTCTCAGGCATCGTAGCATCCACTGAAATGTAACTATAAACCAGCTTTATGGCTCACTGCTGTTTCCCATACTCTGTGTCTTCTACTGTTTTTACATCTTTCGTTCCGACGTGATTTCCAGCTTGTGAGAGCACTTTCTGGTCTGTTTTCCTTGCTGCTCACGCAGGAGTCTTTCTTGTCTTGCTTGGCTGCCTTCTCCCCCTGTTTGCGAGTGGATTTCCTCCCTTCTCACGTCCAGGGAGGCTCAGGGGAAGCCTGGCTGCCCGCCTGCCAGGGCCTCCTCTCTATCCGAGGAGGTTGGCCGCCTCACTAGGTAGGTGTGTTCTTTACTCACTGCTCCTGCCTGCAGCCCTTTGAGAGCTCAAGGTCCATGTCTCTCTTCTACTCTACTATTTCTTAAATTACCATGCCTCCTATTGACTACCTTTCTCCTTCTAGAAACCCAGTTGCCCACAGTTTGGGGTCTGATTTCGCACGCAGCCTCTTTCGATTGGTGCTTTCCTTCCTTTGTGTTTGGCTCTGTCAGACAGGCTCTCCCATGGAATCTTCCAGAATGCAGCTTTTGTTCTCAGAGGCGCTTTCTTATTTTCACTTCCTCTATTAAGTTTTAATTCTGGAAATTGCATGTGTGCCTGCATTCCGAGTTCTCGAAAGTCTCCTTTCTGTGTTCTGTGTGCATCACCTCCCCCCACCCCTGGCCCCGGCTGACACTTCTCATCCATGTCGGCAAGCCTCTTCCCTTGGTGCTGAGCACAGAGGAGCCCTGGTCCAGCTGGGGTGGGCGCCTTTCTTGGCCCGCCCAAATGAGCAGCTCCCTGGATCTGTGCAGGCCCAGCAGCAGGAGTCGGGGGGTGGGACAGGGCTTGGTGGTGACCCACCTGGCCAGACTGGGACCCTTTACTGAAACATGTACTGTGTACTTTCAGGTGTTGAAGGAAGGGGCAGAGAGCCAGGGGCTAAAGCTGTACAGACTCAAGGAGGCTCTGACCCCTAAACTCACTTCAGATATCATCAAGAAGGTTAATGCCAAAGGACCCTGAGGCCATGAATAGTGAAAAGGGAGCTTTGCCAAACGAGGAGGACTAGGGCCCAACCAAGCAATGTCCTTTATGTGGGAGGAAGAGCCAAATGGATACAGGACGACTAGAGAGGGAATTGTGGTAAGGATGGTTGGTGTTTGGTGTTCACTAAATTTGGCTCATTTTCTTCCTGGCATAGAACTAAACTACAGATCCCAACTTCCCCTGAAGCTGGGTGGGTCCACGTGACCATGTGACCTATTCTGACCAATGGAATGTGAGCAAAAGGCACCATATGCAGTGATCTGGGGGCCATATCTTGAGGACAGCCGAACTACATGAAGGAAGGATCTCAGATCTGCTTGGAGGAAAAGTGCACAGGAGGAGCACCCAACCAGGAATACCCGTGTTAGACTTTGCATTAGCAAGAGACAAACTTCTGTTGTATCAGCTCTAGAGTTTTGGAGCATGTTTGTTACAGCAGCTAGCCTATGCTGACTAATGCAGAGATATTCTCTGGAAACCCCTCAGCAGACCTCTCCTCACAGCTCATTGGCCAGAACAGCTCTCTCTTAACTCGTTTGCAGGTGAGGTTGACATTCAAACAACATCAGGGTTTTGCCAGCAAGGAAGAAGGTGGGAAATGATTTGGAGTAGGCAATGACCAGAGGCTTGTTTGCAGGTGAGGTTAAACAGCTTTTTATATATCTACTGGCTAATTTTACTAGTTTTGTCAATTGTCTCTTTTTGTCCTTTGCCTATTTTTCTATCAAGTTTTCATCCTTTATTTAGTGAATTATAATTCATAGTTTAGGTCTTCTGATGAATTAGGGCTTGCGATGCACATTTGTCATTGTTTTTGTCATCTACCCAGCATCTGAATCCCCTTCCTTTCTTTGAGGTATCACCTGATTTCTGCTATGGAAGCTGGAAATGTCAGGAGCTCGCTTTCCAGCCTCCCTTGCAGCTAGAATGCTGGCCTGGGACTGAGGCTTTGCCATTCAGATGCTCTTGTCTCCGTGATGCAATTAGAAGCTAACGATCTGAGGCAGCAAGAACTGTGCAGACTTTATTCTGAAGAGGGAAGAAGCAATGGCACCTGACTTATGGCAATGCCCTGTGTCCAGCATGGGAACTGGCAGTGGGGTTTTTACTTACTGTAGCAAATTGCCATTCCTTTCTGAGAGGCCTTCAAGACTGGCTCTCCAGGTTTCCTGGAGTCTGTGCCATTCTCAATATCCATCGCTTTTCTGCTTAAATCAGCTAAGGTCAGTTTCTATTGCTTGAAAGAAAACAAATCAACAAAAACCACCAAAAAACCAACTGTGATATTAACCCTTTGTCTATATTATCTGTTACAAATTTTTTTCCAGTTGTTATTTGTCTGGCAACGTGTATATACAATAGCTTTTCCTATAATTTTATTTTTAAATTATATTTTATTGATTATGCTATTACAGTTGTCCCAAATTTCCCCCTTTGTTCCCCTCCACCCAGAATCCCCCACTCCTTCAGGTTCTCCCCACACCATTGTTCATGTCCATGGTCATGCACATAAGTTCTGTGGCTACTCCATTTCCTATACTGTACTTTACATCCCCATGGCTATTCTGTGACTATTTGTACTTCTTAATCCCCTCACCTCTTCACCCATGCTCCACCTCCCCCTCCCATCTGGCAACCATCAAAACCCTCCCCCTATCCATGATTCTGTCTCTGTTCTTGTTTGCTTAGCTTTTAAGATTCAATTGTTGACAGGTATGTATTTATTGCCATTTTATTGTTCATAGTTTTGATCTTCCTTTCTTAAATAAGTCCCTATAACATTTCATATAATAATGGTTTGGTGAGGATGAACTCCTTTAGTTTTTTCTTGTCTGGGAAGCTCTTTATCTGCCCTTCAATTCTAAATGATAGCTTTGCTGGGTAGAGCAATCTTGGCTATAGGTTCATGACTTTGAACATCTTGCCAGTGCCTTCTAGCCTGCAAAGTTTCTTTTGAGAAATCAGCTGACAGTCTAATGGGGACTTCCCTGTAGGTAACTAATGGCTTTTCTCTTGCTGCTTTTAAGATTCTCCCTTTATCTTTAACCTTCGGCATTTTAATTATGATGTGTCTTGGAGTGGGCCTCTTTGCATCCATCTTGTTTGGGACCCTCTGTACTTCCTGGAACTGCATTTCTTTTTCCTTCACCAAATTAGGGAAGTTTTCTTTCATTATTTTTTTAGACAAATTTCCAATTTCTTCTTGTTCTTTCTCTTCTCCTTCTGTCACCCCTATGATGTGACTGTTGGAACACTTGAAGTTGTCCCAGAGGCTGCTTATGCTATCCTTGTTTTTTTGGATTCCTTTTTCTTCTTGTTGTTCTGATTGGTTGTTTTTTTGCTTCCTTATATTCCAAATCATTTATTTGATTCTCGACTTTATTCACTATACTGTTATTTCCCTGTAAATTGTTCTTTATTTCAATTAGTGCATCCACTAATTGAATGGATGCACTAATTTCTGACTGGATCTTTTTTATGCTGTTGAGTTCCTTACCAAGTTCCTTGAGCATCCTTGTAACCAGGGTTTTGAACTCTATATCTGATAGATTGCTTATCTCCATTTTGTTTAGTTATTTTTCTGGAGTTTTGATCTGTTCCTTCATTTGGGCCATGTTTCTTTGTCTCTTCATTTTGGCAGCCCCCCCTGTGTTTGTTTCTATGTATTAGGTAGAGCTGCTATGATTCTCTGTCTTGGGATTGTGGCCTAATGTCATAGGTGTCCTGTAGGATCCAGTGATACAGTCTCCCCTATTACCCAAGCTGAGTACTTGAAGTGCGCCCTTCTTTTGGGCTGAGCACACTCTCCTCTTATAGTTGAATCTTGGTTGCTGTTGGCAGGTCAATGGGAGGGATTTTCCCTGGCCATTCAGCTGCAAGGACTGGCTGTGACCACTGACTACCAACCTCTACCCTCTGTGGAAGCTCAGCTGTGCAGGGGCAGGGTGGTGGTGCTCCAATGTGGTCTGTAGCTGTCCACTGGGTGGGCAGGCCCTGGGATTTCCCAGGTGGTCAGGCCAAGGTCAGCCCCCACCTGTGTTTTGCTCAGGGCCACCCTGCCTGAGCTATAGAACAGTTTGAGATGGCTGCTACTTGTGCTGGTCTTGGAGATTCCCAGACAAAGCTAAGCTATGAATCTAGGCTGGCTGCTGATAGTGCCAGGTCCAGGGCCACTTAGCAAGAGGTATGGGGGGTGGTGCTGGGGGCTCACTGAGGCCAGCTGTAGCTTCTTGTTTGAAAGAATGTAGGAAGTTGTGAAGCTTGAGCCAAGACCAGCCATTCATATGAAAAAGCTACTGTTAACAGCTGTAAGTTGGGTGGCACAGAGCCTCAGGGGATCTCCAGGACGGGGCAAACAGTGTCAGCCAGGTTGATGGAGTCTCAGATATGGTAACTGCCTGCTGGCTCTGAGGCTCTGCCTGCCTTTCTGTCTGGGAGGAGGCTGTCCCCCAGTTCTCGCCTTGATGCCAGCCACTTCAGTTCCTCCCTGTGTGCCACTGGTGCCTTTCAAGCTGCTATCCTGGTGCTGGAGCTCAGAGGGAGTGATCTGATCAAGTTCATGTGTGGGTTCTTTAAGAGGAACTCCAGAACCCAAGTTGGGACTCCAGAAGTCTCTTCCAATGACTCACTCCCTCATGGTTTTGCAGCCAAAAGTTACGGGGACTTATCTTCCTGGCACTGGTATGCTGGGCTGGGAGGCCTGGTGAGGGGCTGGGACTCCTTGCTCCCAAGATATCCCCCCAAATTTTTATCTACCACATGTGTGTGAGGGACCAGCCCTTTCCGTGTCTGCACCCCTCCTACCAGTCTGGAAGGATGTGGTATCTTTAATTCTGTAGTTGTCAGACTTCCATTCAACTCCATTTCTGCCAGTTCTGAGTGGTGGTTGTTCTTTCATGTAGTTGTAAGTTTGATGTGGTGTGAGAGCAGGTGAGCCATGTTCACCTGTGCCGCCATCTTGACCAGAAGTCCAAGAAGTTTTAGACTCTTATGCAGCCAATTAGGTCAACCATTTCCTTAGATGTTTCTGATTTTCAGGTCATGTTTAGAAAGGCCTTCCATAATCCAAGGTTAAAAAAATTTTCATCCATATATTAAATTTAAATTTTTTGTTATTTTATTCAAATATTCATATTTAAATATTTTATGTTTAAATACATACACAGTTTAAAAGTCAATGTCACCACTAGCCTTAGAAAACGAGCGCTCTGCTCTGTTTCTCCTTCCCGAGAGCCCCTATCCAGAGGCAACCGCATTCAGCTTTGTAACAGACGTTTCCTCTTTTGGGATCATCATTTCTGAATGAAATGGCTTATACTTTAACTCCTGGCTTTCAGTTTTAGGTAGATCACTTTATGTGCAGCCATGCAAAATGAATTTTATTTTCTTACCCTCCACCCTTCTATTATCTGTCACTGCTCAGCCCTCTTTGAATCTATAGCACCCCCCCTTTTTTGTTGTTTTCGTTGTTGCAAATTACATACTGAAGACACTGGTGCTTTCTCCTATAGTTTCCTGCAGTCTGGCTTTTGCTGGTTGCATGCCCTTGGCATTGCTGAACATGTTCCTGCATTTCTTGTAATTTGGTAATTGGACCTAGAACAGGGGTTGCAAAGTTTTTGGGCGCAACGCCAGAGAGTAAATATTTTAGGCTCTGTGGGCCATATGGTTTCTTTCGCAATTCCTCAGTTCTGCCGTTGCCATACGAAAGGACTCGCAGACCATACGCGAACAAACCAGCAGGGATGTGTTCCAGCCGAACTTGAGCCCTGGTTTGCAAACTCCTGATCAAAGCCTCGGTCAGACTCAGGTTCGACTTGGCCCCTCATCGGTGGTGTTGCGTTCTTAAGGAGGCACTCCGAGCCCTGTTTTTCCCTTCTTCTTTTTCTATTGTGGTAAAATACACATAACACACATTTACCATCTTAACCATGTTCAGGTGTACAGCTCGGGGTATTTAACACATCCACGCTGTGTGCGGCCATCCCCACCCTCCATCTCCACAACCCTTTTCATCTCATGAGACCGAAACCCCGTCCCCATTCCACATGGACTCGCCGCTCTCCTGCCCCCGCCCCAGGCAGCCACGACACATTTTTGTCTTCATGATCCAATTGCTTTTTTTTTTTAACTTGAAAAATACAAAGAGGTAAAAACTGAAAGCAAAGTTCACCCATGATCCCACCACACTTTTGGGGAAGTGAATAAATTAAGAAGTGAAAGTTCTGTCTTCTGCCCCCTCAATACCACTCCCCTGCCCCCGAGAACCTCTACTAGCAGCTGGGCCCAAGTTTCTTCCAGGCCTTTTTTTTAAAAATAAATAAGATTTTATTTATTTATAGAGAGAGGGGAAGGGAGGGAGAAAGGGAGAGAGACATCAATGTATGGTTGACTCTCGCACATCCCTTACTGGGGACCTGGCCTGCAACCCAGGCATGTGCCCTGACTGGGAATTGAACCTGTGGCCCTTCAGTTCACAGGCCAGCACTCAAACCACTGAGCCACACCAAGCCAGGGTGTTCTTCTGGGCCTTTTAATGTAGTTGTAAGCCCATCTATCTATACACAGATAGGGGTACTGACCTTCCACCTCCACCTCCTGGTGGCCTTTGCTCACCCTCCTGGCTTCCTGGGAGACCTTGCTAGGCAGGGGGTCAATGCACCCCCTCCCAACCCCCCATCCCTGCTGGGGCCACTATAGGGAGGGACCACCCTTTCCGCTTTCTATCCTTAGACTTTTTCTTAGAATAAGCAAACACCAGAACCAAATGGATTGTGAGTTTTCCTTGGAATGCTCAGGACATTTCCCCCCATACTCAGGCGAGGGCGCGGAGACTGGCATTGTGTCTTGTTAATTCCCTCCTTCACGTGGGCAGAGGCAGGCGGGGGCCAGGCTCATGGCAGGCCCTTGGAGCGCCTTGGTTCCTCCACTTTGCAAAGTCCTCCTCCGTTAGTCCTTTGCGATCCAGCCCCTAGGTCCTACCCGACCCCTGGGCACCGTCCTGCCGTCAGACAAGTCCCTTTCCGTCGTTTGCAGAGCCAGTCGCCAGGGTGTCCACTAGGTGGCGCTCTCCCCCGCTGCGTTCCTTCCTAGCTTTGCTTTGGGGGGAGGGGGGCGGGGATAGAGCTGGGCCTCGTTTCTGCTGATTTTCGCGGGTGGAGTGGGGTGAAGGTGGCTGAGCCCTGGTGCAGAGGAAAAAGGGTGGGGAGTTGAAAACTGGAATCGGGTGCAGGTCACACACTAAGACAACGGGGTATTGCCGTCATTTTCTGCCTGCCTTTGGCTGAGGCTTTAAGGAAACTGGCCAGCAAGTGCAGTCCTCACAGACCTGGTTATGGAGAACTGGCTTTGGCCGGGAGATGAGCACCCAGAGCCTAACAGAGAGCCCGGGAGTGGGAATGGGGGCCTCTCTTCAGACAGAGTGGGTGCCCCCACTTTAATGCAAGTTGAGATAGAGAGGTGTCCCCAGGGCTGCCTGGAGAGCTCCACCTGTGTCCCCTGCAGCTTGGGGGACACCTGGGCAGGTGACTGGCTACCGGAAGCAGTAGGGAAATGGTGATTGGCTAGTGATTCAGCCTGGGGTAGCAGAATAGAGGGCAGTGTTTCCGGGAGCTGCTGGCGGTGTGGTGTCCCCGCCAGAAGCCCTTTCCCGGTCTGCTGTGCCCTGCCCCCTTCCTGGAGAAGTGCCCTTGGCTGATGAGCCACAGTGCCTGGAAGGTACCAGTGCCTGGCTCACTGATACAGGGTGCAAGAGGCCGTCCCCTCACGTCAAGATGAGGATCAGTCTGTGGTGAGATCTGTTCACAAGCCAAGGCTGGGCTCAGCCACAGACCTTGCTCACCACCCCCTCTCTCCCACCGCTTCCTTCTCTGCCCGAGGGAAGGGCTTGTCCTGACCGGCTAACCCCTACTCATCCTGCTCCCGAAACCCTGCCTCAGGCTCTGCCTCTGGACTCCCTGAGGCAGGTGGCACTGAAGTGGTCCTCAGAAGCCACCTCCAAGGGTTTATGCAGTTGGACACCTTGCAGGCCGGTTGTGACAAGGCCCCGTCACTGGTGCGGGTTGGAGGGTCCTGACTGCTCAGCTTCCATCTTAGTCACCTGGGACAGGACTCGGGGGGTGGGGGGGGAGGCGCTGGCCTGTGCGGTCTCCCAGGTGTTTGAGGGACACTGGGGAAAATAATGGTCACAAGGATGGTGGAACAGGGAAGCTGTTGCTGGGCAGCACGGATGCTCTGAAGACAGAAAATGACAAGTTCAGGTCAGCGATCACCAATTTACAGCAAAGTCAGGGGGATTCCCTGTCAGCGCTTAGGACATGGAGGGCATACGGCTGGAGGCAGGCTCAGGACTTAACTGTGACAGGATGTCCGAGAGGGCCCAACTCCCAGCCTGGGAGTGTCTCCCCTCAAAGCCAGGGCCCTGAGGGGAGGGGTGGGGCTGAGACCTGAGACGGAGCTGGTGGGGAGATGCTCTTGAGAATCTTGAACCCCCAGCCCCTCCTGGGCTCTCTGGCCTGTGGAAGTGACCCATTCCCCCATGGGAAGATAGAGGTCCCCGGCCCCTTGCTTAAAGACTATGCAGAACCCCCCCCATAAGGGGTGGTCACCCCAAAACAAGACTTAACCTTTTCAGGATCTTCCTCCCCTCCCCTCTTGGCCACCAGACCCCAAAGTGCAATAACATCGCAATACGACCTGGCCAGGGGCTGTTTTGCTTGCTAAGGGACACGAGGAATCAATCGCTGAAGCGGCTGCAGGAAGACAGCAACAGGCCCTGGCAGAGACTGGAAGGATATTCCCAGGAGCGGGCTCTAGAGGTCCCAGGGCAAGGGAGGCAGAGTAGAAGCTGGGTATTGAAGAGTTGAGCAGCATAGAAAGACTCTGAGATTTGACCCCGGGGAGCCGGTCCCCAGAACCTCAGAAGACATAGTGCTGCACATTATGACCTCGGTGCTGGAACAGCAGTGGCTGGCCACGGAGGAAGGTACGCAAAAGCTCAGAGGAGCGGGCAAGCTGGTGTGGGTCTTCTGTGGTAGACTGGAAACCCCGCTGGCTGACCCAGAGCCTTGGGAGGACCCACCTCTGTACCAAGGGGAGAAGGAACGGCCTGGGAGAAGCCCAGGGCTGGCTGTGCTCTGTGGGCTGAGCCCGAGATGCCCCAGCGGCAGTGACATCCCTAGCAGCAACAGGAAGGACAGGGGCTCGGGATAGCGGGGACCAGAGGCCAGCACCAACTGGCACAAGCAGGGTGGGTGCAATTACTGAACAGGACAGCAAGGCTCTGGGATGGCAGCCAGGGGCCCGGACCTGCTGGGACCTATGGTCAAGGGTGTAGGACATGACATCTCCATGGGCAGCCAGCAAGGGCGCTGTTTCAGGCACATAATCAAGAGCGATCAAGAGTGGGTTAGCAGGAAGCTGAGGTCAGATGCCTGTGCCCAGACTTGAACCAGTCCTCGGAGTCAGAGCCCCCCCCATCAACCAGAAGGGCCGGTCCCATGAGGAAGGGCCCTGCAGTGCCATGACAAGCATCTAGAGGAGTGATGTCCCTGGTCCTTCCCCAAAGGGACAGCAGGAGTTTGCTAGGGCTGCTGTAACGCACCCCACAAATGGAGTGTACTGTCTCACAGTTCCAGAGGCCAGAAGTCAGGAGTCAAGGGCTCAGTAGGGTTGGTTCCTCCTGAGGCCACAAGGGAGAACCTGTCCCAGGCGTCTCCCCGAGCTTCTGGTGGTTTGCTGGGCATCTAGGTGCATCACCCCGATCTCTCCCTTTCTCTTCACGCGACGTTCTTCCTGTGTCTGTCTCTGTGTCCAAACGTCCCCCTTTTATAAGGACACAGTCGTGTTGCGTTAGGGCGCACCCTAATGACCCTTTCTCAGCCTGGTCATCTGCAAAGACTCTATTTTCGGATGCGGCCACACTCACAGGTGCAGGGGTTAGGGCCGCAACATCTTTTGTGGGGGAAGCAACCCGACCCATAGCAGGAGACTTTAGCTACTTCTGCTGGTAGCCGTGCTGGGGGACTGTCAGTTCGGGTCCTCTGGGAGTGGACAGATGCAGCCAGAAATGCAAGAGGTTTGCGGAGATCGCCTGTGAGAGGGAAGGGGAGGGAGCAGGAGTGGCCAGGGGAGCTTTCCAGCTTCAGTGGTGACCTGATGGCCACGAGAGGAGGCTGGGAAGGCAAGGGGCCTGGGAATGAAAACCCCAATTGCAGAGAGGTTCTGCGGGGGTCAGAGCCTGCAGGCGGCCCTTTAGAGGAGCCCCCATTAGGAAGAAGGTGGCGGGCCCCCTACCCTGCTGCGTGTAGTCCTGGACCAGGAGCTGCCAGGGGAGGACACGGCCTTGGCTCCAGCCCTGAGGCCCCACCACGGAGGCTGTGAACTCACTGTCTCTGGGCAGGTTTTCTCCTGAAGGGAGGGCTGGGTGGCACCTCTCCAGGGCTCCCACAGTGGGGACCCAGATCGCTCGCTTTAGGGCCACTGGCTCTGGGGTTCACATTGACATTGACACCCAGGGCCATCATGGTACGTACAGTAGAGTAAGAGTGCGTGGGGGCCCGGTCACCAGCGGAGTCCCGGCCTGGGTCCATCTTACAAGGAGCCCATTGTATCCAGAGGCATGCCTGGTGGTCATCTTCCCAGTCCCTGAATGTGTAAGATGCTTAGCAGGAGGCAGAACCTTCAGGTCGTTCCCCGAGCTGCACAGTTTGAGCTCTTGTATTCAGAAAGGCCAAGTGGAAGCCCAAGATAACAGAACAGCCACCTTGGTTCTCCTCCCCACCCCCAGCCTGGCCCCGCCCCAGCCCAGCTAAGATGGTGAATCAAAATCAGTACTGCATTTCTGGAGGATGAGAGATTAGTGCCGTCTTCAGAGACTTAAAGGACGCAGGAGTAGGGGTCTTTGTCACAGCTCTGTTGAATTCACCAGTCTGGGCCCTGCAAAAGCAGAGGACAGTGGGCAACCAGAGGCCCGCCCCCTTCCCCACCCAGTGCAGTTTCTATGAAGGACGTGGCATCTTTCCCGGAGCTGGTTAATACCATCTTGGGTGTGTGCGATGTGCCTATTGATCTGGCCAACATTTGCATTCGCAGCCTTACCCCAGGGCTATGGTAATTTTCCTGCTGTCTGTCACAGGATAATCCGAAGGGACCCGGCCCATCTGGACGGCCTGCAGACCGTCACAGCGGTCCACTCTATCAGCAGCAGCATGTTAATCAGACCTGCTGAGCAAGGCGAGACAGGTGTGTGGGAAGCCTTGGTGGAGTCTGTGTGCCCTAGAGGCTGGAGGGAAAGAAACTGAAAGATTCAGGGCCTGCCATCCTGGGGGAGTTTTAAAAGGCCCAAGGGTCTGGGTGTGTTGGGTCATCTCCTCCAATGTGCAGGGGACTCTTTGTACCTCGTACCTTCCATCGTTGGGAGAGAAGCACCCCCCTGGTGGGTTTGGGGGGCACCACATCCAGCACTTAGGCCCATCTGTTGTGTGACGCAGAAGGCTGCCGTGAGTTTGCAGCTGCAGGGACGTGGGCATCCGTGCGCATCTGTGCTTGGGACAGATGACCTGCCAGATCCTGTGAACTGCTGGCGGTGGGAGAGTCCGCATGTGGAAGGCTCCCGTGGGAAAGCCACAGTGTAGATCCCGAGGTGCTGGGACAAGGCCACGCCATCTGCCGCAGGGAAGGGCTCCTGGCATGCTACCGGGGCCTGGTGGACACTGAGCATCTGATCAGGGGACAGCCCATGACCAAGTGGCCATGACTTTTCGTCCTGAGCTGATGGACCGCCCACCAGATCGCAAGGCTAGGCCTCCATCATAAGGTGGGAGGGGCACAGCAGGGGTTGGGCTCGCAAAGGTCCCAGCGCTGCACCAACAGGCGGCCCAGGCTTCTGGGTTCATCCGTGTAGCAGACGTCCAAACCTCCTTTCTTTTGAAGGTTGAACACCATTCCATTGTGAAATAGACCTCGTTTCACCCCTTGCTTTGAGTGACTGAGTAGTATAATTTCATTGATTTTAAAATTCCTTATTGAGAGACATTTATGTTTCCTCTGCTATTTTTCTCCTTTCTAACAATGCAGAAAAACATACCCTTTAATATATTTCTTAGGTACTCGCACTGTTATTTCTGTAGGAGACCGTTCTCAGAGTGGGATGGCTGGGTCATAGGGGATACACATTTCAAGTTGTTTGCAGATGTCCCCAAGTTGTTCCCCCGAAAGGTTGTGCAGGTTCTTGTTTGCCGCCAGGGAGTCTGAGTGTGTCCTTTTCTCCATCTTCTAAAATGTTGCCAGTCTGGTAGATAAAGTATGATTACCTCATTGTTTTCATTTGCATTTCCTTAAGCATTATCGATGTAAAACATTTTTATGTTTCTTTGTCATGTATTTTGTTTACTTTGCGGATTTCCTGTTTCCATCCTTAGTTCATGTTCCCATTTTGTCTGACTTTCCTTCTTTCTAGGGCGTTCACAGATGTTCTTGTCCCGATCTTCCGGCGCGATTCAGACGCGTTGCCCAAGCGGCAGTCCGTTTTCCCACTGTGTGTGCGGCGTCTCTTGTGGAGCAGAAACACGGTCCCGCCTGCCACACATACCGGCCTTTTCCTCCATGACGTGCTTTTCGCGTCTTGTTCGAGAAATCTTTTCCCTATGTGGCGAGCTTAAACAGGTTTTCCTGTATCTTCTTATAAGTGTTTTAGACTCTGCTTTTCATCTTTCATCTTTTCCTATTGGCGACTTCTATGTACCTTGTTTGTTTTTTTGGCACGGTGTTATCTGAGGCTTGGTTTCTTCCTGGAGCCTGTCTGAGACAAAGATTTGGGTGCAGACAATGAGAAGGGGAAGGGAACGAGGCCAAGGAAGGGAGTGTGATGAGCAGATACCACTGTGGGCCTCTGGGACCAGGTCCCGTTTGGGAAAGGGCGGCGTTTATCCTTCAGCTCTGCCCATCACCAGGGAGCGCCGTCCTTCCCGGGGCTTTCGCTCGATGAGCATGTCCAGTCTGCTGTTCGCGCGGGGTGAGTGGAAGGCGAGGTCTCAGGGGCGTGGCAAGGGCAGCATCGGGAGTGTGAGGGGGAGTGGGCAGGGCACCTGCGTCCACGGCAGTGTGAGGCTGGGACCTACATTTTGTTCCAACTGGATGCCCGTTGACCCAGTACACTTTATTAAACAGACCATCACTTTCTTACTGATGTATTTTAAAGCAATTAAAAAAATTAAAAAAAAGATTTATTTATTGTTTTTAGAGAAAGGGAAAGGGAAAGAGAAAGAGAGGGAAAGAGACATCGGTGTGTGGTTGCCTCTCCATGCCCCCTACTGGGGACCTGACCTGCAACCCAGGCACGTGCCCTGACTGGGAATCGAACCAGAGACCTTTTGGTTCGCAGGCTGGCACTCAATCCACTGAGCCACACCAGCCAGGGCTCTTACTGATTTTATTAAATCAAATATCTGGGGTCACATTCTGGGTATATTTGTCTATTCCTGTGTGACTATCACATTGTTTTAATTATCATATCTGGTAGGGAAAGCCCCTCCCCTTATCTCTACCTGTTGTTCTTCAAAATGGTCTCGGCTTCCCTTGGTCCTTCAGTTTTCTGCTTGCATTGTAGGGTTATGTTAAATTCCCTGGAAAGGCCCATTCCGAATTTGATTGGGATTGCATTAACTTTACAGGTGAATTTGGGAAGCACCAGTATGTTTACGACGTTGAGTCTTTCTGCCCACGAACGTGCCGGGTACCTTTATTTGCTCAGGTCTCCGGGTTCTGCAGTAGCGTTTTATCATCTCCTCTGTGAGGTCTTGCACATCAGTCTTTTTAATCTCAGTCCCTAATGGGTTTTGCTGCTATTATAAGCCATGCCTTCCTTTACGGTCTTTTCTAATTGGTTATTGCTGGGCATGAGATATTATTGGGCTTTTACATCGATCTTGTGTCTGGACCTTTATTACTTACAAAGCTTGTAGAAGCTCTTGGATTTTCTGTGTACACACACATACCATCAGCAAAGAAGCGCAGTGTTTTGGTGCTTTCTTGCCTATTGTTGCGCTTTCATTTCTTTTTCTGGTCGTGTGAATTGACTAGGCTCTCTAGGATAATGTTGAGTCCAGGAGTGGTTGCTGGCATATCCTTATTTTATTCCTGAATTTTAATGGTAATGCTTTTCATGTTTCCACAAGAAGAATGATAATTTGCTATGAGTTCTGGGTACATAGTTTTGCTCGAACTAAGGGAACCCTTTCTATTTTTAGTATGGATCGTGAATAAGTGTTGAGTTTTGTTACACTTCTTCCTGCATCTGCTGAGACGGGGAGCCTTCCTCCTCTTTACTCCGTTAATGGGGCAAATTCTGTCTAAACACTTTTCTGAAGTGACCATTTCATGCTTAAGATGACCCCAACTAGGTCATAATGTATATACTTGTATTTTAAAAATACACCATGAATTTGTTTTGTTTGTATTTTATTTAGGATTTTTACATGTATGTTTAAAGACGAAACTGGTTTATAATTTTCTTTGCTTGTGCAATTTTTGTCCAACTGGTACAGCAGTTTTGCCATCTTCCTAAAATAAGTGGGGTCTATCTTTTATATTATTTTAAAACTTTGGCCCTGGCTGGTGTGGCTCAGTGGGTTGAGCACTGGTCTGTGAAGCGAAAGGTCGCTGGTTCGATTCCCAGTCAGGGCACATGCCTGGGTTGCGGGCCAGGTCCTCAGATGGGGATGTGTGAGGGGAAACCGATTGCTGGATCTCTCCTGCATCCATGCTTCTCCCCTTTCTCCCTCCCTCCCCCCCCTCTTTCTGAAAATAAAGAAATAAAATCTTAAAAAACAAACCTTTTTGTACAATTTCATTTAAGATTAAGCATTTATGGGTATAAGGTTGTTCACCATCTCTGGATGGTTCAAAGATCCTTACTGTATTCATAGTTATGGTCTCTCTCTCTTTTAAAGTATTTGTTTATTTATTTTTAGAGAGCAGGGAGAGAGGGCAAAAGAGAGAAACGTGGGTGTGTGAGAGGAACATCACTCAGTACACGCCCTGACTGCGGCCAAGCCTGTGACCCAGGCACGTGTCCTCACCAGGAACGGAACTGGTGACTTTTTGCTTTGGGTACGACGCTCAACCAATGAGCCACACTGGCCGGGACAGTTATGATCTCTTTTTTGTCCCTCATGTTTACAACCTCACGCTGTGAGTTGGCTGTACTTGCTAGTTTATTTTATTAGTCTTTTCAAGGAATCAGCTTTTGGTGCTGTTGACTGGGGAAGGGGTTCAGGGAACCCAAGAAACATCATCTGTCTTTCTTGTGGAATTTATAGGTCATTTGAGAAATAAGATAAAAAGGGAAGCACCAAGTTGTCATCTTTATTGTCGATGAGGTTGACATAGAAGAATAAAACTTGTATGTGGGGGCAAAGGCACTTGCAGGACTGAATCCTGGAGTGAGACAGACACACGCAGCCCTATGCACAGGGCTGGGAAACCGGCCCACCCCTTGTCCCTGGGAGACAGGTGTTTATCCGCAATGTACTCTGTGGTCAGGAACTACACTGAGCACTTTATTCTTGGCTGGGCTGGAGAGGGAGAGGGAGAGGGAGAGGGAGAGGGAGAGGGAGAGGGAGAGGGAGAAGGAGAGGGAGAAGAGGGAGAAGAGGAAGAAGAAGGAGAAGGAGAAGGAGAAGAAGAAGTAAGAAGAAGGAGGAGGAAGGGGAGGAGAGGGAGGAGCGGGGTGGGGGAGAAGAGAAAGAGGACAGAGGGAGAGGCGGGCTCACACAAACTGTTTCTGGATCCGTCAGGTAGCCGCTGCCCCCCAGGAGTGAGGGAGCGGAGGAGTAGAGGACAGAGCGCGGCCATGTTCCTCCCGCGACTTGGGAGGAAGCTGCAGAAGTTGGGGATAAACAGTTTCCCCTGATACTAATTATCTCCAATAGTTAAAAGTCCCTACTCCATTAGGTTTGCTTTTACCATTTTTATATTTCATCCCTTCTATTTTCTTTGGTTTTCTCTTCAATATTCTCTAGCTTTCTGAGTTGAATGCTTTAGTGACTGTTTTCAATCTTCACTTTTCTTTTTTAACTGTAACGCAGCTGAGGGTATACAGGTAGAGCTCAGTGGCTCTGTGCTTTGGCTGCATCCCACAAGTTTTCGAAAGCAGCACTTTTGTCACCATCCAATTCTTAATATTTCGCCATTTATTTGGCGGCTCCTTTATAATCTGTAGTTATTTAAGACTTGCTTATTGGTTTTTAAGTGAGTGGGGTTAAAAAATTTTTTTTAAATAGCAGCTCTCCAGTTTAACTACATTGGACTCAGACAAATTCTTCAGCATTCCCTCAGACGTCCTTGGGAACCCCGTAAATGGTCAAATTTTATATATGTTGGATGTGTGCTAGAAAAGAATCAATATTGTTTATTTGTTGGGTCCAAATATATGAAGTAGATTAAGCTTCTGCACGATGTTGTTCAGACATTATAAATTGCACAACACTTTTAAAATCTGCCTGATCTATTAGTTTCTGATGGATGAGTGGCACAGTCTCCCTCCACGCCTGCGCTTTTCGGGCGCTCGTTGTCAATGAGCCCGTTTTTGCTGGGTGCGTGTCGAAGTTATCCTGTCAGGTGCCTGCAGATTTATGATGGTATGTTTATCATTACATTCGATATCTTTTTCTGTGTGCCCAGTGATGCGTTCTGCCCTGACTTCTTACCGCCACGTTGCCAGGGCAGCTTTCGTTGGTTAGTACCGGTCTGCTGCGGCAGAGGTTCCCAGCTGCCATCCAGGGCTAACTTCCCATTCTTTCTCTAGCAGACCCCGCTGTGTCTGTGATGGAAGGCGCCTGGCTGAAAGACTCTATGGAACAGCCTCTGCTGCAGCAGGATGCTGCGCCAAAAGTGTGGGCCCGACAGGAAGGCTGCAAGAAGGGAGCCGGCTGGGCAAGGAGAGCACCCTTTTCTTAAAAGAATCCTCACCCGAGGATATGTTTTATTGATTTTAGGGAGAGAGTAGGAGGGCGGCGAGGGGGAGAGAGAGAGAGAGACATTGATGTGAGAGAGAAACATCAATCATTTGCCTCGTGCGCATTCTGACCGCGGATCAAACCGGCAACCTCTTGGTATGCGGGATGACGCTCAGCTCGCGGAGCCACCGGGCCAGGGCTGCATGGTTTTGATTAGATGCAGATTATCCCATCAGATGCTTGTTCCGTTACCAATTCCTTGTTGGATTTTTTTGGGCTACCATAACAGCTCTGGGATGAATGTCTTTCCCCATGATGTTAGTTCACTTGTCTCCTAGGGGTGAGACCGTGGAGCCCAAGGCAGCGCATGTTCTTAGGGTTTTTTATACAAATCAGCCTCTGAAAGACCAACACTGGCTTTAGGGGCTCATTTCAGGTCAGAGGCTGATGCTCTGTGACTGTCCAAGCCCAGCTTTTCCGCAGCCGCAACCTTGGCCGTGGGGCCCAGGGGCTTTGCGTCTTATAAATGGCTTTTGTGTCTGTGACCCCGATGGATCTTCAACCTGTGAGGCTGAGAGGACAGGAACCCATCCCTATGGCAGATCGGAAACCTGTGGCCGTGGAGGCTCAAATGACGTGTACTGGTTTGCTGGGGCCACCAGCACAGAAAACCATGCACTGGTGGCTTCAATGACACTTTTATTTCGTCACGGTTCTGGAGGCGAGAGGTGCAAGATCAAGGTGCAGGCAGGTTGGATTTTCTTCTGAGGCCTCTCTCCTTGGCTGGCAGACGGCGCCCCACCTTCTCACTGTGGCCCCATGTGGCCCTTGCTCTGTGTGTGCACATCCCCGTGTCTCTGCGTGTCCGACTTTCTGGTTCTCATAAGGGCACCAATCAGATTGGATTGGGACCTATTCCAATGGCCTCATTTTATCTAATCACCTCTTTAAAGGTCCCTACCTGTCCTGAGAGCCGGGACCCTGGCCAAGGGTGGGGGGCTAATTAGACGTAAATTTAGTGTCTGCGCCAGTCAGTCCGCACCAGGAACGGCCAGGAGCCGGCAAGTCACAGGCACTGACTGTGCTCCCGCTGATTAGGTTTGGGAGAAGCAACAGACGTCACCAGGGGATCATCTGGCCAGAGCCCTGCTCCTTTGGGAGGGTAGTGGATTGTCCTCAATTGGTTACAAGCCTTGGATACACACAAAGGCTCTTCTGGTTCATAGACTTCGACCACTTTTCCAAAGTGGTTTCAATAAATGGGCTCTCGATGTTCTTTTCCCACAATCGTCATTCATTAGCTTCAGGAGGACGTAGGGGAGGAGGAAGCTCTGGAATGAAGATGAGAGCTGAGGCTTCTGGGAATTGGGTTCTAATCGGTAGCTGCATGAGTCTTGTCTACAAAGTCAGCGTGGCCCATTGTCTGGGAAAGCTCTTTGTCGGCTGTAAACAAAAGACGTCATTAACATTAATAATGGAAATAAAGTAAAACAAGAAAGAGATGCAGAATCAGAATCGCTGATATATGCGGGAAGGACACGGTGTCAGGCAGTCTGAAAGAGAAAAACTCTGACCTCACTCAGCTGTGACACTTCAATCCATTTCATTTGCTCTGGGCACTAATCATCTGATGGAAAGACAGACTTCTGACTTCTAATCCGTACACCGCGCAGACAGGAGGCTGTGTCCAGGCCCCCGGTGAGCCAGGCCGTGGGGCTGCTTCCTTGCGACAGGCGGCAGCCAGCCGTTGCTGGGTTGGTGAGCTGCCCTAATTGTTTCTTGGGGAAATCTGGGCCTTAGTGGGCATGTGGAAGTGTCTGCCAGTGGGCTGACTGTCTCGGGCAAACTAGAGTTGCAGTGGGAGACACACGGGGAACAGCACCAGTGAACGGAACAAAGCAGCAGAGGCGTATCGGCCGCGGAGACGAGAGGAAGACAAGGGCTCAAGAGACCTTCCCCATGAGGAGCACCTGCTTTGTAGCTGGCGAGATTTTAATTAGATTCAAGGGCTCTTGTTGAGGCCTCAGCTTCTTAGATTTATGCCTATCAGCGAACTGAATCCTAATGTGGGGAATTGGGACGTCAGGGACCAGCCCTTAGGAGAGGAATGGGGCTGACAGCGTTGTCTCCGAATCCTCGACACGGGCCTGGTCGGGAGAGCCTGGGAGGAACCGGGTGGTATGGAAGAGCACCCTGCAGGCACTGACCTTGCTTGGCCCGATTCTGTAACTCAGTTCTGGCAGCTGTAAATACCCAGGGCGAGAGCATCCAGCAAGGCCTTGGTGGCCATGAATGTGACGTGAGAGCCCATGGTGGGCTGGGCTGCTGAACTGGCCCGCTGAGCAGGTGTCAGAAGCGATCTTTTTTTTGTCCCCCACTGCCTCATTTAAATTTGTTTAGTGGGTGCATTGTAAGAGGAGGGAAATTTAGACACAGACACGCACAGAGGGAGGTTGTGTGAAGACACAGGGACTTGGGGAAGAAGGCCACATCTGCCCTGGCTGGTGTGGCTCAATGGATTGAGCATCGGCCTGCGAACCCAGAGTAGCTGGTTCGATTCCCAGTCAGGGCACACGCTGGGGTTGCAGGCCAGGTCCCCAGTAGGGGGCACACAAGAGGCAACCACACACTGATGTTTCTCTCCCTCTCTTTCTCCCTCCCTTCCCTTCTCTCTTGTAATAAATAAAAATCTTTAAAAAAATTTAAAAAGGCCATGTGACCACATGACCACGTGATGACAGGCAGAGACTAGAGTGAGGCATCCACAAGCCAAGGACTGCCAAGGTCACCGGCAGCCAACAGAGCTGGGAGAGGCCAGGGGGGCCTTGAGCCTTGGAGAGTGCATGGCCCTGATGACAGCCTAATCTCAGACTTCTAGCCTCCAGAACCAGGAGAGTGTAAGTGCCGTTGTTTCTGGTCACCCAGCTGGCGGCACCGTGTTACAGCGGCCCTAGGAAATGAATGGTGTAACGTCCCAGGCATCCCCCACGGAGGTTCTCTCCAGGTAAGAGGCCCTGGGGGAGGTGCCCGCTGTGTCTCCAACTTCATCATAGCTCTTCCTGCTCTGCAGGCACTCCGGGTTCCCTCTCAGGCTCTCTCTCTCCCCGCAGCTCAGCCACGCTCTCTCACGCACTGCGCCAGCTCCTGGGTCGCTGCCTGTCCAGTCGACTTTTCCGTAAGGTTTGTTCACCTGCACAGCTCCTCCCTTAACACTTCCTAGGCGACTTAGTCGTAGTAACTTCTAGGTAGCCCTGTTCCTGATGCCAACACTCATTATTTTATATTTATGAAAACTCTTTGTAACTACCTTTTTTTTTTAAACCGTTTCGAAGGCTTTATCTTGATTTCATTTCACAGCCCAGTCAGGTTTCTCAAGTCTCACCCCAGGGTTGGCCAGCATCGGAGAGACACTGGGCTGCTCCCCGAAGAACGGGAAGTAGATAGGGTTCTGTAAGACGAGCTTTGTGAGACCGAATTTGCCTGTGATACAGCGCACGGCTCCGCGGGCATTTGCGCGGTTCACTGGGCTTTGACAACACGGTGCAGAGTCCTCCAGAGAAGCCTTCCGTCCCAGTGCACTGGGCAGAGATACACTGCCGGGCGGGGACTCCACTAGGGCGAGGCAAGACAGGCCCCTAAGGTGTAAGGTTTAAGGAAGCACCAATCTCCGGTCAGGCTAGTACAGGGTGGGCCTTAAAAAGGAGTGGGCGCATCCTTAAGATACTGTGCCCTAGGTGCCTTGCTCCCAGGTCTGCATAAGAAAACCCAAATGGAATTTAACTTTCTAAAAACTCCTTTTCTGACTCCTGGGCACGGACAACAGGGTGGTGATTGCTGGGGGGAGGGGATATAGGGGACTAAATGGTAATGGAAAAAAATATAATAAAGATTATATATTTTAAAACAACTCCTTTTCCATATGTTTATTTAATAGAAGATCTAAGTAAATTTGCAGAAAGCAACCAAACAGAACTCTTCCAGTTTAGAAGTAGTTCTTTCATCATTTAATCTCCAGTGCGCTCACTCACGGGCACTGGTGGCCCGTCAGCACAGCAGGCGTGTGGCAACTCCGGGTCCTGTCGGAACCTGGCTGTAAGCCAAGACTCTCCTCGGCATCACAGCAGCGCTCCCCACCCAGACCCCGGCTCCCCAGGCGGCAGCCCTCCTGCTGGGCTTGCCCAGGGACCCGCTCGGACCCCCAGCCCTGTCCTGTTCCCCCACCTTCTCTCAGAGGCCCCCGGTGTCCAGGGCACCACACTCCTCTTCTTGGATCCACATCCATTGCTTTTGGGCCAAGGAAACAGTCTCCCAGCTCCTGCTGGACGGCTAAATGCCCATGAGGGCTTTTACTTCCAGGGACTCCGGGGAGGGGGCTGGGGTTTCACAGATGCCTGTGTCTAGCACCCTGCCGGGCCGTTCACTTAACCTTCACAGTAGCTCTGTGGAGCAGATATCCACTCTCTCACTCTTCATTCATTCATCCATTCAGTATTTGTTTATGCATCTAGGCCCTGGGGCTCCAGCAGTGAACGAATCAGACAAAGCTCCCTGCCCATTTGGAGCTTATGTTCCAGGTGGGGCAGGCGGGGCAGGCTGGGCAGGACGGACAAGAAGCAAGGCAAAGGAGTAACACCCCTAGTTTCTCAGGGGGTGCTAACTGCTGGCAGGAAGTGGACTGGGCATCGGGGAAGGCCGCACAGATACCTGAGGAAAGATCTAAGGAAGTGAGAGTGGGAGGTGTGAAGATATCTTGGGAAGAAAGCTCCAGGAAGAAGGAACAGCGGGTGCAAAGGCCCTGAGGCCTGTGCATTGGAAAAGCAGCAACTGGCCCAATGAATGGAGCAGAAGAAGCAGGGAGCACTGTGAACTCAGCTGGAGAGGTGACAGGGGCAGGTTATGCAGCCTGGAGAGAGGAGGGCGGGTGTGGTCTGAGTGACTTCTCCTGACGGTGGTCCTCTCAACGTTAGACCTGGAAGTCCCCTTCCCAACAGATGTTGTGTAACATCCTCTGTGCTACCTGGAAACGAAACTGAGAGACCATATACTCTACTGATACGTGCGGTTCTTAAAAATCCACATGATCCCCTAGCCGTAGTATAAAGGACAGAAAAGCAAATTACGGTGAAGCCATAATTATTGTTCCAAAGTTAACCAACTGCACCCCACCCCAGGAGCCACATTGTAGTAGGAGGACTAGCTCCCCCTTGTGTTGAGTCCGTTGGAATTGCAGAGAAGAGATGGAAGCTGCCTGATGCTTGGAGGGCGGAAGGGACCCCAGAGCCCAGGGGCAGCGGACCCTAGGCTGAAACCAGAGTGTGGGAAGTAATGGCCGACAGCGGGAGGGAGGTGGCCTTGATGGCAGTGGAATAAGATGCTATGACAATGACAGACTCTTGGAGGGGAGAAGATGGGGAAGCATGTCATTCTCGCAAGTGAGCTGGGCCTTATTGTCGCCAAAACGGATAGTCCAGAAGAGAGACACCCAGACACACTACCCACCCTGGATCCCCCCTAAGAACCCCCACCCCGAACACCACCCCCAGGGGAGGCAGACTGGCAGCCTTGTGGACAACAGACCAGCGCCTTGGCTGGGGACACGGGACAGAGGGCAGAGGACGACAGGAAAACACCGGGCAAACTGAAGCAGAGAAATAACTTCATTGCACAGATTCCTTTCCATTGTCTTGTAAGATATCAAAAACATACAGAACAAACTTTTATAATGAAATTCAGTGAAATCCTTGTGTTGCACATGCCTCCGAATCTAATAACACTTGCCCCTGAATCTGTTACCAGGCCCATGGCACGCGTTTGATGGGAGAGGGACAGAAGGCGGCCGGCAGAAGCCGACGTCACCGGCGCTCTGAGGCTCTGCCGTGGTGAGCAGCCCTTGGAGAAGTCCTAGCCAAGCAAGGTGCAGTCTCCCCGTGCCCTGTGGGGCGGCTGCATGCCTGGAAAGGCCTGGTACATACAGCATGCACAAAGGAAACTTCGGTTTTCCACGTAAGACAGGGTCGGGTTCTAGGCACAAATAAATGGCCAATAGGCTTTGTGCCCTGAGGCATGGCCTCTGGAGCCCTGGAAAGGCTGCAGGGCTTGGGGATGGGGGGGCTCTCCACACCGGGCTGTCGGCTGTCGCAGGCGGGCTCTGTCCTGGCCCTGCCACTACATTTCAGGTGCTATTGTTGTAACAGCCACAGGACTCCTGACTTCCACATGCCCCCTGGGGTCGGCCCTGCCACTGCAGAAACATTATCTTGAAAGTGTCCTGGGGGTGCTGGATGGAGACAGGGAGGCCAGTGACATTGCCCTGGGTAATGGGGGCCTGGCCCCTGGTGGTATTGGGAGGGAGGCAAGGAGGGAGGAAGGCTGGAGTCTGGATTCATTCTGGAGGTGGCGCTGACAGAATCTGCTAGTGAGTGGGCCACGGAACGTGAAAGGGAAGAACCAAGGAGTTTGGTCTGAGCCACTGGCCGGGCATAGTTGTCATTCATGTGGGGGAGTTGTCGTTCCACTGGGGGACTAGGGAGGGCTTGTTCTGGGTGTGTTACGTTGAGATGCCTCCTAGACGTTCACGAGGAGACAGTCAGCAGAATGCTGGGCGTAAGGGGGTTAAAGGTGGAGGTCAGGGCTGTGGGGTGGTTCTGCTGACAGCCACAACCCAGAGACTGGCTGAGACCCCACGGAGCGGGCACGTGGGGGGGCCAGCAAGGATCGCAGTGGCAGCTCCTGGTAGCCAAGCAGCAGAATGTTCTAAGAAGGGACAGTGAGCTGTGTCGGGCACCACAGGAAAGTCCCGTAGCTGACCTCTGGGTGTAGCGACAAGGAAATCACTGGTGGTCCTGACAAGAGAGGGACACACTGATAACATGACAGGAGACAAGAAGGTTGCAGGAGTGACATCCTTGAGCAGGGGAGGAGGCAGACGCTGGCCTGAGGCGGGAAGGACTGGGGACCGGTGTGCCAGGCCTCCCTCCTGCACGTGGATGAGCGCTGCTGGCCCAGGGGTAAACTTTGGTCTCTCTTTATCGCTCTCCTGATTAGAGAGAAAATTGAAGAGAAGACCTAGGATTGAGGATCGCTGGGCTGCAGAAGCATCCTTTCAGAGGAAAGAAGGGTCAAGTTCTTGGTGTCCCACTGGGGCTTCACTGGGGTTGATATGAGCCCAGGGCAGGCCTGCTCTTGAGAGAGCCCAGGTGTCCCCACCCCCACACCCACCAGTTGCAAAGCGCTCAGGGACCCACACAGACGGCAGCTGGCGGAGGCTTGGAGCCCCAGCTGCAGATACAGGGAGTCCTCACTATTTGTGGTTCTGTACTTGCAGACTTGCCTACTTGTCAAGATTTGTGACCCCAAAGCAATCCTCGCTGTGCATTTGCAGTCATTTGTGGAGGGGCGCAGAGCGCGAACACCTTGAGTTGCCTGAAGGGCCCATTTCCAGCTGAGCTGAACAAGCCTACGCTTCTCCATCTGGGTTCCGCTCTCACACTACAAACAAGGGTCCTTTTCAAAGTCTGGTGCCAAGGCTTTTTGCATTGTTGTGCTTTTTTTCCTGCTTTTTGTTCTTGGTGATTGCATTGTTGAAAACAGCCCCCAAGGGTTATGCTGAAGTGCTGTCTAGTGTTCCCAAGCGTGGAGGGTGGGCGGCGCCTTACGGAGAAATCATCGGAGTTAGGTAAGCTGCAGGCATGAGCGGTTGGCTGTGAATCCGATATCAAAGAATTGACAATACACAGTAAATAAGGTGTTTTGAAGGGAAACACATAAAACAAGGGTATATATTGACGAGCTGACGAAACACTGTAACCTGAGGTTGGAGGCTGGATTTATTATTTCCCCTGAGGGCAGTGGTTCATTATTTGATAATCCACTGTTCCCTGGGACGTTACAGAACACGATCACCCTGAAGAGCGAGAATCAATTGTCATCGGAAATTCCTAAGAGGTTTAGAAATGAGCTTAAGGTTCCCTTGCCTTGTGGAAACTAGATATAATCTCCATTTTACAGAGGAGGCCACGGGATCAGAGAAGTTAAGCGACTCACTCGGGCCACACAGCTGGCTATTGCCTAAGCTGAGACTCGAGCCTAGATCTCTCGGATCCTGTGCCCTGTGCCAGATTTTCAAATATTTCCACAGAAGCCTCCTCTGCACAGAAGGGTCACGTGCGCCCTGGGGCCCCAGAGAAGGAGCTTGAAATGACCTACCCGAGTGTAAAGTTTCTTGAAACTCTCCTGTTTTCCCTTAAAAATTCTGGTACATTGTCCACGTTATTCCAAGTTCTCCACTGTCGTTTTCCTATAAAAATGACTTGAAGTCATTAGTTGAATTGTTTCACCCCCAGCGAACTAGACACACTTGCTTGGATGTCATACACATTTCTCAAGGGAAGGGGCTTGGTGAGCTGCTCATCCCTGGGTCCCCTGGGTCCCCTGGGCGCAGCAGAGTAGAGGGACTCATCGCACGTAAGGATGAACAAACAAACAAACAAATGGATAGTATAGGCATTGCCAGAACGCGGGGGTGGGTGGCCTGCGGTGCGGCTTGGGCCACTTTTCTGGAATCCTCGTCTTGGTGTGTGGGGCACTCTTGTACCTCTGCCATGACTGGCCACTTGGGGGCGCCCCACACAAGCTGGACCCACAGATCCCTGGGTTTCACTCCGATGTGGCCTTGATTCCAGGGTGGTCTGCATCCTCCTGGGGTCGGCAGTGGTTGCCATGGACACTTGTGGCCACCAGCCAGAGCCGGGTCTCAGGGCTGAGGGGCTTTGCTGGTTTTAGGCCATCAGTTCAGCGTCAGCCATTTAGGAGATTTCTGTTCATAAGCACGACCCTGGAAGGAGCCACCCGGCAGGCAGGAAGAATGGACAGTGCTCTTGCCCGATGCGAGCTCAGCGGAGTTCACTCAGGCCGGCCACCCTCCCTCAGGGGTTTCATGGGTGCACCCGAGGGTTCCCCCGAACAGCAGGGGCCGAATCCCTCTTCACAGTGACTCCGAGCCCGCCAGTGGCCCTGCGGGTTTCGGGGTCATGGGGCGTCTCCTTTTCCCCTGTCCCCGGCCTTTCCCATCTGCTCGCCGTGGCTTCTTTATGCGGCGTCTTCGTGCATCCTCACCTCGGCCTGGCACTGACCGGCCCCGGACATGGCGGGCACCCGGTAAGTGCATCCAGACAGCCTTTTTTTTCCAAAACGACCATTCCATGTCTGCTCGACTTTTAAGGCTCTCGCTGGGCATGGCCTCTGGGGTTACCTCGTGGGAATTACACGTTCCCACACGGGTGCACGCGTGGGAGTGCACATGCCTTCACGCCCGCGTGTTCCAGCAGTCACGGCTGTGCCACATGCGTGGCTGTGAGGGAATCCGCTGAGGGATCTTGTTGAAAATACAAATTCAGGGCCCCTGGGAGCCCTTCTGACTCAGATTTGCTGGGGGCCTCCCCTGAGAATGTCCCCAGCTGCCCTGGCTCCGCCCCTTTGCCATTCTGCTCAAGCGCCTCTGTCCGTCCTCCCCTCTCTCCAGTCTCTCTCCACCCTGAGCCGGAGCCGTGTTTTAAGGAAATACCTTCTTTTTACATCCCCGTGTTCAGCGGCTTCCCGACACTCCGGCATGGGGGACAATGTGCAGTGCGGCCTCCGCCCTGGCACCGATGGCCACGCCCCTCCCCCTCCCATCAGTGTTGCTTCTTAGCGCCGTCAATTTCCTCTTACTGGTTTCTTCTGAGTAATTGTGTTTTCCTTTCCTGATTTCTTATCATGAATATAAGATATTAATTATTTTATTCTTCATCTTTCTACTCTAATAGCAAAAACATTTAGAGTAATAATATTTCCTCTCATTTTTTTTGAGGGTTTGCATGGATTCTGGGATGACGTGTCCTCTTTTTCCTTGTTTCAAGGTAGTGTGTCACTGATTTGTTAAATTTCCTTTTTGAGTCCAGTGTGAGTTAGGAAACTGCCTCTTTAATTTCAATGTCGTAAACATCGTCTTGATCATCTCCGTATTCCTTATCCCTAGTTGTTTGGGAGTATGTTTAGGGGATGCCGTGTGAATGGCTTCTGTTTTTTAAATGTTATTAAGGTTTTCTTTACGACCAAGACAGAAACATGTTTCATGGGAGTGAAAAAATGAATTTCTGTATCCAGGTGATACAAAGTTCTAGATGTGTTTCTGTTAGATGAAGATCTTTACTGCATTGCATTGCGTTGTGTTGCATTGTGTTCTGTTGTGTTGTGTTGTTTTATTGTATTGTGTTGTGTTATAGTGTGTTGTGTAGTGTTTTGTTGTGTTGTGTTGCGTTGTGTTGTATTGCGTTGCGTTGTGTTGTGTTGCATTGCATTCTGTTGTGTTGTGTTGTATTGTGTTGCGTTCTGTTGTTTCATTGTGTTGTATTGTGTTGCATTGTGTTGTGTTGTGTTGCACTGCATTGTGTTGTACTGAAGTTCCCCCCCATACTTGTGTGTACACGTGCATGTGTAGGGAGTGGTTAGTGTGTGTGTGTGTGTGTACACGAGATGTGTCTGTGCTCACGTTTAGCTGTTACTCGGTCTCATGGACACGAGTGTACAAGAGGCCCATTTTCTTCATCACATCGATGGCCTTTGTCATTGCTCGGCATTCCCTTTGTTTCTCGTCCCTGCCTTTAACCCCAAATCCCCGCTTTCTCATGATGCTGCACCGCTTGTGTCTGCTTTTTGCGTCTGTGTGTCTGGGTTTCTTGGGCACATTTTATGTGGGGTTGTCTAGGGACTGATTTTCCCCTCCTTTCTCTTTCTTGCCTCATTTTGGATTAGTTTTTGTTTAATTTTTTTCCCTCATTATTTGTTCATTCTTTCGTGGTAACCTTAATGTATTTAATGTCTGCTTACGTTCACAAAGTCTACATTAAATCATATCTCACGCTCAGCGGCCGAGGGCCTTCCGAGTGCTCTGAACCCTGCCCTACCACCTCGGTCCGCGCCCCGGTCATCTGGCCTTTGAACCTGGCTTTTCTAACTGCTCCGATTAGACATCGCTATTCCTGCGTTATAGTCAGTATTTGGATTTGCCCACATACTTACCAATTTCGTTGCTCATCATTCCTTCTTATTTTTAATGTGAAAGAAACTTGTAATTCTGAAATGATTTCGTACTTACGGAAAATCGTTAGAACAGTGCCAGCAGCTTTTCCCCTCACTGGGACTACGTTACCGTTGGGTGCTCCACGATCTCGCATGCTTCAGGGTGATTTTTTCCCGCAGACAAGAGCATTCTCTGTACAACCACAGCGCCACATCGAAATCAGGACGCTAACACTTGGACCCTGTCACCACCTAACCCACAGACACCCCCGTTCAGCTGGTGGCAGGTTCCCAGGGATGTGCTGGATGGACGTGGGATCCGACCCAGGACTAGTTGTCACGTCTCATCAGTCTCCTTCACCCCAGACGGCTCCTCAGTCTTTCCTAGACATTCGTGACCTTGACGCTTCCAAAGGGTAAGGTCAGCTGTTTTGTAGATCGTCCCTCCAGTAGGGACAATGGCTGATGTTTCCTTCTGATTAGATGCAGGTTATGCATTGTTGGCAGGAAGACCACGGAAACTGGGTTGTGTTCTTCTCACTGCGCCTGGCCAGAGAGAACACCTGTGGATCTGTCCCGTGACCGGTGACGTGACACGGTCACTTGGTCACTTGATTAAGGTGGTATCTGCCAGGCTTCTCTACTGCAGAGGTTTTCCCTTCCGCTTCGTGGGGAGTGCTCTGAGGCCACATGAAGTGCCCTCCCGCTGCAGACGTCCGCCCCTGCTTTCAGCACCTATTGGGGTTTCTGGGCTCAGTGATTAACAACTGTGATGGTGTCGGACGGTAACTTGTCTAATCCCATCATTCCTTCTGTATTTATTAGTTGGCATTTCACTGGAAGAAAAGTTTTTTCTTCTCCTCCTTTATGTATCCATTCACTTATATCTCGATGATTTTGTTTTTATTTGATAGGTTACAATCTGTTAGTGTCGTTATTTTAGCATTCAGAGGATCCAGTGGGAGCGCCCTAGAGCTGGCTCCTCTGTCCCTTTGATTTGTCCCCAGCAATTTGTGAGCATGTCCTCACTTTCTGGCCTAAAACATGCTAAAGGCTCCTCTCCTACTTTTCCTGCCTCGATCCTGAAATTGGCCATTTCCCCCAGAAGCCCTGGTTCCTCTTAGGGGGAAAAAAACAAGATTTGGGTGTTAGGCATCATGCTCCCTGCTGTTGCCCCCTGGCCTTCTCAGCGGGTGCATCTAGGGGCCATATACCTACACGCATGTCTGTGTCTGCCTGTAAACACTGAAAACCATCTGCTCACTCCTCCCACTATAACCTAACACACAGTGTTCCTGCCGGCTCTCTCCCGGCCACATTTCTAACTGCCTCCTCTGATGGGAGAAGGAAACCAGGCCTCCACGGTCCTCAATATGCTACTCACGTGATCCGTCTTGTCTAGGTAACCGACCTACCGCGTGGTGCCACGTGCCCCGTGGCGGCCGGCACTGTGGCTCGGGAGCTCTGCGTGCTCAGTGATGCAGGGGCTCCGTGTCCGTGGCCCAAATACCCAAAGTAGTGTCCCTGCTGCTGACATCGTTTTCCAAATGGGTGACTAATCCCAGTAAAAATCGGAACACGACAAAGTTCACATTTCCCTCATTTCACATGGTGGTCCTGAAAAGTTCAGTGTTTAGTAAAAAAAAAAAAAAAAAAAAAAAATCACATAAATGATGTCAGGTGCTGAATGATTTTAAACAGGGCCATATAATAAAAATTAATTTGGAATTACTGTGGCTCTTTCATGCTTTCAAACCACAGTAATTTTCTAATGATTTAAAATCCAGCCCAGTGGACCTCTGAATGTTGCACGGGGTCGGGGATGATTTCCACCCATGATAGGACCCCCCGCCCTGCCCTCGGCCACGCCAGCAGTGCCCCCACGCAGACATGGTGTGGCACGGGGAGCCTCCCTGCACGGCTCCCGCATCTCCGGTTCTGCTTGTCAGGGGCGTCCAAACTTTTGGTGTCATTGGTGGCCACAATGGAAGAAGAGTTGTCTTGGGCCAAACGTTAAATACACAAACACTAATGAAAACAAAATAATCTCATAATGTTCCGACTAAATTTAAGGTTTTGTGTTGGGCCACATTCATCTGGGCCACGGGTTGGATGCCCCTGGTGAGAACTCGAGCTGCGCTGGCCCCGTGAGTGGCTCTTCCCATGGCCGGCCTTGCCATCTCTGAGCCTTTATAAAGCTGTGGCTCCGTGTTGTGGTGCAAAGCGGGTCACAGCCTGGGCAGGAACAGTCCTCGCTGGGTTTTTCTGCCAATGGGGACCCTGGGGACGGCTTTGGCAGCAGAATAGGGAATATGGGCCCTGTCTGTGCCCCTGATCTCTCCCCAGCTCACGAGAGGAGGATGCGGGGCAGAGAAAGGCTGGGAAGAACCTGACTGAAGGCGAAAAGAGGCCCTTCCTCACCTTGCCCCAGCGAGGGAAGATGCCCTGGGATCGTAAGGCATCCACAGCAAGCGCCTGCCGTGGCCCAGCCTACACAGCGGTGGGCGGAGTGTGGCCTCTGGGCGTGCCCAGCCTGGGTGCACCGGCGGTGGGGGAGACACAGTGGACTAGAAAACTGATAAGCACGTGTGTGCCAGCAGTTATGTGCAAGAACTGGTGCTGGCCAGGGGAGAGTAAAGCAGGAGGATTCCGCGCCGTTGAAAGCTGAGAAGGACAGGTCCCATTCTCTCCTCAGGGCTACTTCTCAGGGGTGGTCAGAACCAAGGACAGGGCCAAGGTCACTGGGGGTCCCAGGCCACACTTGCTCTGAGGCTGCTGGGCTCCTGCCCCTGCTAACAGGATGGAAAACTCCCCTGGGGCTAGAAGGAGCGACAAGTCTTTTCACAAAGAGGAAAAGTTGGGACAGTGTGGAAATGGAGAGACTCAGAATGCAGAGCTGGGATGGGCGGATCAGTTCGTTATCAAAGACGGTTTGAAGTTCCAGCAAAAACCCCAGCATTTTTGGAAGGAAATCCTCTTAGGGCCTTCTTTTTGGTGGCACTCCATCATGGAGACCGACCAGAGAAGATATGAAAAATGCAAAGAATTTCCCAGCTTGTAAGTTGGACCCAAATACAGGGACCTTGTTTAAGTAAACACCTGGTGTCACCAAATCCTGACCCCCGTCACTCCCGTCCCACCACAGGAAAGAGCTGAGCCACTCCAAGTGGCTCTGGGCCCAGCCCCCTGCCTCGGGGGCTCTGGTCAAGTGGCCCCAGACAGGTCCTTAATGACAGTTCCCGTAGGCTGGGAGGCTCCAGTGGCACCCAGGGGCTGGGCCTGCTTGTGGGTGGAGGAGGGCATGGAGAGCAGGCCCCGGCCACCTAAGGAGGCCACACCTCGCTGTCATAATGCGCGAAGTGACCCGGTGGTGGCACAAAGGGCTGAAGGGAGACGCCTCAGGATGGTATGCGTCCTTCTTCTTCCTTCTCCCCGACTCTAGAGCTTTCCTTATTGTAAAAATGATTTCCTTTTCCAAGTTTTAACAACTTTTGAAATGTATGATTTTAAAAGCAGGTTGAAAAAAATGCCTACTAAAGAAATTTGGAACTCTGGACGGGTGGGTCAGTTGGTGGGAGCATTGTCCCATTGCCCAAAATGTTGTGGGTTCGATTCCCGGTCAGGGCACATTCCTGGGTTGTAGGCTCTATCCCCATTTGGGGTGCGTACAGGAGGCAACCAATTGATGTTTCTCTCTCTCTCTCTTTCTTTTCTCTCTAAAATCGATAATAAAAATACGTCCTTGGGTAAGTATTTAAAAAAGTTGGAAAATACCTAAAAGGAAGAGTTAATTAGAATTAGTTTCCACTGTATCATCTGTTGATTGCACTGGAATGTAGACTCCATGATCTTATCTGCTACGACTCCCTGTGACGGCCTCACCTGCCACCTGTCTCCGGGCCCTTCACTGACCACTTCTTCTACCCCAGGACCTTTGCACGGGCTCTTCCCTCTGCCAGGGCTGCATCTCTCCAGATACCGGCATGGCCGACTCCCTCGCCTCCGAGTCTTTGCTCACCTTTTTGATGATGCCAACCTTGACCACCTCACTTGAAAGTGCATTACTGACCACTCCTGGCCCCCGGGAACCGCTCTGCTTTGCCTTTCTTCTGTAGTGCTTGTCACTTGCTAATAGACCAGGTAAGTTCCTTATTTATTCCGTCTGTTGTTTGTTGCCTGTCTCCCGATGCTAGACCGTAGGGCCCAGGAGGGCAGGGATTTTCATGGCTACGTCCCAGGCATCTGGAGCAGAGCCTACCATGTAGCAGGCACTCAGTACATCTTTGCTTGATGAATTAAATGAATGAGGAGTGGCTAATATTTATGATCTACGCTGTGTCGGATACTGTTGTAAGTGCTTTACTTCCTTCCAACAACTCCTGAAGAAAGCTTCAATAAACCCATTTTACACACGAGCAACCCCAGGCACAGAGTGGCTCCGCAGCTTGCCTGAGGTTGCGCAGCTGGCAAAAGTCATGTCAGGGCAATTCCCCCTTGCCAGGCACTGGGCGGTGACCACGACAGGCCGGTCCCAGCCCTGGTGGGGGTGAGGGTGTGGAAGGAGCCTGAGCAGACCCTCCTGGCTGACCCCTGGGGAGAGGATGCTTCCCTCTGGCAGTGACATGACTTGGTGGAGAATGTGGAGGGGACGAGGAGGCCAGTTAGGAGGCCATTGCCCTGTTCCCTGGAGAGCTGGGGGTTCTCTGCATCAGGCGGGTAGCCGTGGGGATGGGGGAGGGGCTGGAGATGGACCACAGGACTTGGTAACGGACGAGGGCGCTCAGATGGCGTCCTCACAGAGGCAGACTGTGTGGCGGGGATTCGTGTGCGAAAGGTTTGTGCAGGAAGTGCTGCCAGGATTTCTGGAAGGAACCAAACAGGCGCAGTCACAGGGCTATTCAGCCCAAGTGGCTCCAGGAGCCCAGAAGGTGGCAGGTGCCAGCCCGGGCAGGAAGCTGGGGGAGGGGCACGTGGCCAGGAGCGAGGGTCTGAGGACAGCTGGGTCAGCTCTGCGGGAGGAGTCGAGGAGGCTCACAGGTTACCTGCATCCAGGTGGATGCTGCTGCCGCTCCTGAGGTGGAGGGAGACCGGGGGAGGATCAGGGATGGGACTTGATACCTTTGAGAGGCCTGCCGGTGTGAGTTTGGGCCTGGGCTGGGGGTGCACTCCTGGAAGTCGTCTGGGTGTGGCCGTCGTCTGGGTGTGGCCGGCGTCTGGAGCTGTGGGACCGTCCAGAGGCGACTAGTCGGATGAAAGGTGGTGTATCTTCAATTTAAGGACCTCACTTACCTCTCCCTCCTCTTCCTAGTTCTGCTCTAGCCGCACTCCTTCTCTGATTCCCAGAATGCCTCATGCCTTTTCCTGCCACAGGGCCTTGGCTGGAAAAATATGCTGTTCCCTCTGCTGGGCACCTCTTGCCTCTCCTGCTCACTTAGTTCATTTGTAGTCTCGCTGAAGCCCATGGCATGCCGTCTGCTTCCTCAGGGGGCTGCCTGTGACCTCCGGGGCCACACCGAGGCCCTCTGTGCACAGTCCTGGGAGTGTGGCCTTTCCTTGGGAACAGTGGTTGAGGTGCCAGCTGACATCTACTTGTCTGAGTTTGTGGGTTTTGTCCACAGTGGGCGACTTAGCCCCCTGCCTCCATGCCTGACAGAGAACAAGCTCCAAAAACGCTGCTCTGACTGTGCCTTCCTGACACGGGGGCTTGTCCATTGGCTCCGTCACTCCCAACAGAGCCCACGCGCCTTGACCGGGACTGGGTCCCCTGCCTGGAACCTGCCTATTTGTCCAGCTCTATTCCTCGCCAAGCTCTTCTCTGCCCAGAGCACACCACACAGTTCCCTTTCCCTGAGGCTGCCAGCGTTTCTGCCCGGATGCCGGGTGACCCAGTTAGTGGGCCTCCCTGTCCCCTGCACTGACTGCTGACGCCGCACCCACATCTCGGGAGTCCTTCCAGCCGCCTCCTGCTTGCGGGCTCCCCCCACCCCCCGGCCTGGCAGTTGCCTGCTTCTGCCCTGTGTTCCCTCAGGCGCTGTGTACCTGCCCCTCCAGCCCTGAGCAAGGCTGGCCCTTCTGGGGTACTTCTTGGCAAGTCTACCTCGTGTCCTTTGTTCTCGGGGGGCAGCAGCCAGGCCCGAGTCTACCTCACTGGCCCCTGGAACAGAGCCCAGCCCTGTCGTGTGGGTGGGACGCACTCGAGCTGACGCTGTCTGCTTCTGAGCGTGCGTGTTCCCTAGAGCTGAAAGGTGGCAGCGAGCCACCCCCCCAGGTGCCCAGAAATTCTCCATGAGCAGAGGAAGGCGTGAAAACCTCCGCCCCTGCTCCCAGCACCCGGGGCCACCCACCTCGGGGACAAGCCTTGCAAAGCACGATGTTGTCTTGTTTTCGTGTTAACTTTGTGTTCTGCCCAGGATGTTCTGAAATTTGTACTTATGTCAGAAAATATCCCAGGCACCTGTAGAAGAGTCAGCTGAGAATGACCCCAACGAATCACATCCATTTATGTATGTGAAAGAAGTTTTTAAACATTTAGTCAGGGTTTTTTATGGTGGTAAAACATACAAGACACATACAAGACAATGTGCCATTTTATCCATTTGGTGGAACTGAACGCATTCGCATTATTGCGCGACCCTCCCCACCGTCCGTCCCCAGGACGAGCTCATCATCCTTTGCAGAAGCTCTGTCCCCTATACGCTCCGACCGCTCCGACGCCGTGTCCCTCCCCCAGCCCCTGGCACCGCACCTGCACCTTCCACGGACGAGCCTGCTCTAGGGACCGTGTGTAAGTGGAGTCACACGGCGTTTGTCCTCTGGGCCTGGCCGATTCACGTGGTGTGCTGGCCTCAGGGTTCGCCCGGGCTGTAGCCTGTGCCGGCACATCCTTTCTCTTCAAGGCTGGGTAATAATTTGTCCCGTGTGCGTGCCACTGTGCCGACCGTCTTCTCTTGTTTTCTGTATTCTTGATTCTCTGGCATTTGGGGCCTTGATTGGGGAGCGTCGGCCTCTCCCAGGACAAGCTAATTCCTAGAGACAGCGAATGACACTCCGGTGAATGCACATTGGGTGTTCAAATCCCCACCCCAGGGCCCACACCCCCAACCACCTCCTTTATCAAACTCACAGACACCAAGCCAGTATCCAATACTCCCCCTGCCCTGAGCTCCCCCAGGGCTAGGTGCTGGACAACCACGGACCACCAAGATGGCCCAGAGCCCCCCCACATCATTCAAACTACCAGTGAAGCTTGGTTAGGGCCCCTACCCTCCTCTCCCGTCCCCCATCCCTCCCCCCACCCCCACAAAGGAAACAGTAAAGACTCTGGGCCACACTCTTCCTTTTCTTCCCTTTTCTGCCTCCTGCCCCCCGCCCGCCCGCCGAGTTCTTGCCCACACGGCCATGCCTGGCATGCTGGGGGACGAGGTATGTGCAGCTTTGTAATATCGGACATGGCCAAGCTGTTCTCCAAACTGAGGCACCAATGTGCACCCTGAGCAGCAGGTATAAGGACTCCCAGCCCTCAAATTCATCCCAGGCCCCACAAGACACCCCCTCGTCACAGCTGTCCTCCCAGGAGTGAAACCCCCCGCAGGGGGCTCGAGGTTTCCTGGAGTTGCTCTCGGCTGTGAGGCAGCATCTCCTGGCCAGCGTGTTTCCACAGGGAACGCCTTACTTCCGCAGCAGCCTGCGAGGGAGCCTGCCTGCCCAGCAGAGAGAGTCGTCAGGGTCCCCCGGGGCCCCTCGGCTCTCTGGCTGTCCCTGGATGTCCATACCAACCCCCTGCCTGCCCCTGGGTCTGAGACTCGTGCCCCAGATGTGGCTGTGACCTGGAGTTGAGTGTCCTGTGGGCCTGGTGGGGAGGGGGCAGCCTGGCTGATTGACAGGCACCAAACAAAGAAAAGCTTGCGAGACAGTGACAGCGTGCTTGTCCTGAAGTGTTCTCGCGCTCGGGTGTGCCAACAAGGCCAAGCGTCTCAGCACAGAGCACAGAGGAGGCAAATTTCTTTGAAATTAGGATATTCAGAGTAACTACTCATCTCAGGCCTTTTGATATTGCTTTAAGAAGTCTGTTTTGCCCATAAAATCACGGATCTGCTGTGCGCGCCATTCCAACGGCATTTATTCCAATTTTCAGATAGCAGTTTCTTTCACTCTGCTTCTGTAATTCAGAGTCGGAATCTGTAAGTCCTTGGCAAATTGTTTTGGTAAATATTCTAAAGTGAAAATCCTTGCAAATGAGTACTTTTTAGAACGAGTGTAAATTTTAAATGGGGACTAAAGTAACCTTTTATGTGCAATTTGGTCTGTCCTGTGGGTCACGACGTGGTTTGCTCTCCGTTCTGTGAGCACGTCTCAGTTGCCCTGTGTTTTCCCGAGCCTGGAATGGCTGGGTATGCAGGGTGAGGCGGGCTCGAAAGCCGTTCTCCGTACTGTATGCCTTTGGAGCATTTGCTTGTGGAGCTGGTGCTGCCCTGGCCTCCCCAGCGGTGACCCTGGATGGCGCCCGGGGGCGGCTGGGGTCACAGGTCCAGTAAAACCTGTGGTGGGTTCTTGCCCCATCTTGGTTGGGGGTCTCAGCTCCCTGCAAAGTTTTCTCAATCCCCCCAAATATTTCTGGGTGTCTCATGGGTGCTCGCGTGGGTGCCAGCTGCAGGGCACCAACACTGCCGATGCTTAGCATATCAGCACCCACCTGTGCCAGGCCAGGCTGTCCTTCCGTTGGCCTGGCCTCTGGCTTCTGCCCTCTGAGTGCTCCAGGTGGCAGGCGGGGGAGAAGGCCCCACTCCCTGGGCTTCTGAGCCTGGAAGATTTCAAGAACAATTCTTTGAGGTTTTCTCTCTGGGACCTGGATGTGCCCAGGCTGGGCCAGGGCCTGGGCCGAGTGGTAGACACCAGGCTCTGGTCTTGGGCTCCTCTGCTCCATGGTACGCTCTGCTTGTTGCTGGGTCGGCCTCTCCTGCCTGCTCCTCCTCCCTGTTCCTCAGGGAACCAGATTTCTGGGGTGGCCTCCTGTCTCCATCCAGCTGGGGCTGACGGTACTTGGAAAACAGTCTTCTCGGGAACGGTGGTATGTATCTCCTGGTTAATTGTGTTCCTACGTGTCGAGTCTCTCAGACCCTCCCATGGAGCATCGTTCTGATGCTACTTCCCGTTGCGTGCAGCTGAGCACAGGGCGCGCATGGGGACACCTTCGGAGGGCGCGCGACGGAGTCTGGAGGAGCTGGGGACAGAGGTGATGGTCCCCAGACTTCTCCCGGCTCCTGTTCTCCAACCAGGAAGCAGTGGACACAGGAGATGACCCCTAAGGACTCTTTAAACTACTTGGGAATACAAGGAGAAGTTTGTTCGTTTCTTTATTATTTCTTTAAACCGTGGTTAATGGACAGATCTGACAGACAGCAGACACACCTCTCTCTTCGGTGGCCTCCTTTGAAATGCTCGTCCATCTTCCACCTCCGTGCCTTGCTGACGTGCATTTTTGTTTACGACTTTTCCTGGGACGACCGCTTTATCCGCATCCCGCACACTTTGATCGATGGTGTTTTCACCCCTATTCAGTTCTATTTATTTTTAACTTCCCATGATGATGTCTCACTCGACTCAAGAACGATTGTAAGGCACAGGGTTAAAACAATTTGGCAGAGGGTGTGAAGGGGCACCTGGGGACAGGTAATACATTCAAAAGTTTCAAAATCCAAAAGGCTAAAATGTTTACAGGGAAACTAACCTTTCTACTCTACCCCCCAGCCAGCCACTCCCTGGCAACTAATGCTCGTCGTTAACTGAGCGTCCTTCCACTCCGGCGTGTGCATGTGAGGACGCGTGTGGCAGCGGAGCTCACAGACGGGTGCTGTGTGTCCCGGTGACAGACTGCCTTCCTTTCCCATGTGTACCCGAGTCCTATTCCCTTCATTCCGAGATGTGTCTTAGTTTGTCCTTATGGGATTGTTCTACTCCTCCCTGACGTACATCCTTTAAAAGCTCCTCTGGTTGGGATCTCTTCCTGGTAAACTCTCGATTTTTGTTTGCGTGTAATGTTTTTATTTTACAATAACGGCCCTTTGAAACACCATCACCTTGCTTCCTGGCTGGCTGGAGAGAGGTCTGTCTTCAGCATACTTGTCATTCTGTTTTGGGTAATCCATCTTTTCTCTACGAATACTTTTAAGACCTTCCGCCTTACGGTCAGATCACTTGATATATAAGGGGAAAGACAATAAAGTGTATTTAAAAGGACATTGATTTGGGGAGGGACAGATTGCAATCAAAGTCTCGCCCTATCTCAGAGATCTCAGGCAAGTTTCCTAGTCTCCGAGGCCTGAGACTTCTTGTTAGGGAGGAATGTGTGCCCTGCACGGCAGCTGTGGAAATCGGAGCAGCCGCACCCAGGCCAGGACGGATACAGACGCCAAGCGGATACGGTCATGGTTATCCCCACCGATTCCACCCCTTTTTACATTGTTAGGGCACTATCGGGTTAAATTCGAGGCTGTCCACAATGGCGCCCAGTGTTTATTTTGAAATGTCAAAACAAGAGCTCAACTAGGGCTCATTTTATTATTTCCTGTTATGAAGAAGTTTTTAAAAGATCAACCTAGCCCTGACCATTGTGGCTCAGCTGGTTGGGTGTCGTCTCACAAAGCAAAAGGTTGCTGGTTTGATTCCGGGTCAGGGCACATGCCTGGGTTTTGAGTTCAGTTTCCAGTCGGGGCGCATACAAGAGCCAACCAACTGATGTTCCTCTCTCATATCAATGTTTCTGTCTCTCTCTTTCTCCCTCCCTTTCTCCCTCTCTCTAAAAAAGAAAAAAAAAGTCAACCTAATAAGGAAACCTACAAGCTTCTGCTAATTAATTTGTCAGCACAAACAATAGCAGCTCGAACTGTGAATCTGAGGTCAAAACTGGACAAAAGACAAAGGGAGTTTTGGGTCCTCCGTTGGGCAAGAGACTAGTAACTGCTTCTGTTTCTGTTCGCATGGAATGGCATTGGTCCTGCTCACGTCTGCGGGGACAGAACGAGGGAACCAAACACTCTTGAACGTGACACTTTTTGCGCCCTTTCAAGGCGCCGGGAAGGGAATGGTCTGAATCCATGAGGTGAGGTGACAGCCTGGACTTGTGACTGGCATCTGAAGTGGGGGGCAGTCTTGTGGGACCGAGCCCTTAAGCTGTGGGATCTGACGCTCTCTCCGGGTAGATGGTGTCAGAAGGGAGTTGAGTGGTGGGGCACCCCGCGGGGGCAGGAGAGCTGTGTGGTGTGGGGCAGTCCCCACGCACACTGACATTGGATTCAGAACCTGTTTCCCTGGTGACTTCTTCTTTGATCCATTGACTTTTTTTAAGAGTGTGTTGTTTAAATTCCACAGTTTTGTGAATTTTCCAATTTCACTTCTGTTATTATTTTCTAACTTTATCCCATTGTGGTCAGAGAAGGTATTTTTTTTAAATATATTTATTGATTATGCTATTACAGTTGTCCCATTTCCCCCCACACTCCACTCCATCCTGCCCACCCCCCTCCCTCCCACATCCCCCCCCCCCATAGTTCATGTCCATGGGTCATACTTATAAGTTCTTTGGCTTCTACATTTCCTACACTATTTTTACCCTTCCCCTGTCTATTTTCCACCTATCATCTATGCTACTTATTCTCTGTACCTTTCCCCCCTCTCCCCCTCCCACTCCCTTATTGACAACCCTCATGTTCTAGTTGTTTGCCTAGTTTGCTCTCGTTTTTGTTTTATGTGTGGTCGTTAATAACTGTGAGTTTGCTGTCATTTTTACTGTTCCTATTTTTGATCTTCTTTTTCTTAGGTAACTCCCTTTAACATTTCATATAATAAGGGCTTGGTGATGATGAGCTTCTTTAACTTGACCTTATCTGAGAAGCACTTTATCTTCCCTTCCATTCTAAATGATAGCTTTGCTGGATACAGTAATCTTGGATGTAGGTCCTTGCGTTTAATCTTGGGTAATGTAATTATGATGTGCCTTGGTGTGTTCCTCCTTGGGACCAGCTTCTTTGGGACTCTCTGAGCTTCCTGGACTTCCCAGAAGTCTATTTCCTTTGCCAGATTAGGGAAGTTCTCCTTCATTATTTGTTCAAATAAGTTTTCAATTTTTTGTTCTTCCTCTTCTCCTTCTGGCACCCCTATAATTCGGATGTTGGAACGTTTCAAGGTGTCCTGGAGGTTCCTATGCCTCTCCTCATTTTTCCGAGTTCTTGTTTCTTCATTCTTTTCTGGTTGGATGTTTGTTTCTTCCTTCTGGTCCACACCATTGATTTGAGTCCCAGTTTCCTTCTCATCACTATTGGTTCCCTGTACATTTTCCTTTGTTTCTCTTAGCATAGGCTTCATTTTTTCATCTGGTTTTTGAACAGATTCAACCAAGTCTGTGAGCATATTGATAACCAGTGCTTTGAACTGTGCATCCGATAGGTTGGCTATCTCTTCGTCACTTAGTTGTATTTTTTCTGGAGCTTTGAAGTGTTCTGTCATTTGGGCCATTTTTTTGTTTGTTTGTTTGTTTGTCTTGGCGCGTCTGTTACTTTAAGGGGCGGAGCCTTAGGTGTTCACTGGGGCGGGGTAATGCTGGTTGCTGCACTGTGATGCTGTACGTGGGGGAGGGGCCGAGTGGGAGCAATGGCGCCCGCCTCACTCTCCTCCGGATTTCAGTCTTTCACTCCGATACCCACAATCAAACTGGGCCTCTCTGGTGCTGGTTCCCGAGTAAGTGGGCCTGTGCACACTCTAGGCCCCTGTGGGTCTCTCCAACAACCTCTCCTGTGAGGCTGGGAGTCTCTCCTGCTGCCGCCCCAACCCCCAGGGGCGCTTTCAATCAGAGGTTTGAGGCTTTATTTCCCCGAGCTGGAGCCCTGGGTTGCGCCGTCTGTTTCGCTCCCCGCCTTTCCTCCGGTTTATCTGTGGGCGAATGTGGTGCCACAGGGTGCTACCCGCTGCTCTGCCTGCCCCGTTCTCCGCCACTCTGAGTCCGGCCCTCTCAGTTTATCTGTGCAAATGTGGCCCCGCAGGGTCTGCTAGTGCTCGGACTGCCTGTGCCATTTGTCCCACACTCCGCCAGTCTCAGTCCCGCCACAGCCACGCGAGTCCTCTCCACCCCGGTGCCCGTCTCCGCCCCTCCTACCAGTCTGGATGAATGTTTATTTTCTATTTCCTTGGTGTCGGTCCCCCTTGCTGTTCGATTCTCTGTCAGTTCTGGTTGTGCGAGGAGGCGCAGTGTGTCTACCTACGCCGCCATCTTGGTTCTCCAGAGAAGGTATTTTAAAGATCTTTTGTTTTAGATCTACTGAGACTAACCTGTGGCCTAACATATGGCCCAGGCTGGAAAATGGCCCTCGTGCACTTGAGAAGAACATGCATTCTGCTGACTGGTGGGGTGCTCTGTGTCTCTTACATCTAGGGGGTCTGGGTGTTGTGTTTGTCCTCTGTTTGCTTCCTTCTTTCTTTCTTTCTTTTTATTAATGATTTTATTTATTTATTTTTAGAGAGAGGAGAAGGGAAGGAGAAAGAGAGGGAGAGAAACATCAATGTGTGGTTGTCTTTTGCATGCCCCCTACTGGGGACCTGGCCCACAACCCAGGCATGTGCCCTGATGGGGAATCGAACTGCTGATCCTGTGCTTTGCAGTCCCGCACTCAACCCACTGAGCCACACCAGCCAGGGTTGCTTCCTTATTCCTGTCTGGTTGTTCTGTCCATTATTGAGAGTGGGGTATTGAAGTCTCCAACAATTATTGTAGAGCTGCATGTTTCTCTGGTTAATTCTGTCAGTTTTTGCTTCATACGCTTTCATGGTCTGTTATTAGGTGGGTGAGTGTTGGTGCATGTAGGAGGGAGGGTCGCGCTGGCATGGGGTGAAAACCTATGGTGATGGGTTTGCCTCCGGTGCCCTCCCAACCACCAAGTAGTCCCTCGGTCTGTGCTTTTTCTTTATTTATTGCTTCCCACTTATAAATATTTCCTTTTTTCTTCTAGATTTTTGTGCTTTATTTTTTTCCTTCTCCTTTGACACATGTGCAATTTATTTCTATGTGTGGAGTGAAGTAAGGAGCCAACTTTCCTCTCCCATATTGCTAGCCTACCGTCCCAGTCCCATTTCCAAAGATCCTCCTGCTCATGCCTGTTGAGTATGAGGCACCCAGACTTTCCGGGAGGCCATGCTGTTCCGTTGACCCGCTGATCATCCAGGCGCAGCAGCAGTACGAGTGTGTTAAGCTGCAAGTAGAAAGCCCGACCCGAATGCCTCAAACAGATGGGACTTTCTTTTTCACGTGTGACTGTAAGTCCAGAATGGAGGGTTTATGACATTGGTTTGGTTACCTAACAATGCCACCAGGGACCGAGCCCTCTCTCTTTGCACCCATCATTTGAACCACGGCTGTCACTTCCTGGTTATAAGATGGCCATCATAGCACCGGGTCTCATCTCTGCTTTCAGAAGCGTGGAAAGGGGAAGGGGTGCCAGGAGCATCTGCCTTTTTTGTCGGGAAGCACGGTTTCCCCAGGAGCCCCTAGCAGGCTGCAGCTGTGTCTCCTTGGCCAGTGCTGAATCTCCTTCTGCTGCCCCTTAACTGCAAAGAAAGCTGCGGAAGTGGGAAAGTGGGCTGTCTCAAGTGGCTTGGAATAATCATGATTGCCTTGGGCTGGGTATAAAAGTGTGGGCTCAGTGCCCTCATAGACCAGCCTCTGGATTTACTCACTGTGGCATTATAGTCCCCCGACAGAACACCGTGGGGGCAATTGTGCAGGGAAAAAGCAGACAGAGGCTCAACACCTCCTGAGTGTGGCTAAGTGTTCCCACCTGGACCTTATCATTCAGCCCTCAGGGGATTGGACCTCTATTAAGCCACGCCCCCTAGGTGACATCACAGGGAAGGCAGAGGGCACTGCCTTGCGTGTACTGCCCGGTGGGTCAGTAGAATGGGGGTGGGGCTGAGGGTGGGGGTGGGGGGACAGTCCTTACTCATTGGTGGAGACCCGCTGTATTAGTTTCCTACTGTTGCTGTAGCAAATTACCCCAAAGTTAGTAGTTTAGAAGCAACACAAATTTATTACAGTTCTCGAGGTTAAGAGTCTGAAGTGGGTCTCACGGGGCTACAACCGAGGGGCCACTAGGGCTGGTTCTTTCCGGAGGCTCCAGGGTGAATCTGCTGCTTGCTCCCCGCAGCTTCTAGAGGCGCTTCTCCAGCCTCAAGAACGGCAGCGCAGTGCTTTCCAGTCCCTCTCTGCGCTGTCTTCGTGCCAACTTCTTTCTTCTAAGGACACTTGTGATTCTATCCAGCCCACCAGGATAATCTCCCCGTTGTAAGATCCTTACGTTAGTCGCATCCACGGAGCCTCTTCTGCATGCAAGGGAACCTTTACAGGTTACGGGGATGAGGACCAAGTATTACCACTTGTCCCAAGAGGAAGGCCGCAGCTGATTCTCCTTGTAGGGGAGGGAGGGAGGGCCCTGGGGCAGGGCAGACCTGGGCAGGGCAGGCCACAGCTTGCTGGGCTCGAGCTGGGCTGACATCTTAGCTTTGCATTGAACCAGGCCTGGAGGGTGCTCCGCCTGCTTCCTGTTTAAAATCCACCCAGGGCCCCAGTTCGAGACCCATCTGCTTTCCTCCCTCACCCCTCACATCCGGTCGGCCCCTTGGTGCCCCTGGTGTCAGGCCTGTCCCTTCCCGGCTGCTCCTCTTGGCCTCTGGCCATCCCAGCTGCCTCTTGGCTGGTTTCCTGCCTCCATCTGGCCCAACACTGTAGCCAGAATGAGCTTTCCAAGGTGGAAATCTGAGCAAGTTGCTTTGCTTAAGATCCTGTGCCAGCTCTGGGTTACCTTTTGGGAGGAAACCCACGCCCCCAGCTCCACAGACAGGCCCTGGTGCCGATTCTCACTGCATCTCCCGGAGGGAAGGAGAACTGAATTTCCTCCGTGTGCCAAATCATTTCTTGCCTCTTCTCCTCTGCAGATGTGGCTCCTTCTGCCTGATACCCTTCCTCCAACTCTCATCTGCCAACTCCTGTTCATCCTTAGAGCCCAGCTTAGCTGTCACCTCCCCTAGGAAGGCTTAGGGATCAGCAAGGAGCCTGTGGATGCAAAAGAAACTGATTCAGGCTGGTCCACATAAATGCGGAAGGGGCCGTCCAAAAAGGGCTGTTAGCACAAGGGGAGAGGATGCTGGACGCTAAGGGGTACTGCCTAAGTCCCCACCCCCTCTCTGACGCGCTGACTCCGGTGTGGGCCTGCCTCCCCTGTGGGCGTCCGTGGCTCCTGGCATGTTCATCAGCCCGGGCACTGACCGCAGTAGGTCCTCCATGCTTGCCTGCCTCACTGCCCCCTGAGCTCCAGGTGAGGTTGGCACCTCGCTCAGCTGCGCCCTCTGGGTCAGCACAGTGCCAGGCACAGTGCCGCTCGCAGGTCGTGGGTGTGGCAGGAATCGGAGGGGCCGTTCCAAACTTCGAAACGCAGTGAACTGAGAGACCTATGAGCTGTGGGAGGGCACCGACATGAGGCAGATGGAGGGGAAACTGAGGCTGGGAAGCTAAGTCCTTTCTGCTCAGGGATTGCTCTGGAAAAGGGAAATCTAGGGAAACTAAACAGATGCTCAGCCCCTGGCCCAGCAGGTCCACCCTTAGGGTACACCCAACAGAGATGAGAGGGCACGTCCATGGAGACATTGCCAGAACACCCAGAGCTGCTTTACTCCAGATAGCCCCAACTGGAATAGCCCCCAATCCTTCTGATAGAGGGGACAGTGAGGCAGGCATGAGCGGAGCAGGAACGATAGGCCAGGTATGGAACGCCACCAGGGTGGAAAGCCCCAGGTGCCTAGCAATGGGCAAAAGTAGAGGAAGTAGCTGTTAGAGGCTAGTGCTGCAGATGGAGACAGCAGGGCTCAGGCTCTCGGGGGAAGCAAACAAAGAATCGGACTGACCACACAGGTGTTGTAAAGCAACGCAAGCAGGAACTTTGTGAAGAGAAGTACCCTTCCCAAGACACGGGAGCAGGCCATCTCTGGCCAGGGAATGGCCCTGCTGAATGGCTACAGGCTTTATAGCTTTTTTGGCTGGGTCTTGTTATGCTGCATAACAAGGCAGGGCTCCCTGAGCCCCTCCCCTCTTCAGGGGGTCTAGGATGGAAACTGGAGGTCAGGGGATTCTCAGTGTGTTGGGGGATCAGTTTGGGGCAAGGGCTCCCCAGCAGCAGAAGGCCTCTCTTCCTGTGGCTGGGGCTGGTGATCCGGGGGCGCTTACTCCTTGGAGGCCATGTGGACCATGAGGTCCACCACCCTGTTGCTGTAGCCAACTTCACTGTCATACCAGGAAATGAGCTTGACAAAGTGGTCGTTGAGGGCAATGCCAGCCCCGGCATCGAAGGTGGAGGAGTGGGTGTCATTGTTAAAGTCAGAGGAGACAACCTGGTCCTCAGTATAACCCAGGATGCCCTTGAGGGGGCCCTCTGATGCCTGCTTCACTACCTTCTTGATGTCATTGTATTTGGCAGCTGTCTCCAGGCGGCAGGTCAGATCCACAACCGACACATTGTGGGTGGGGACAAAGAAGGCCATGCCAGTGAGCTTCCCGTTCAGCTCCGGGATGACCTTGCCCACGGCCTTGGCAGCGCCAGTGGAAGCAGGGATGATGTTCTGGGCAGTCTCTTGGCCATCACGCCACAGCTTCCCAGAGGGGCTGTCCAGGGTCTTCTGCGTGGCAGTGATGGCGTGGACTGTGGTCATGAGTCCCTCCACGATGCCAAAGCTGTCATGGATGACCTTGGCCAGGGGGGCCAAGCAGTTGGTGGTGCAGGAGGCATTGCTGACAATCTTCACGGAGCGGTCATACTTGTCATGGTTCACACCCATCACAAACGTGGGGGCATCCGCAGAAGGGGCAGAGATGATGACCCTCTTGGCTCCACCCTTCAAGTGAGCCCTAGCCTTCTCCAGGGTGGTGAAGATACCCGTGGACTCCACAACGTATTCAGCACCAGCATCAGCCCATTTGATGTTGGCAGGATCTCGCTCCTGGAAGACAGAGATGGGCTTTCCGTTGATGACCAGCTTCCTGTTCTCAGCCTTGACTGTGCCGTTGAACTTGCCATGAATAGAATCATACTGGAACAAGCAGACCATGTAGTTGAGGGCAATGAAAGGATCATTGATGGCGACAACGTCCACTTGGCCAGAGTAAAAGGCAGCCCTGGTGACCAGGCGCCCGATACGGCCGAATCCATTCACTCCAACCTTCACCATCGTGCGCCAGGGTCGAGGCTGGCCATGTGCAGGGAGACGCTGGTGTCTGCCACACAGGAGGTGCGAGAGCCCTTTATGAAGCATCTACACATGCGACTTCCCACAATCCTCCTTGATTGCTCACTCAAGGAGGAAACCGCAAAGCTAATTATTATCAGGTGTCACAAGGCGATTCCTGGAAATCAGGATTACTGGTGGCAGCTGCAGTGTCTCAGGGTTTCCTATTCTTATCTCCTCCCTCACCAGGGCTTCGCCCCGGGGGGTCTTTTCTCCCCGACATATTGCTAGGCATGCAGTTTGGACCCCATTAGAGGAGGAACGAGAGGGGTGGGAGATAGCTTCATACACCTCCCACACAAGCTCTAGCACGACCCCTCCCTTAGGCATTAAGCCCTCAAGGCAATGAGGTTCTGATCAGCATCACCTTAGAAATGAAGCCTCGGTCTGGGGACCACAGAGATGCAGTTTGGGGCGAACTAGAGATAGCACCCAGGCCTCAGCTGTGTTTCAGCTCCGGGACCAGAAAAGCAGCAGAACCACACAAAGCAATGCTACGGCTGACATCAGGTCCAGGTGCCGAGACCAGTGACCCCAGACCTGGTGCTGACCTATCAGTAGAGACAATGACCCTGAAAGGATGCACTGGGAAAGCTGATGCTAACCTTTAGACCTCCCCTAACGCCCCACCTTTGGAAACCAAATACAAACCTTCAAAATGAAGGACCCAGAGTTCGCTCTCTCTCTCCCTCCCTCCCTCTCCCTTTCTCTCCCTCACACTCACCTGCACACTCACCTGCACCTTCCCCCCCCCCTTCTTTCCTCAGACGCACACCTGTGCCTTTTCCCACTTCTTCCCCCAGGTGTGTCATCTCTGCCTTTGTGTCTCCTAAGCTTCCGGGGCTCTTCCTTTGCTCAGTGGCTTGTTTTCTCAGGCCACGAGGCCCCCGGTTCGCTTCTACCTCCGAGACTTTCTAAACAAATTTCTTACACTGGAGTTCTTGGCTCTGAAGTCTTAGCCAAACTCAAGGACCAAGTTCTAACTTCTAACACTCCACAATTAATACTTCCTCAGTGGGATGGAGAAACACTGTGGACAATTTCTTCCACAAAATGGAAAGAAAATTCATGTCAGAATTGACTTCTGCTGCTCCAGTTGGGGCTTGAAAAAAGCCATTAGGAACCTTCATCCATGTGAGTATGTGCCGGAGAAGCCAAGTGCAGCCCGTCTGGGAAGCACTTTTAACCAGGGATGTTCAGAAGTGAGTATAGTGACGATGAAGTATATGCATACTTCATATATATATGTCACTCATCTTTTTGTGTTAAGCTCAGAAATCTACTTTGTGTCTCTGGCACTTTAAGAACTTACAAAGTCTAAGAGAATTGGGCATATTTGAGTGTTAACATCAGACTTGTGATTCTAATTTTAACGTGCTCTCGAGTCATTGATTTTGACCTGTGATTGTAAGTTGAAATTTTACTAAGTTGGTAAACAGTTTTTGAATATTTAAAAATCACCATAATTATAAGTTTAGTGCCCCTGATTGATAAGAATCACTTAAGAACTTGGGAAGATTTGTTAGATAATTGAAAAACTTAGAAAATGGAATATAATAAACTTTGATTGCAGCTTAAAATGTTTAATGGAGTTTAATTAACTAAGTAGGTAAATGGTACAAACATTAATCAAAGTTCGCCTTAAAAATGATTGTTAAAATTGGCTGGATCTATTCATAGAATGAGATTTGTAAATTGCATCTGAAAGCTCAACGAAGAATTAGGGCTTAAAAACCAAAGTATTTCTGAGAAGTCTTTTCTCTGCTCAAACGCCGCCCTCAAGAACACCAGCAAAATCACTGGACCTGGGCCAGAAAGAGGCTCCAGGGAGAATGACTCAGCAGCCACCTGACCAGCCAATGCCCAGGACAAATGGGTCACTAGGCATGGCAGGGTGTGCCCACCATGGGGCACTGTGAGCCCCGGACCTAGACTCCCACCTTCCCCTTCCTGCCTCCAATTTGTAGGTGCTCCCAAAGGACACGTCAGGATACTGCAGACACCTGGGGGTCCCTGGAAGTCCCAGCCCGGGCACCTCGCAGCCTCTTTGAGAAACGAGCATGAACACACACCCGCGCCTCGTCTTCAGAGCCTCTTGCCGGCTTGGTGTTGCCTTCGGTGGTTGGCCTCATACTGCTGCGGCCCTGGGCTACTGCATCCCAGTCCGATACCTCCCGCACCTCACCGCCGGCAAGCTCCCCCTGGCAGGTATGGTCCAGGTTCCTGTGACAACTCAGAGATGCCCAGCGTAAGACTGGGAGAGACAAGCCAAACATTTCACAACCAGCCCCAGAGGGGTTTCACAACAAATGCCATTCGTGAGGTGGCTAAGCGGAGTTCTCAGGGAACACAGTGCGTCCATGAGACTGTCTGACCCAGACGTCTCCGAGGCAGGCGGTGCGCCTCTGAGAGCGGCACCGGCGTCTGCTGGAGCGTGGGAAGTAAGGTCAGAACTCCCTTTTGTGTTTATTTTTAGCTCATCCTTTTAAATTTCCAGTTCTTGGATATCTTTTATATTATCTTTACTGTATTGAAACAGGAGTATGAGTATACATTTATAACGAAATGAACATGAAATCGTGGGCGTAATGCCTCACAATCTTTGTTTAATGAAGATGACTAAAGAACGTTGTTACAGCATAAACTTATCCACAAGCATTTATTGATCACCTGTGTACAAAGAACTGTCCTAGAGGCTGGGAATTTTTAAAGAGAGCACACGGGGTCTGGTCTTCAGTAGAGAGGCGAGAAGTGCTGCTGTGGGTGACCCACTGGGGGGGCATCTGCAGCTCACCAAAGGGATGCTTCTCATAGAATACAAGGAGCATTTACAAATCAACAAGAAAATCACTAACAGCCTCATGGGGCGGTTGGGGGCGTGCAGAAGAGAGTCACAGAAACGAGCTACAAACGGCTGTAAGCATGTCAAAGGCGCTCACTCACCATAGGGGAGCAGAGTGTTAATCAATTTTCCTGTCGAGTTAGCCGAGTTAGCGGAGATCCACCGCCGAGAAACGTGCAGCATTGGTGAGGACAAGGGAGGCAGCCCTGACCAGTGTGGTTCAGCAGCATCCTGCAAAGCCAAAGGTGGCCCGTCTGATTCCTGGTCAGAGCACATGCCTGGTTGTGGGTTTGGTCTCCTGTCGGGGCGTGTATGAGAGGCAACTGATAGATGTTTCTCTCTCACACTGATGTTTCTCTCCCTCTCTTTCTCCTTCCCTTCCCCTCTCTCTAAAAATAAATAAATAAATAAATACAATCATTTTTTAAAAAGATGAAGAAGGCAGAAGACTGTCCATTACAACAGTGACGGCTTCAGAGAGACAGGACATGCCCCTCACGCCGGCCACTTACCGTCTGGGAACTTCCCTGCAGACGTACCCACCCACGGGGAATAAATCGCGCGCACTGATACAGTGGGGCACTACTCAGGGTTGAAGAAGGTTGGGAAGCTCTGTAGGTACTGATGTAGAATGACTGCCACGAAACATTGTGCTAGGATTTGAGTAAAAGGAAAGAAAAAAAAAAAAGAGTATATACACATACATGCACAGACCGTGGAAGGCAGGCTGCTGGTGTGTGAGGCAGAACCAGAGCCCTCCCTGGGGGGCCGGGGGTGCCCTCCAGAACAGGACAGACCCCCAGGCAGGGGGAGAGGCAAGCTGGCAGAGGCTCTGGACTGGGATGGAGAGAGCTCTGCTCCAGGTCTTCTCGGAGGTCTCGTGCAGGCTGCCCGACAGTCCGGAGAGAGGGCTGCTTTTTGCATCTCGGTTTCCAGGTGCTGAAATTGAGGCTTAAAGAGGTTAAATAATTGGCCCCATGTCCCATGGTGACAAAGCAAGATTCCACTCAGCTCTCTCTTTCCAAAGCTGAGCCGCATTCTTTTACTTGTGGGCAGTAAGTCAGGAAACGCACGGCGGGCATTTTGCCATGTCCAGTGAACCAGACTTGGAGGGGGTCCCTCAAAGCACCCAGTTCCTGAGGGGGCTGCTGCTGCCTCGTGTGCTTTCCTCGTCCCGGCAGATGGATGCTGGCTGCCTGTCTGTCCCTCCGGGTCTCAGGAACAAAGTGCTTATCTGACGGGGGCTCTGGAGCAACCTGGGTGCCAGCACCACACTGCACAGCAACAGGGAGGAGGATGGCTGCCAGCACCGGGGCGGAGAGGGGGGCTCAGTGGGGTGAAGCCCCTAGTTCTCCTGAGCGGCCCTAACCAAAGAGGAAGAAAGCCGCGGCCGCCCTTCTGAAAGGCTTCCCATCCCCGAATACAGGAGCTCCCGCGCCCTGCGTCCCCTCCTGCTGCAGCACCCTCTGCCCCCTGTGCATTCAAGCGCTCATCGTCTGTGGTGGCGCTTCCACGGGAAGAGTTTGCTGAATGACTGGATGAGTCCAGAGTTCATCCTGAGCGCTCTGTCTGCTCCCAGGGGTGGGGACTGTGGGCGCACCCCAGGGCCACCATCCAGGGCACAGACCTGGGGGCCCATGAGCCCTCTCTGCTCTCTGAGCCTCACACCACCTGCTTCCCTTCACCCCCCAAGGGGCTCCCTAGTGGAGAAGGCAGGAGGCTTCAGGTGGGCCCTGGTTGGAAGCTGATAGAATAGGGATGCTGAAGGCCCCCTAACTAGAAGGGGGGCACCTAAGTGATTGATCAGGGGGTCGGTGACTGTCAGCTCCCCTCCTTTTTGTCTCTGCTCCCAACTTAGGACCAACGAGACAAAGCCAAATCTGCTCCCCTGATCAAACACTCAGGTGTCCCCCCCACTCTGCCCCACATTTTCCCCAGGGCCGGGGCCCTGCAGGCTGTGCGGAGCTCCGCATCCTGTGCCTGGAGCGGCTCCACGCTTACACGTGCAGACCGGCCATGTGTGGTGTGGGTGCTGGACCTGCCCTTGGGCAGAGCTAGGGCTCCAGTCACCACCTGGGTACCCAGGGGGGCAGGCGGGGCTCCCTGCAGGGCAGGCTGAGTGCGTGCGGTCCAGCTCCTGCTGTGTTCGAGGCTTGGTCGCCCCCCTTCTTGGAGCTGGCCAATGGATAGCCAACAGTTCACGTCTGTTGGGCCTGCTTGGTGGGGAAGCACAATGGCTTGTGATGCCAAGGGTTCAAGCCAGGGTGACAGGTGCTGGGAGCAGTGAGGCGTCTTCAGGGAGTTCAAGGGAGTCTGGGCAACCCTGGGCCTGCCCCGCACTGGCCTAGGCCCCGGGAAACAGGAGGGGGGGGGGCGGGAAGAGTTGGGCATTGCTGTGACTTCACATCCTGGGGGGCCCAGTGGATCAGGGTGGGGGCAGGCAACTGTGTTTCCCTCGATACACAGACCCAGAGTGCTTATGCTCCCCCTGCCCACAGGCAGCAGGAGGCTGGACCTGCAGCAGCCAGAGGGCCCCAAGCTGAACAAACCCAGCCCCTGACCTGCAGCTCCTCCATCCTTCCTGCTCTCGGGGGATGCCCTGCACACCTAGAGATGGCACCTAGAAGCCTTGCCCGGGGCCTGGCCCGTGGTGAGCGTTTATTGAGTGCTCAGCGAAAACTCGCTCACTCTGCCACCAGGCTGAGCTCCCCAAGGTGGGGACTCACACCCCCGGAGGCAGGGATCTCTCTGGGCGGTGTCTGTGTGAGGGGGCGTTAGCTGTGTGATTCGTGCCTTCACATGGTGAGACGTATATTCCCTAGTGGGTTCTCTTTCAGCCCCCTCATGGGCTGCCAGAGAGTCTGCTTTACCCTAGCTAATACCTTATTCTTTATTTTTTCCATTACAGTTGACATGCAGAATTAGTTTCAGGTGTACAGCATCGTGACTAGACATTTATGTGCCTTATAAAGGGATCCCCCTCGTCAGTGTCGCACCCACGAGGCCGCGTACACAGTCATTACAGAATTATTCCCTGTGCGGAACTTTACGGCCCCGACTGTGTTTACAACAGGCGATTTGTGCATCTCTATCCCCTGCCCTTTCTCACGCATTCCCCGCCCCCCCCATCAGTTTGTTCTCTGTATCTAGGGGTTTGCTTCTGTTTGGGTTGCTCATGTGGTGTTTGTCTTTCTCTGTCTGACTTCTCTCACGTGGCATAATGCCCTCTCGATCCCTGGCAAGATTCCACTCTTTTTTCTGGCCGAGCACTATTCCGCTGTGTCACGTACCGCGTCTTCCTGGTGCGGTTTCCCGCAGCCCGGCCTCGGCTAGAACGTCGTGATTTTCTTGTGTTTCCCCAGGATGAGTTGTTCAGTTTCCTTCTCTTTGTGACAAGAAATTGCTGGCTTTCCAGTTACGGCAGGTGACAAACACTTCGCAGAGGATGGGGAGTCAGCCGGCTGGGAGGAGGGCACGGATTCAGTGACAGCACGGTGAACTACGGACGTGCCGGAAGTCAGGAAGGCGTGGAAGTGACGGGAGTTCGGGCGACGTGGCCTGGATGGAGGCAAGACGACTTCTGGAACTCACCGTTTTGTGCTGTGTCTTCTTCTTGGCCTTTCCTGCTGGCTTGAACCTGGGCCTCCAGGGCTTGGGAGCCCTGGAACGAGCATTTCTCGTTAAATACGTGCATGGCTCTTTCCGCTCGGCCTTGCACTCTTCGAAGTGCCTCACTGATGTCATCTCTCTCCATCCTCACAAACGCTGAGATCAGCACTCTCATCCCATTCTGCAGGTGAGCAAACCGAGGCTCGGTGTGGTCAGCCACCTGCGGGGATGTCAGAGCCAGGATTGGGACCCAGCTCCAGAGTGGGTGCTGTGGACCCCCCGACGTCGGCTTCCCAGCCCTCAAGCTCAGCGGCTCACTGGTGACACTACCGTTTCGGTCCCTCCCCACCTGTTCAAAGTACGTGTCAGGGCAGAAGGTACTCTACAGAAACGCAGGCCTGGCTGCCTCGGAGCTCTCGGGCTGCATCGTCCTTCACCACAGAAGCACATGGGGTCTGCGGTACCAAGGGTGGCCCCAGCATTTGGGGGATCAGGAAGATGAAACATCCCTGGGGTGGAAACCCTACAGTAACCGCTTCCTTAGCTGGTGTCCCCTCCGGGGGGCAAAGTTACGGGAGTGCTGGTCACTGAAGCATGAAACCGGGTGGGGGTGAGGGTGGGTGGGGGGAGCAGACCAGGTGTCTGCCTGCCTGGGGAGCAGCCTGGCCTGGGCCCTGAACACTGCAGGAGGCGCATTACCTTCCTCCTTCCCACCACCGACCCTGGCCTTCCCGCTTGGCCAGCCTGGGGCCTTTCCTCCTGTTCCTCGGCACTAAGGGCTTGCTTGGCCAGACAGCACCCAGGACGTGAAGGAAGGTGAGTGGGACCCTAGGGGGGAAATAGGGGCAAAATCACGGGGAGGGGAGCTCCCTGGTGGCCACAGAGAAAGCCCAGAGGGGCTGGGCTCCCCTGGGAAGAGCATCGGGTCCTCAGCCTCCCAACAAGCCCCAGGGTGGGGTCTGCCTGGCACTGTGGACAGCAGGAGACCCCAGCCCCCCCCCCCCCCGGAGCCCTGGGAGGCTGCTGTCCCAGACAAGGCCACCGCCGTGGGGGAGCTGACAGGGTGGCCTCAGGTCATCCCATGCATGGCGGGACCCACCTGTCTCTGTACAAACCCAGGGACAGCCTCGAAGCTGGGGCGGCAGGTCCCCTGACCACATGCCCAACCCCTCAGGGGGCACAGTTGTTATTCATTGTTCCAGAAGCAGGAAGCAGACGCTTCAAGAGAAGAGACTCAACAAGTCAACCCGTTCTTGTCCTCCTTCTGGGGGCTTCACAGATATTCAGGTTCAAGCCTCCCAAACTTCAGAGGCCCCGCCCAGAGGTGGCACATCACACCACCACCGTCCACCCCATGCTACCCCACCCCGGGCCGAGGAGAGAACCTGGCTGGAAGCCCCTCTGGCAGCCTGAGCCCGGCCGCCCTGACTCTCCTCGTGTTTCCACTGAGACTCCGAGAGCAGCCCACCTCACCGGCCACCTGCCTGCCACCTTCCAGGAAAAGGTAAGAGCCCCACAGCCCACTCCCTTCATCTCAGGGCTCTCCCTGCTCACCCACAGGCCGGCCTGTGGCCTCGGGCTGAGGACGCTCGATGCCCGGAAAGAAATGTTGTGGATGAGCAAACTGACCTAATAAAATGTGAAAAGTCTAGGGGGCCAGGGCGGCTTCCCCCAGGCACCGGTGACACTGTGATGCTCATCACATCACCCAGACAGGGGGTGACAGGCCCAGGGCCCCGGCAGCAGGCCCGACGTCCTTACATGAACCGACCAGACAACAGAGGCCCTGGCCCCACAGAGGACGTGTCGGAACCTGGCCAAGCGACCCTGGGTCTGAACCTGTTGCAGCAAGGCCAGGCCCAGGCGACTCCCACTCTCCTTCAGGACCCCTGGGTCCCACGGGGAAGGTCAGGCTCCTCCTTTGTGCTTCCAGACCACATTCCAGCTCAGCTGGCAGAGCAGCACCTCTCGGTCCTCACTTGCCACCCAGCCTCCCTGTGCCGCTGCCGGAGAGGCAGAGAGCCAAAACTGACACGGCGCGGCACTCGGCGAGCGGGTGTGCTTTCTGGCACACTGGTCCCTCCTTTACTCAGCAAACGCTGAGCAGGCAGGGCTTTGGGGCATCAGGGTTTAAGGACAGGCAAGTTTCCTCTTTATAAGGAGCTCCGACTTTGATCAGGAGGCGGTGTTATAAATAAGGACAAAGCCCCTCGCGGAAACCTGCACAGAGAAGGTCTGGGCAGGGCCCGAGGCCCTGCATTGCTGCCAGCTCCCGAGTGATGGCAGTGCTGCTGGTCCGTGGGACCACACCTTGAGGAGAGGGAAACCATAGCTTCCTGCTTCCCCCTTGCTGCCGTGCTGTGGGGACTCATGGGAGCCCCGCCAGGAGCAGAGCTGCCCCTGTGGTTCTGAGGGCGGTGCTGTGCCCAACCCCAGGCCCATGAAGGCCTGAGTCTCGGTGGCAGGTCAGCCAGGAGACAGGTCACAGCTGCTTGGCATCTCCCTGTCCAGGGTTCATGCCAGCCCAGGGGGGAAGCACTGGAGTGGGTGTGCCTGGGCTGGACAGCACCCATCAGCCCGGGGGCTAGTTCAGGCTCACCTCTCTTCAGACCTTCGGGGGCTGGCTCTGTTCCGAGGTGGGGGCTTGGGTCAGACCAGGGCCTGTGGCCATTCACAGGCCCCTCAGGTTTCAGGGTTTGTCATAGGGTCCCCGTGAGCACTAAGTGAGACCTGCTTGTGGAGTGAGAACACACGGCGTGTGCCCAGGGACCTTGCTTTTCTTGGGGTTGAATGACTCAGCAGCATAAACAGCCTGTGCTCGACTCTCACAGGTTCACTAGGGGTCAAGGTAAAGGCTCTGGGCAGCTGTAGAGTCCCCTCTGATGCAAGCAGCCTGTGGTGTTGGCTCAGGGCCAGGACTAGTGTGGCCATCTTGGGACCATGTTGAAAAAAACTCGCCCCATCCAACCATGGAGCCCCGAGGGCTTTCAGGGCAGAAGCTGTGCCTGCGGGGAGGGCTGCTGACCGATGGCCAACAGGCTGAACGGCTAGTCTAGCATGTAACCAAGAAGGCTCGCTCTGTGGGAGCCGGAGGTCAGCATTTTCCTTGGTTTCTGAAAACACGCTTCAAAATTCTGACTTAACTCTGTGTGGCATCGAGGTCTTTGAAGGGGTCATGCATTCTGATACTTACCTGGAGGCATTTTGCTAGGTCATTCTGTGGGTGGTTTCTCTGGCTGGGTTTCCTCTGCCCAGCCCTTGCTCATCCACATCTGTCCCCACACTGTGGCCAAGAACTGTCCAACATGGAAACGTCTGTGCGGCTCCCTTGCTCGAACAGGCTCATCAGCCCCGGGGGCGGGGCCAGGCTGTGGGTGCTGTGCTCCATCCCCGCATGTTCTTCTGGGGCTCAGACCCTCTTCCCCATCTCTCCTCCCGCAGTCTCAGGACCTTTGTACATGCTGTCCTCCTTCCTTGAATGTCCGTCCCACCTCCTGCGTCCTACCCTTAGCCCTGCACCCTCCTCAGCTCTTCCTAAGCTCCCGTACAGTGAGTGTGTCCCTGTGTCCTACTCTCCCATCTGAGTCCTGTAGATGGAGGGAAATGGCTAAAAAATCATTTCGAGAAACGAATGGGACAAATAAATGTGAGTATTAGTTTCCTAGGGCTGCTGCCAGCAAGTAGCACAAACTGGGCGGCTAACGACAAGAGACATTTATTCTCCCACAGCTCTGAAGGCCAGAAGCCCAAAATCACGGCATCTGCAAGGCGTCTGCAGGCCCATGTTCCCTGCACAGGCTCTGGAGGACCACCTTTCCATGTGCGTTCCAGTTTGGGGGCTTCAGGTGTCCTTGGCTCGTGGCTGCGTGGCTCCAGTCTCTGCCCCTGTCCTCACGTGACCTTCTGCTTTGCTCCTCCTGCCTCTCCTCTGTGTGTCTCTCGATAAGGGCGCTTGTCATTGGGTTTGGGGCCCTGGGTAATCCGGGATGATATGCTATCTAGATCCTTAACTTCACCACATCTGCAAAGACCCTTTCCCCAAATAAGCCCACATTCACAGGTTCCAGGGATTAGGACACGGATGTGCTGGTGTGGGGACCGCCATTTCCCCCATTACACTGTCGGTTACATGGGAATTCCACAGCCTCTGGAGCAAATGCAAGAGTGAGCCCACTAACAGCTGGGAGTGGACCAGCCGGGCAGAAACAAGCCGGGGTGACCCCGTGACACCCTCACAGGGCCGCAGGCAGTGTGGAGAGGACAGACAGAGGACACCTGGCTCCTGCACCATCACCCCCCATCCAAGGGCCAGCCCTTCGCATCTCTGAGCCTCTCCTCTGCGGCAGGGGGACCCTGCAGTCGCAGATGCCCTGCAGCAGGGTGGCGTGGGGCTCTGGGTCAGACCACTCGGGTTTTGCTGCTGCTCCAGTGGCATTAACTGTCTCCTATGGGTCACCCACCTGGGAGGGTGTCTGGATCACGACCGAGGCCATGCCGGGGACCAGCCCGGTGCCTGCACGCAGTCCCAGGGGCTGCGAGCAACCCGCTGTCACTCCTCATAAAGAGGGCTGGGACTTCCTGCCTCAGGCTGGGTTCCTGGGAAGATCTGAGTGTGAACAGTTCATGGGAGGTGATCTCAGGGAAGTGGGCAGGAAGGGAAGGGAGCCAGCAGGGGGTGCTGTCAAGCGGTTCCATTTTGACACAAGGCCAAGGAGCTGGCGCACCTCCACCAGCACAGCGGGGCAGCGGCTCTGGGGCGCTCCTCTCCAGGGAAGCCTGCTGACACCGTAGGTGCCGCCAGAAGGTGCCAGAAAAGGACGCTGCAGGCCCCTGACCCACAAAACCAAAGGAAATGAACAGCAGGCCAGCAGCAGGGGGTGGACCCAGGTGGCTGGAGGTGCAGGAAAGTCCAGCCTCACGCCTCTCACCTTGGGAAGAGCCGGCTGGAGGCTGAGGGTGGCAGGAAGATTCCAAGGGTTTCAGAACTGTGATGTTCTGGCACCCGGTCACGGCTCAGACTGGTGGCAGGTGAGAGGGCACGCTGCAGCCGAGACAGGGTTCTGCAGCCCAGACCCCTTGGAGCAAATAAGGCCCAGACACAAGACTGTGGTCAAAATCCTGACTCCTGGAAACTGAAGCTCAGCTCAGACCCCTGCCGCCATCTCTCCTCTCTGGGACCCAGAGCCAAAAAAAATTAATAACAATAACGTGCTAACACAGTCAAAAGACAGAGTAAAAAATATACATTTGCAACTTTTATCACAGAAGAGCCAACCTAACATATACGGGGCTTATGGAGATTGGTGAGGAAACCAAGAACTGCCATCAAAAAATAGACAAAGCATACCAAGAAACAGCTTGTAGGAAAAAAAAAATACATCTTAACTGTATTAAAAGATGCTCAATCTCATAACAACAACAACAAAAAAAATAAATAAAACTACATTGAGATGCCGTTTGTCACCCATGATATTGGCAGGACGCCACAGGTGTGGTGGCAGCGCACTGTGTGAGGGAGCCGGTGACAGTGTCAGGGGTGTGCCCCTGGGGAGGCGGTCTGGCTGCTGGGGTTGCACCCTGCGGACGCCGCAGCCCGCCTTCGGGACAGGGCGCACATTTCAGCTCCTCTGTCATACCGAGATACTGGGTGCCGCCCAAGCGTCCACCCACAGGAGGCCAGTTAAATGAATTGTGGGCATCCAGACGGTGGGATACTATGCAACTGGAACAGATGAAGGAGGACCCCTTAGACGCCCAAGGTGTAAGGAGGGAGATAAATGCAAAATGCAGAACTACCTTCTGTGTGAGAGCAAGCAGAAATGAGAACGCACATTTACCCTCCCTTGTATGGAGGGGAACAACCTGAAAGGATCCCTAAGAAACTGAAAAGGGTTACCTGAGGGGGCGTGGCAAGTGGGATCCCTGGGGGGTGGGGAGGGGCTGAGAGAGAGCACCTTTTCATTGTGTCCCTTAAGGTCCATTTTCTGGTTTTGAACCATGTGGATTTACTGCCTATTCAACAATTTTAAAACTTGACGCCTATGTCTGAAGAGGTTCTAAGCCTTTCTGGAAGTACATACGTTGTTTGTTGGTGGCCGCTGTCCCTGGGCAGTTGAGGGTGGTGGGGGAAAGGAAGTGTGCCTGTCATTTTCCACATTCTGGACCTTTGGGTTGTTGACCGTGTGCGCACACGACTTCTTGATTGAAAACGAATTACATTCACTTATGGCGCCCTGTTTCTGAGTGTGTGGAAGCCAGCAGTTGTGGGGGCTCCTCTTGGGCGTGGGATTGTGGGGGTCGGGGCACCAGAGAAGGGACTTCTTTGTTCCTGACGTGAGTCTGTGACTTTTACAACGTGCATGTCGTAAGAGAGGCCAGGGGCCTGAGTTTAGGGGTTCCCTCCACCCTCCCCCGCCAAAAGGCCCGTGGGTGCACTCAGGAGGGTTTGCCAGGAGGAGGTTTTGTGTGAGACCTGGGAGATCGAAGCCCCTGTTGGGCAGCGACCTGGGGAGTGTTCCAGAGGGAACTGAGAAGTGCCTTAAGCTGGGTGTTGTGGGGGGCGTCCCCCTAGTTGGGCCATCAGGGGGGAAGAAAGGCACTGAGAAGGCGAGGTCTGCCATCGCTGCTGCGGCGACCACTCAGCACCACCTGGCCAGCCCGGGAGGCCCGTTCTCCAGACAAGAAGATAATCAGAAACTTTGTGGTTACCGTTTCCTTATTTATTTTTTTCTTTTTTGTTTTATTTCCCATTTTTTCTTTATGGTTACTGTTTCTTTGGCTTTCTGACAGATCATTGGCTCTCTTCACACGGGTTAGTGCAGGAAGCCTTGAACCTGGAGTCAGAGCCTGAGACCCCCCACAAAGCCCCGGCCCCACCCCAATCCGTGAGCCTAGGAAGGATCCTTCCCTTCTCCCGACCCCCGGTTCTCCCCGGAGTGCAGGCAGGGCCCAAACCCCAGGGCCCCACTGAACCGGAGAGGTCTTGACTTCAACTGGGAAAGAAGCAAAGGGAGGAAAAAGGGTGAGGTGTAATGGCGGGGGGGGGGGGAGGGGGGGGGAGGCACGGCAGTGATGATTACGGCTAATGTTCATTATCTCATTAAATCTTACCACCTTAGGTGGAAGGCCTCCAGGTAGAGCTGAGGAGCTTCGGGTCAGAGAAGGAAGGGGAACTGCCTAAGGCCATTTGGCAGCAGAGGTCTGCCTTGGCTTTAATTGATGAGGAAAGTCAACCCCAATGGCAATTCTGGTTCAATGAGAACCAGGGGTTCAATTCACACCAATTAATTTAATGAGACACTTGGAGGGCTTGGAGGCTATAACCTGAGGCTGCCTGCCTCCCTCCCCTGTGCCTCTGCTCTCCACCTGGGCCTGGGAACCCTAGGGGGGATGGGCACTTGAGCAAGGATGAGCCAGTGCTGTAAGTGCTGCAGTCCTGGCTGTGACCACCAGGTGGCGGAGTTGCTGTATGAAGCCCTGCCCCCAGCAGCGCCAGAAAAACAGAAAATACAAGTCAAAAATTCCTTGGCGTGGAAGCGGCGAGTCAGTTGGAAGTTCCAGGAGCCTTCTGTCGTATCCGGGAGGTTTGACCTTCTGCTGTAAGCAAAGCCTAGGGGCGCCCATGACAGGCAAAGGGCAGGGGAAAAGAGAACATTTTTTAAAGCCCATGGAAGGAGAAAGAGAAAAGAATTTTCTCGGACACCTTGATTTAGCGGCCTCCTCTAGCCCAGAAATTCTCTGCAGGAGAGGCTGCGTCCCAATGCAGCGGAATCGCCTGGGGGGGCCTGTGGTAAAATGCATGTTCCTGGGCCCAGGGAAACGTCATTTTAGCCGGCCCCCCTGTGGCTTCTGACCCAGGCTCGGGTTTGAACCACCAACATGGCCAGAGAGGGGAAGTCTCTCTTCGAGGTAATGGTCCTGCATCCAGACCTGCCCCGTGGGTGCTGTTTGTACACAGGCACAAGGCACAGTTTTTTCCGTGTAAAAGTCAGCCTTCAGGCTGTTCCAGATTGGGGTTATGCCCAACTGGCGGCCTGTGCTTTACTGAGCAGTGGTTCTCTCTCTACTCCTCTCTCTTTGCTATTTCAAATGCATAATGAGCCCTGGCCGGGTGGCTCAGTTGGTTGGAGCATCGCTCCATACACCAAAAATTGTAGGTTCAATCCCTGGTCAGGACACATACCCAGGCTGTGGTTCAATCCCCAGTCGGGGGACACACGGGAGGCAACCAATCGATGTTTTTTTTTTTCACCTTGGTATTTCTCTCTCTCCCTTCTTTCTCTCTAACATCGATAAACATATCCTCGGGTGAGGATTTAAAACAGTGTATAATGAGTTCCTGCCCGGAGAGGCAGAGTAAGGAAGCAGCCTTGGCTTTGAAATCCAGGGCCGGAATCCGACTCCTTGACTTCCTGGCTGGATGACATCTGGCCAAGTTCCCGGAGTCCTGTGAGGAGGTTCTGGGAAGCGCAGGGTTCCGATGCGCACCCATACCTCACCCACGCACCCGGCAGTCAGACGTCCCCCTGGAACTGACGCAGCCGATTCCCTCTCACATCCTGGGAGGCGGCTTTGGGCTCCTGGGTTGGCGCTCCTTCTGACCCAAATCCTGAATTCCAGCCTTTGGCTGCGATTTGGTCCACAGCAGGCCCGAGGCCCCACAGCAGCTGGCCAGGGGCATGGGACAGAGCTCAGGCTTTGTTATTTTTTAAAGATTTTATTTATTTATTTTTAGACAGAGAGGAAGGGAGGGAGAAAGAGAGAGAGAGAAACATTAATGTGTGGTTGCCTCTCACATGGCCCCCACCCGGGACCTGGCCCGCAACCCAGGCATGTGCCCTGACCAAATACCCTTTGGTCCACAGGCTGGTGCTCAATCCACTGAGCAACACCAGCCAGAGTAGAGCTCAGGCTTTAGAGTCTGGTTTGAATCCTGGCTCCGCTGTGTGACCTGGGGCAAGCAGCCTGCCCTCTCTGAGCCTGTTTCCTTGTCTGGGGGAATTAGCATCACCTTTCTCCTGGGCCGTAACGAGGAGTGAGTGAGAGGTTGTCGGCAGCATGGTCCGCATAGAGCAGAGCAAGCAGCAGTCCAGGTGAGGCACTGGGGCGGGCTGACTTGGCCCCTCCTCACACCAAACTGCACTGGTGTGAAACCCTGGGTCACAGGGCGTGACTTTGTGACCTTACTCATTCCCCAACCCTGTGCGCCTGCCCAGCTCCAGGGCCCACAGAGGGGCTTCTAAGGGATGCCAGGAAATTGTAGCCTTGGTTTCCACCCTGGGGGAGCTTACAGTCTAATAAAGGCAACCTGGAACCTGGAAATGGAAGCTTCCCAAAATAGCACGGTCTGCAAGCTGGTCTCCCAGTCTGCCTGGCAGGAGGTGCCGGGGAAGGAGGGACTGGTCACAGGCCCCAGCCCTCCTCCAGCTCTCAGGCATCCCACCCCCACCCCTGCCTCCCCAAAGCCCAGCTAGGAGGTGAGGCCCTTCGCTGTCCTCACCTCTGTGCTTCAGCAAGATGGACTGAAATTGTCCAGCATGAGTGAAGGGGGGGGGGGGGGGCAACTGTTCCCTGACTTAAAGGGCCACACGTGGAGGGTTCTGAAAGCTTACGATTTGGGAGCGCGGGCCGGCGGGGTGCTGCTGGGGACATTCTCACAGCTGACCCTGCCTCTCTCACCCCGGAGCCCACGTGGAGACTAAACTTCAACCCAGGCTGTGAGGTCGGCCCATAGTAGATGTTTCCTCCACAGCTGTAATTCAGTAACATCACCGTGTTGCAGCTTACTGTTTTAAAAAAATCTTCCAGTGTGGAGAGCCGGAGTGCTCCAGGCGCCCCGGGCAGTCTGGGCACAGTGAGCTTTGTCCCCTAGTATCACAAGAGCAGCGGGGCCCCCACGCAGTCCCTCCTGGGAACAGGGTGAGGAGGAGCTTCTCAGAGCATCGAGGTCACCTCAAGACTGGCTTGGCTGGTTGCTGGTCAGTGGCTAAGCCCACCTGTCCAGAGAGGTGATCGGGGGGCAGGCCTGGGGGCCTGGGACCCTGGGACCCAGCGTTTGCTAGTGGTTCCCGGAAGCAGGCCGGGCACACACCGGCTCCCTGACCACTGCACCCCCCACCCCCACCAGGAGACCTGCCCTGGGTGCTGGCAGCTCTGTCCATGGCATTCTCCGAGCTCTTGGAGCAGGCGGGGGTGTGGGCCTCTTCCGGGTCCTGCCAGTCATCACTCTCCTCCTCCCCTCCATCTCAGCGCCCTCTCAAATGCTTCTGGACAACTTGGTGGCCACCCCTGGCCACTGCTGCGGGGCCCACATGCTGGACAATGGCTCTGAGGCCCCCGCGGCCCTCACACCCGAGGCGTTCCTAGTCATCTCCATCCCACCGGGCCTCAACCACAGGCCTCCCCAGTGTTGCCAATTCTGCCAGCCACAGCAGCAACTCCTGGACCCCAATGCCACGGCCACCAACTAGAGCGAGGCAGCCACGGAGCCTTGTGTGGACGGCTGGGTCTACGACCGCAGCACCTTCACCCCCACCATCGTGGCCGAGGTAAGGGCCTCCCCCCGCCCACCCCATAGCTTTCCTCCTTCCTGGCCTGCCAGTGACGGCTGCCCACCCAGGACTGGGGTGCCGTATCACCACGTATCACTGCGCACTCGGCCCGGGTTCTGATCTGTGGCTCGGGTTTCAGCAGGAACAGGAGGCTCCCAGGGTCTTACGTCAGCTGGCAGATTCAGAATCAGTCAACGTTTAAACCAATAATAGCAACTTAACGAGTCTTCTCCTTTTGCCTTTTGAGTAGCAGACATTGTTCCAAATGCTTTCCCTGTAGTCACATCTCATGGGGTGGGGCTTATTATTGTCCCCATTTAGTAAAGGACCAAACAGATGCACAGAGAGGTTAAGTAGCTTGTCCCAGGACACACAGCTGAAGAACACTGGGGCCTGATATGACCTAGGCAGTCAGGGGCCGGAACCTGGGACTCCATTGCCCTCCTGTCCTGCCTCCAGGGTCATGGGCCAGCACAAAGGTGGGAAGCAGATCCTGTCATTGGGGAAGGGACGGGCAGCAGGGAAGGCCTCTCTGAGGAAGGGACATTTAAGATGAGACTAGATTACTAGATTACTAGAAAAGAACTCAGTCCCCTGGAGGCAGGGAGAGAGCCCCAGGTCTGAGCCAAGAGCGGGGGCGGGGAGTGGGTGAGGGCTCGATTTTCTTCAAGTGCAAAGGGAAGTCACCAGAGGCTGCTTCCAGGCAGGGCAGCCATGCGACCTGACTTGCATTTTCAAGAGGTCACTTTGCAAGGTGGCTCCTACTGCTACCACCCAGGAGAGAAGGGCAGACACAGAGACATGAGGGAAGCTGCAGGTGCCAGTGGAGGGCTGACCTGGCAGGGGGCAGTGGCGGGGGCCAGGTGATGGAGGCCCACCCTGGGCCAGAGGCGCTGAAATCCTCCCAGGGACGCGTGCGCAGCTCCTGTTGGAGCTCACGGCCTGTGAGACCACTGGCTGAGAAAGTAGGCCGGCCGGTGCAGGGTCGCTCCCAAGTCCACCCTCCAGTAACCAGCAGAGCTGGAATTTGAGCCTGTGTTTAACCACCTCCCACCACTGCCCGCCACCGCGCCCTCCTGCACTCAGAGTGGCCGTGGTTGTCACACTGTCAGACCCAGAGCCCTGTCACATTCGTCACATTCATGCCATGCAGCTGGCTGTGCGTAGAGAGTGGAGGCCCATGGCCAGCACACCCCTTCCGCTCTGTCACCTGGCGCTAGGGATCTGGGGGCCCCACGGTGGGTGGCCAAACCCGCAGGACCCAGGCGGGAAGCTCCCAGCTGGGACCTTCCTCTGCCCCATCTGGCTAGTCCATGTCCACTGAGCTGGGCTGTCGCACACTCCTTCTCTTCCAGTGGGGCCTGGTGTGCGGCCACCAGGGCCTGAAGTTCCTGGGCCAGGCCGGCTTCATGGCCGGGATGCTGTGGGGCCCCTTCGCCTAGGGCCTCCTCTCCTGCTGGTAAGTACTCCTTGGCTGCTTCTGGATAGAATGAGCATGGGGGCGGGGGTTTGACAGCGGTGCAGAAATGTCACATGAGTGTCTGTGCTCCCTGAAGAGGGGCACCCTTGGTCCAGGGTCTGGACTTGGGTCCCAGGTCACCAGGGAGCGGTGATGCCCAAGAACTCAGGCCGGGTGAGAAATTACCCTGAGCTCCGTCACTCTCTGTCCTTCAGCTACTGCGTCCACCTTTACTGAGCACCTACTGCGTGCTGGGCGCTGCATAGCCCCTGCTCTCGGGGAGCCAGCAGTCTTCTGGGGGAGAAAGAGACCCCTTTTCCCTTTTTTCTTTTAACTTCAAGTACAAGGCACACTCTGAAACAGAAATACTCCCACTCCTCTTTCCCTTCCCTCCTCTCCCCCTCCCCTCCCTCGCCTTCCCACCTGGTGGTGTGCCCAGGAAGTGGTCTGGGGCCTTCCCTCTCCCGCTGCCCTCCTTCCTGCCAGCCACGCTATCCAGTGCCCCTGACACCCCTCAGCTAGCGACCCTAACCACCTGCCTGGAGCTCCCATCTGGAGGCGCCTCACTGACGTGGGCCAGAGCTGGAATGCAGATGCCCCGGCCTGGCCTGCCCACCAGACTCCGTCTCAGAAAACAGCCCCACCCATGAGCACCCAGAACCCTGGGAGCCACCCAGTCCTCCTTCCCTCACCCCCTGGCCCAGCCCCCTCCTCTGCACGCTGTCCCCTCACTCCAGCCACCACCATCCCCAGCCTGTGCCGGCCGGGCCGGGCCACCACCAGCTCTGCTGAGAAAGCTTGTCCCCAATGCAGCCCTCACAGTGACTTTGCCAAAACTGTGTGAGGATCGGGTGGATGCCCCACCCAGGACAGACCCTGCTCACGGCCACCTGTCCCCTCCCCTGCTTTGTGTCCCGCACACTGGCCTAAGCTCCAGGCCTCTGCCTCAGAGAGCCCTCCCAGGCTGCCGGGCTGGGGCCCCTGCCCTGGCCTCGGGCACCAACGTCTGGTGGCCCTTCCTCACATCCCTCATTGTAACATCCCCCACAACACCCACTCATTCACTGTATCCTCACCAGATGTAGTGCCAAGCGGGCAGGGCTCGGGTATGGCACCCCCAGTGCCCGCATGTGGCGCAGGCGTGGCCTTGAGAATAGGTGGACGGCTTCCCGGCCTCCACCTCTCTCCGGGCGGTGCAGGCTCTGCGGCGCCACTGCTGTGTCCCGGCTCCCGCTTTGCACGTCCTCGCTTCCTAGGAGGCAGGCTTGTGGCTACTCTGTGCCTTGGTTTCCTCCTGTAAGTGGGGACCCTGGCACCTACCCTGGGGTTGTTATGGTGTAGTGAGTGAGTTAATCCCTTAGAGAGCGTGGGCCTCAGCATCTGTGGGTCCCAGGTGACCCTGAATGTGGCAGTGAGCCCGAGTAGCAGGGAGGGGCGTGCTGCTGCCACCCCTGCCCCAGGGCCTGCCCACATGGGGGGCTCGGCCAGGCAGGGTAGAGGCTGACCTGCATCTCTCCGATTGAACCGACACGTAGTTATTGAAGCACAGGCTGTGGCTTGGGCGGAGCTGGCCCAGGGCAGCAGCGGCCGTGAGCCTGTGCCCACTGGGCGGAGGGAGGGCCCTCCCTGGGTTGTCCCCTGGGAGGTCCTGTCACCGTGCACAGATAGGTAGGTGCACACCGGCTGGGTGGCCCAGGGCCCCATGTGCTCGGCCTCCCGGCCACACTGTCCCTTGCTCAGTGTCTTGTTTTCACAGCGGTCCTACAAGGCCTGTCTTCATGAACGCCTCCATTTTACAGAGGGGGAAACTGAGGCTCAGCGTCATTGAGTCATGTGCTTAAGGTCGCCCAGGAAGGGCAGAGGGGGACTCAAACCCAGGCATCCGATGCCGAAGTCCACTTCTGACCACGAGGCTGTGCTGCCCACAGAGAGCGAGGCGTCGCCATTGCACGACAGGCGCCCTCTGCACGCGCTCCGGGGGCTCGGGGAGGGGCGCACCGCCTGCACTGACTTGTGTGCCCACAGCAGGGCTCCGGCAGGGGCTCCGGCAGGCACCCCGGCTTGACTCCTCTACGCCCGTGTCCCAGGCCCCTCGCCAGGCCCCGCTGTGCTTGCTCCCCAGACAGGTTTGGGCGGAAGTCGATGCTGAGCTGGTGGTGCCTGCAGGGGGCCGTGGCCACCACTAGCACCATCTTTGCCCCCACTTTTCTCATCTATTGTGGCCTCCGATTTTTCAGCGCTTCTGGATTGGCCGGAATCTTCCTGACCTCAACGACACTCTGTGAGTCACTTGCTCTGCCCGCCCCCTGCCATGGGGGGGAGGGGAGCATGGGGCCCAAGGCCGCCATGCGAGGCCTCACACGCATGCAACCACGTCACCTTTCAGTGGTGGAGTGGGCCGTGACCCACAGGCAAGCTGTCACATTGACAGTTCTGGGGTGCAGCTACCGCACAGGCCGGGTGGCCCCAGGTGGTCTGGCCTTCGCCCTGCGGGACTGGCGAGCCCTCCATCTGGCCACGTCAGCGCCCTTCTTTGCCATCTTCCTGATATCCTGGTAGGTACGGTGTAGGGCCTTTTCCCTTGGGGAGTGCATCAGTGAACAGGAGGGGGACCCAGGGTGGGAGGGTGCCACCACCCTGGCTGGCCAAGAGTCCAAGAAGCTGAGAGCCGTGGACAGGGCTGATGTGAATGGGGCCCTCGCTGGGGAGAGACGGTTCGGAGACTTGGAGTTCCAGGGAGGGCATTTCCGCTAGAGGTCTGGGGTCCCACCCAGCCCACTGGTCCCCCTCCCGTTGGCATCAGCACCCCCACACGCAGCGACCTCGCCTGCACATCACTTGTTGAGCCCGTGGGCATGCGAGTCGTGGGGACTGGATTCAGATATGGAGAGATGTCATCATCGCTATTATTTTGGCGCTACAAAAATCCCTGAGGTCTGCAGATACAGCAGGGCCTCGGGACTCATGGTTAATTTGTTCCGGAACTCGTGAGGAGCACCGAAACTGACAAGTACTGGACGATGAAGCCTTTTCTCCCGTGGGGCAGCATCGTGACTCAGACAAGTTCTAGCAAGTGTGACGAGTTCCGAGCAAGCACCAAGGGCTAAAACATCTTTTTCTCATGAAAATGCAGCGAGTGCAGGGTTTGACGAGTTCTGGAGCCGACAGACGGGTACTGGGGTGTGACTGTGCCTGCTGGGTGGGGACGGGAGGAGGAGATGTGGGAAACAAACACAAATTCAGGTCCCCATGGGTTCTCTTGGGCCCGTGAGTCGGAGTTGAGCTCACCCGGGGCCCAGGCGAGTCTGCTGTGGGGTGCAGAGAGTCATTAGGGCTGGCTCACTACTTCTCAGGTACTCACCGCACTCCTGCCCCCTGCACTGGCCACGCCCCTTATGCAGGCCACCCTGGTCACCTGATTGGCTGTGTCCTGAAAGCTGTTGGTAACACCAGATGTGTGTTAACATTTCTTCTAACGAGGGAGGTGATATTATTACCAGCGTTTTCAGATGAGGGACTGAGGCCTTGAGAGGGTCAGTCACCCGCCCAAGGCCACGCAGCTGGTGAGGGCCAGAGGCAGGATGGGAACCCAGGTAGGCGGGCTCTTTTCACCGCTGTCAAACTGGATCCAGAAGTTTCTCTTAGCTTCTCTACACACTGGGTGGAGATCCTGCTGGCTGGGAAACTCTGCCCCTTTCACCAGGGAGACCCTTCTCCCTGCCCACCTGCCCAAGGCTGGGGAGGAGACTTGTTTATAAAACCTTTCGGTCTGGCTGGCATTGTTTTTAATGTGTGGGTTTTTTTTTTTTTTAATTCAGCATGACGTAAGCTTTCTGCTACGGAAATGGCCCCAGAATCAGCCTGGCCCACGCGGCCTGTGTGCCGGCTGTGCGCACTGCCCAGGTGGGCAGGATCTGGCTTCCAGGGAGCCAGTTGGGATGGCCCTGGGGGAAAGGCTTAGGCCCTCATCTGAAAGTCTCAGAGACTACATCTCCCAGCCTGGCATTACCATTGCAGAGGGAGGCATGGCTGCCTTCTCCCCACTCCTGAGGCAGGGGGCGGGTCTGCTGCCTGCCATGCCCTCCACACCTGACCTGTGGGGTGGGCCCAGCATACATGGGAAAAACAAGGACCCAACAGGCTGTTCTTTCTTTAACAGGTGGCTGCCAGAATCAGCACAATGGCTAATTAGTACTGGCAAACCAGACCGAGCCCTTCAGAAACTCAAAAAAGTGGCCAGGATAAACGGCCACAAGGATGCCAAGACGACACTGACCATAGAGGTGAGATGCTGCTTTTTGGGATCGAGAGTGTGGTACGTGACTGGGAAAGGACACCTGCTGATATATTATCAGTATTATCACCATCTTCACCACTGCCCGCTCTACCACCACCTCCATAACCACCACCATTACCATCACCACCACCATTACCATCACCTTCACCATCACCACCACCACCGTCATCACCACCACCATCACCACCATCACCATCACCACCACATCACAACCACCACCACCACCATCACCACATCACCACCACCACCACCATCACCGCCACCACCACCACCACCATCACCACCATTACCATCACCACCACCATTACGTCACCTTCACCATCGTCACCGCCGCTATCATCACCACCACCATCACCACTACCACCACCATCACCACTACCACCACCACCACCACCATCACCACCATTACCATCACCACCATTACCGTCACCACCACCATTACCGTCACCTTCACCATCATCACTACCACCACCATCATCATCACCATCATCAGCACCACCATCACTTCTACACAAACACAACCACCATCACTACCACCAATAGTAACAACACCACTAACAACAACATCACAATCATGCACACCTCACCATTACCTTCACCACCCCCATCAGCACCTCGCCAGCAGACCACAACTATGAACTTCATCTTCATCACCACTAGCATCACAAATACCATCACCAACATCACCATCAACATCTCTATGAAGCACCATCATCCCCATCACCATTATTATCACCAACACCTTCACTGCCATCACCACTGCCAATAACAATACAACTGTTATCAACAACACACCCACCTCTATTATTCACCACCTTAATCCACTTGTATTGCACACCTACCTCATGAGGCTTCTCTGTGTATTTGGGAACAGGATGTTCTTATTCAAAGGTAACTACTTCAGGGAGGTAGGTGTGGGAAGATGTGCAGCCAGAAACAAGAGGATGCAAATCGCCCTGGGGCAGGAGGATCAGGGAAGGCTTCCAGGAAGAGGCAAGTTAGAGCTGTCCAGGACTGAACTGAGCACAAGGCAGACAGAGCCCAGAGATGCAGCAGGAGGCTGGATGGGCCCTCAGGGTGCAAAGAGGAGCCAGTATGGCTGGAGGGGGCAGGCCCTGATGCCAGCCTTGATGAGTGAGGACGGAGGGCAGGGTTTTGCGTAGTAGCTGCTGAGAGCATCCTGCAGCCTGGAGCGCAGAGGGCCAGAGCTAGGACCCGAGACTCTCTCCTCGGTTCCAAGTGGGCAGGCCAGGTCTGCAGAGGAAGCTCGGCCAGGAGGCAGAGAAAGCGCTTTCTGTCCCCATCCCACCTTCCCCTGAGGGCCCTCCAGTCTCCAGAGGTCAAGGCCAGTCTCCCCCATTTCTCTGGACACCATTCCCTGGCATGGGGGTGGGGCAGGGCCACGGGCCCAACAGTCACTGCGGCCCTGTGCCCCCGGAGGTGCTGATGTCCACCATGGAGGAGGAGGTGGCCTCTGCAAGGGCCCACCAGTCGCAGCTAGACCTGTTCCACGGGCCCATACTCCACAGGATTAACGGTGAGGGACGCCATCCTTGTCTATTCTCCTGGGTGCATGGCTGCAGAGGGGAGGGGGAGTGATGTTGTGTGGGGGCCCCTGCAGGCCTCTGGGGGTGCATCTCCAGCTGAGACAGGCAGCTCCTCAGGAGGCAGGAGTCCTGGAAGGCAGGGGACAGACAGTACGTGCAGAATTGGCCTAGAGGCCAGCTCCTGCTGGGGGGGCCCCCGGCCAGGCTGACAGTACAGGGCGGAGGGAGAGCCCCAGTCCAGCAGTGGCTGCAGCGGCCCCTGCGCTTCAGCAATGGACTCAACCCAATAGCGCGCTTCTCAGGGGTGGGGGGCCCAGGGCACCCTCTTATCCCTCTGAGCCACCCTGAGAGATAAGCTCATTTACAGGTACAGGAGGGGACAGAGGGGTCCAGAGTGGCAAGTAACTTGCTCAAGAGGACAAGCAGGCATTTGAAGGGAGGCCGAGCTGTCTCCTGTCCCAGGTGTCACCAGCAGGCCCCACATGGGGTATGGAATCCTCGCCACCCCCCACCCAGGAGGCCCTGTCTGGGCACTCAAGGGGCCTGGGACTAAGAAAAGGCCCCTTAATAAAACAAATGCAGCTAAAGTGGCTTCTACAAGAGCATGTGGAAAAGTGAGAGTCAGATTCGATGGGGACTTACCTTGAAATGGAACTGAAGATTAGGAAAATGTTTATTTTATGCTCTATTTAGCCACATGTGTGTTATGAGGGCAAACATTTGCTACATCTTAGATCAGAGAATGGATCAAATGGTTTTTTTTAAGATTTTATTTATTTATTTTTAGAGCGGGGGGGAAGGGAGGGAGAAAGAGAGGCAGAGAAACATCATTGTGTGGTTGACTCTTGCATGCCCCCTAAAGGGCTGGAGACATCAGACCTTCCATCTGAAGGAGGGACAGCCCAGCCCCGCCTCCTCCACCGACACTTCATTCTACCATGAATCCATCTTTTAAGGCCGAGAAATGGGCTACCAGAGAGGGGCAGGGACCTCTCTGGTTAACAGATCCAGAGTCAGGCCGTGGCTCCAGAAACAAAGCCAGAGGTTGCTGGAGCCAGAACAAGGGGCCTCTCAGCCTGCCCCTCAGAGCCCCTGTCCGCATGGGGCCCGTCAGGCCTTCCCTCTCATCGCAGCCAGGAGGCTGCCCCGGCATCCACCCATGGCCTGGCCCTGGAACGGATGAGGCCACTGCCCTCCCCACCCTTTCCTGGGACAGCCCAACCCTGGGGAGACACAACCTACGTTTGGCAGGCTTCTGTGGCTCTGGCAGTGACAAGCTCAGGCTTGGCTGTGTCCTCTAGGGACAGCCTCGGGTCAGGCGGTGCGGCAGGGCGCCCTCTCCCTATGGGGCAGGGACCCGACTTCCGGCTGTGCCCTGTAGCTTCTCCCTCATGATCTCCTACTTCGGGCTGGTCCACCACCTACAGAACCTGGGAGATGACATCTTCCTCCTCCAAGTCCTGTTTGGCACTGTGGACTTCCTGGGCCCAACTGCCAACAACGTCTTGCTCAAGGTCTTTGGCCACTGCGTAGTCCTGGCCGACTCCCAGGCCACAACTGGCCTCTCCATCCTGGCCAACATGCTGGTCCCACAGGGTGAGGCCAGGGTAGTGAGCAGGAGAAGAAAGGGTGCCGCTGACCACCCGGGGCAATTGCTTCCCTGCCCACCGCTCTGCACGAACCACCCTGGCCTCCTTCCCCTCCACGGGCCCCAAGGCTGGACGGGCCCCAAGGCTGGGCGGGCCCACTGTCCCGGCTCTGCCCGTCTATCACCATTACAACCTTTGCCATATCATCTCGGGAATCCAATCTGCAAATAGCCGTTGCCCATCTTCCTGAGGAAGTTGAGGTTCAGAGTGGTGAAGTCACGTGCCCAAGATCCCTCAGCCAGCAAGTGCCGGAGCCAGGGTCTGGAGCAGACCTCAGGGCCGGGGCTGGAGCCTGCGAGGGAAGAAGGGCCAGGAAGGCTGAGACAGGCGCTAGGTGGCTGGACATGAGGAGGGAAAGGCACGTGGAAATGAGGCACCGAGTCCAGTGAGCGTGGTCAAATGCAGAGAGCTTGGCAGGGCTGCCTAGGGCCTCTGTGGTCCTCTTCTAATTTTGGAATGAGGCTGCAGGGCCCTGAAGCTGCAGAGAGCCTCTCTCTGTTCCCTTTGTTTCTTAAGGAGGGATACTGGGCCCTGGCTCTATAGCTCAGTTGGTTAGAGCATCATCCAGATATGCCAAGTTTGCTGGTTTGATTCCCGGTCAGGGCACACACAAGAATCAACCACTGACTGCATAAATAAGTGGAACAACAAATCAATCTCTCTCTCTCTTTCCTTTCCTCTCTCTCTCTAAAATCAATAAATACAATTTTTTTTAAAGGAGGAAGACTGGGGCAGAGGCAGGGATGGCTGGAGTGTGACCTGGACCTCAGCTTCCTGGAGAGGAACCCTGCTACCCACCCACGCTCTCTGTGAACTCCAGGGGTCCCCACAGGCAGGCTGAGGGAGAGTGAGAAGGATTCTGGGTACCTGGGCCCCTCGCAACCCTCTCCTTCATGGGAAGGGCCCAGGGCTCTCAGGACCTGAGGTGCGCTGCATGGCGGCCACACTGTAGGAGGCAGGCCTCCTGTGCTGCCCTCAGCCGCCCTGCCATGCTCACCCATTCCAGACCTGGCTGCCTTCTTGCCTTGCCTCCCCGCCCCCAGCCACCTGCCATGATGTCACCCTGCCCTGAGTCCCTACTTGACCCAGGGTGGCCTGGCACTGCCCAGGACGTGCCTTCAGCCCAACGAAGCCTTGGGGGACCTAGCGCCTCAGCTCCAGGCTGGCTGGGTGGGCAACCTCTTGGGCTGACCCCACTCTCCTCTTTGCCTCTGCCCAGACTTTCAGAGCCTGCGGGTAGTCTTTGCAGTCCTGGGAAAGGGCTGTTTCGGTATGTGCCTAACCTGCTACTCTGTCTACAAGGCCGAGCTCTTCCCAACCTTGCTGTGGTAGGCTGGGCTGCGGGCTACACCCCAGAGAGGCTGCCAGACTGGGGGATGGGCGAGAAAGGGACACCCCCAGGAGGGTCCGTGGGGAGGCCGAGGAGGGCCAGGCACCCAGGGATACACAGCAGAAGGCAGAGGGGGCCCAGCTTCCTTCCCCCAAGGCCATCCTCAGCCAGGGCCTCCCCGAGCAGCCTGTCCCCGAGCCCTGACCTGGGAGGCCACCTGGCAGCAGAGCCCCCAGCAGGCCTCCAGGCCTGTGATTGGAAACTACCCTCTGTTTGGGTAGAACCTGGTAAGGAAACCAACAGCTGCCCTGGTAGAGTGGGGACCCTTACCTTGTCCCCACTGTCCCTCCTTGTCACAGTAGAGTCACCTCCTCAGAACCCAAGGGCTCTAGGGGACACAGACAGAAAACAAGTGGTCTCAAGTTAGACCACCCTCACACTGGGCAGCTGGGTAAACTGAGGCTTCGGGACTTGGTGTCAAAGGACTTCCTTGACAGGAGGTCAGGAGTGGACCGCAGCTCCCCCGACTCCTCGACCCGTGCTCTCCCTCACTCACGGCGCTCACTCACTCACGAGTCCAGCCTTTCATTCATTTTTTTGATGCTTACTAATTGATTTTGTTGATATCATATAGAAAGCGCAAGCTGGCAACTCAGTGTCACGGCAGCAGCCCTGAGGCCAGCCCCCAAATGACCTAAGACGAGAGTGGAGTGGACCCTAGATAGTTCCCAAGAAGGACACTGGATGTTCCCAGGAAGCAGAGGCCCCTCTTCTGGATGGGAAAATCTAGGTGGGCTCCATGGAGGAGGTGGCATTATGGAAGGCCCTGAAGAGGGCAACTGCTTTAGTCCAGTTTGTCCTCCCCTGGCATCTCCTGACCCAGCCAAAGGTTCCCCCCACCCACCCTTTGGTAAAGCACTCTCCTCTGAAGTGCCAATGATGACAAGGGTTTGGGCCATCCCCTCTACCCACAGGATGACAGCAGATGGCTTCCTGCAGTTAGTAGGTCATCTTGGGGCCATGCTGGACCCCCTGATCGGATGACCCGCCAGGCCCTGCCCCTGCTGCCCTCTCCCCCTCATTTCCAGTCTTGTCCTGCTCTTCCTCCCGGAGACACAGGGACTTCCACTACCTGATGCCATCCAGGACCTGGAGAACCAGTGAGTGACCCCCAGACACCTGGGAGTGGGCCTGGGCTTCCTCTCACACGGGGATGTGCCGGGTAGGGCTGCAGATGTGGTGGCTCGCCGCTCAGGGAGACGTCCTGGTGGAGAGGGCAGCACCTGGGCTGGGCTTGCCGTCAGGATGACGGGAGCTGCAGGGGGGGCGAGGCTTGTGCTTCTGGAACCATTGAATCCTGACGACACCCTGCCAGGGAGAGACAGTTGCTCTCTGCATTTTCAAAAACCTCAGAGAGATGAAGCGACTTATTCCACGTCTCATGGGCGACGGTACTTTCGGCAGGAAAGCACAATGGTTACCAGCCGGCCCTGCAGCCGGACTGCCTAGAGCTAAATCCCTACCCACCTGGGCATGTGGCTCACCTCTCTTACCAAAACTGCCCGGAGAGAGATAGCGTCCGTTGTCCCAGTCAAGTCTTCCCCCAGAGAATTCCAGGCCCAGACAGAGCCACAGGCAAGTTCCCCTGGACCCTCCGGGAACAAATCACGCTACTCCCCTGTATGTGCTTGGAGAGAAGAGGAATGCGGGAACAGTCCTCAGCTTCATTTTACAGTCAGGTCCACCTTTACGTTTCTGCTTCCTCATTTGTAAAACGGGTGTTAAAAAAAGAAAAAGGAAAACCAGCCAAGCTGGAGCAGTTGTTTTTGGGTTTGAACGAGTGGTTACAGGAAAGCACCCAGGACGGGCCCAGGGCCCTCAGCGCGTGCTGGCTCGGAGCAGCTGCTCTGCCGGGTGCGGTGCTTGTGCGGAGCTGGCAAGCGGGGCAGGCACCGAGTCACGGTGACAGTGATGCTAACAGCTGGCGCTCAGTGGGCCCTCCTGCTTTAACACAGGCTCCTGTGTCATCCGATGGCAGCCCCACAAGGCGCTGTTGTGTGCCAGCTCACCGTTGAGGCGACAGAGACACAGGGAGGTTACGTGACTTGTTCGAGAATGCAGGGATGCTGGGACTTCACCCACTCTGTCACTGCGTTTGTTTTGGTTGTATTCCGACTGTGTTTTAGGCACCGTCCGGGGCTTTGGGGGTGCCGTGGACGATGCACCCGTGGCCGATGCACCCTAGTCCCATAGAGTTTGCACTACCCAGACACTCGACTCCCGGTTCCGCCCTGCCCTCTCTGAAGGTGCGGCCACTTCCCCACACATCACTGCTCTCTGTTTCTCATTCTAGGGGGTGAGCAGCAGCCAGGGGCAACTGGCGAGAGGTGGTCATCACAGAAAGTACCTGGTTCTAGAAGTTCCGCCTGGGTGGAGCCCCTTTGGCCAAAGACCCCTCTGGAGGGTATGGCCTCATCTCCAATCAGGGGCCTGAGGCCACTCGGGCAGTTTTGAGGGTCAGGTGCGGCCAGGCTGGCTGCTGCTCTTCCCACCGGGTCAGAGTCTCCACCGCAGCCCTGTCGGGGCCCACCTGGCTGCCTTCTGTCTCCATACCTTCACTCAGCGCCCTCCCCTCCTCACAGAACCTGCCTCTGTGGGTTCTGCAGCCCAAGCTTCCAGAGCGGACTCCGGGACAGACAGGGGCAGCTCCAGACAGACCTGGGTCCTGTCTCTCCTCCCACTTCCATAGTCCTCACCTGTAAAATGGGAGCGATCATGGAACCTTCCCCTCCGGGTTGGGGCAGGGGCGGGGGGCTTGGTGCGGCAGGGCTGACGGCTCTGAGCGCAGGCCAGGATCCAACAGGTAGCACCGATTCTGGCTGCCCAAGACGGCTCTTCAGGTCATGTGCTGCCCCGCGGCACCCACTGAGGGGACAGGTGGGGGCTGGAACCCAGCCCAGGGCTACGCTGGCCCTGACAGGGCTGTGTTCACTCTGAGAAAGGGTGTCTTCTTTTTATTTTAAATCCCTCTGGAGGATATGTTTATTGATTTGAGAGAGAAAGAAAGAGAAACATCGAGTGAGAGAGACACATCCGGTGCACGCCCAGACCAGAGATTGCACCTACAACCCAGGCATGTGTCCTGACTGGGAACTGAACCTGCAACCTTATGGTGCATGGGGCAGAACTCCAACCAACCAAACCACCCGGCCAGGGTGACCCTGCTGGTGAGGGAATGCTCCGTGCCCTGGGGTCACGGGGACAGCGGCCTCATATGCGACGCCTGGCCCTGTGCGGAGATGGACTGCACTTGATCCATCACAGGCGCTCACGGCCACACACCCCAGGGGTCGCACGGGGGTGTGCTCAGGAACAGGGAACCACCGGGGCTGTGGGAGGAGGCTCTGTATCACCCAGAGGGTCAGGGGGCCTGGTTCCTGAGGGAGGGTGTAATGGGCTTATTTGGTGATTTCATGGGTTGGCAGGAAACTATCACACGGTCAAGGGGACTGTGCCTGGTACCCTTGACGGGAGCGGTGTTTGGCCAGGGGGCCTTGTCCACAGCAGCAGACCGGGGACAGACACTAGCAGTTAGGCTATTCAAGACCCTCCTGGTTTCGCCCAGTGTCAAAAAGCACATGACATGGGACCTTAATTTCAGCCTCATACCTCAGGGCGCCTTTTGGCTGTCTGTCTGTCTCCTCTTCCTAATTCATGCAAAGCCTCTCCAGCAGCAGCCTGGGCTGTTGAAACTATAGGATAATTGAGGCTGGCCACCTCTGTGAGAGGTGAAGAGACTCAAGCCCGGAAAGATGGAGTGATATGCTGAGAGTCACATGGTGAACCCCCGCCTGACGCCCAGTCCAGGGCTCTGCCCAGAACACCAAGCTCCCCGGCCTCCCCTACAGCGCTCAGTGCCCTATTATCTTCTGTCCTGTCACAAAGTTATCTTCTTCCCTAGAGAGCCACTCTTTAGACAACTGTCCACTCTCCTTGACGACGCAGGGAGACCTCCAGTCCCAGGTTCCCCACACCAGGCACCCCGATTCTCTCTCACATCCGAGGCACAGCAGACCAGTGAAACACAATTCCAATCAAATCCCCTGTCTGCTTAACACCCTCTGGGGTCTTGTGATGACCATCATACTTCCCCCACCAACAGCCCCCTGTGGGTCCCCAGCCTCCCTTCACTAATAAATATAAAGTGATTTAAATTACACAAAGTATATTATTGTTACCATGGAGTTAAATTAGAAATTAGTAAGAGCAATATCCAAAAAGACTCCTTAAACTAAGCAACACACATCTAAGTGACCTATAGCTCAAAGAAGATATCACAACTTCTGGTCAAGATGGAGGTGTAGGTAGACACACTGTGCCTGCTCACACAGCCAAAAGAAGGACAACAACAAACTTAAAAACAAAAAACAACCCAAACTGCCAGAAAATTGAACTGTATAGAAGTCCAACAACCAAGGAGTCAAAGAAACATTCATCCAGACCAGTAGGAGGGGCAGAGAAGGGCAGCCGAACAAAGAGGACGTGGGGCAAGGTGGTGGATTGCGGACAGGGCGGTCCCACATTCACATGCAGATAAACTGGGAGGAACAACTGGGGAGCGAGACAGACTGGGCAACCCAGGGCTCCAGCGGGGAAATAAAGCCTCAAACCTCTGACTGAAAACACCTGTGGGGGTTGAGGCACCAGGGGGAGAAACTCCCAGCCTCACAGGTGAGTTCATTGGAGAGACCCACAGGGTCCTAGAATGTACACAAACCACCCACCCGGGAATCAGCACCAGAAGGACCCAGTTTGCTTGTGGGTAGCGGGGGGAAGTGAATGAAAACCAGCAGACAGGGGAGCTAGTGGCATTGTTCCTTTTCAGACCCTCCCCCATCTACAGCATCACAGCGCAGCCAGGTGGGTTTCCCTGCCCTGGTGAATACCTAAGGCTCCACCCCTTACTACACAACAGGCGTGCTGAGGGAAAAAAAAAAAAAAGGCCCAAATGAAAGAACAGATGAAAGCTCCAGAAAAAAATACAACTAAGCAACAAAGAGATAGCCAAACTATCAGACGCACAGTTCAAAACACTGGTGATCAGGATGCTCATAGAAATGGTTGAGTATGGTTGCAAAATAGAGAAAAAAATGAAGGCTATGAAAAGTGGAATAAATGAAAATATACAGGGAACCAACAGTGATGGGAAGGAAACCGGGACTCAAATCAACAGTTTGGACCAGTAGGAAGAAATAAACATTCAACCAGAACAGAATGAGGAAACAAGAATTCAAAAAAATGAGGAGAGGCTTAGGAACCTCCAGGACAACTTTAAACATTCCAACATCCAAATCACAGGGGTTACAGAAGGAGAAGAGGAAGAGCAAGAAATGGAAAACTTATTTGAAAAAAAATAACGAAGGAGAACTTCCCCAATCTGGCAAAGGAAATAGACTTCCAGGAAGTCCAGGAAGCTCAGATAGTCCCAAAGAAGTTGGACCCAAGGAAGCACACACCAAGTCACATCATAGTTACATTAGCCAAGATTGAAGATAAGGAGAGAATCTTAAAAGTAGCTAGAGAAAAGGAGACAGTTACCTACTTAAGGAGTTCCCATAAGACTGTCAGCTGATTTCTCTAAAGAGACCTTGCAGGCAAGAAGGGGCTAGAAAGAAATATTCCAAGTCATGAAAGGCGAGGACCTACATCCAAGATTACTCTATTCAGCAAAGCTATCATTTAGAATGCAAGGGCAGATAAAGTGCTTCCCAGATAAGGTCAAGTTAAAGGAGTTCATCATCACCAAGCCCTTATTATGTGAAATGCTAAAGGGACTTATCTAAGAAGAAGAAGATCAAAAATAGGAACAGTAAAATGATAACAAACTCATAACTATCAACAACCGAACCTAAAAACAAAAACAAACTAAGCAAACAACTAGAACAGGAACAGAATCACGGAAGTGGAGATCACATGGAGGGTTATCAGTGGGGGTGGAGGGAGTAGGGGACAATGTACAGGGAATAAGAAGCATAACCAGTAGGTACAAAATAGACAGGGGGAGGTGAAGAATAGTATAGGAAATGTAGAAGCCAAAGAACTTATACGTACGACCCATGGACATGAACTAAGGGGCATGGGAATGTTTGCGGGAGGGTGTGCAGGGCGGAGGGGAATAAATGGGGGAAATGTGACAACTGTAATAGCATAATCAATAAAATACATTAAAAAAAGAAACCATAAAGGAAATTAGAAAATCTCTTGAAATGGATTGAAAATTTTTAAATGACATATCAAAATTTGTAGGACGAAGTTAAAGCAGGGACTAGAATAAAATTTATATCATTAAATGCCTACACGAGAAAGGAATTCTCAAATACATCAGCTTAAGAAATCAGAAAAAAGAAGAGCTAATTACTTAAAGTGAGTAGGAGACAGGAGATAATAAACGGCAGTAATCTGAAAATCATAAAAGGAATCACTGAAACCTGAAGCTGCTTCTTGAAGATCAATAAAATATATAAACCTCTAGACACACTGATCAGAAGAAAAAGAGAAAAGATACATCACTGATATCAGAAATGAAAGAGGGAGCATCACTACAAATCCTACAGACATTGAAATGATAAGGGAATGTTGTGAGCAATATTTCACCAATCAATGAGACCACTTAGATGCAATAAACAAATTTCTGGAAGGATAAAATTACTAAAGCTCACTCAAGAAATAGATGACATTATTAGCCCTGTATCTAGTAAAGAAATTGAGTTTGTGGTTTAAAACCTTCCCACAGAGACAACTCCAAGCTTAGATGGTTTCACTGGTTAATTCTGCCAAAAATTTAAGCAAGAAATAATACCAATTCTACATAAAACCCTCCATAAAATTGAAAAAGAGATACCACTTTCCAACTCATTCCATGAGGCCAGATTAGTTGGCTACCAAAATCAGAAAAAGACATTAAAAGAAAGAAAACTATAAGCCAAAATCTCTTACAAACATAAAGACAAAGATTCTTAATATTTAGAAAAAATTCTACGCATTTAGAAAATACAACAATATATTTTCAAAGGCGATACATCGTGACCAAGAGGAGTTTAAAGATTTTTTAATTATTCATTTTTAGAGAAAAGGGAAGGGAGGGAGAGAGGGAGGGAGAAAGAGGGGGAGAGAAGCACCCACATGAGACAGGAACATCAACTGGTGGCTTCTCATCACGCCCTGACTGGGGACAGAACCCACAACCCAGGCACGTGCCCTGACCAGGGAATCAAACTGGCAACCTTTCACTTTGTAGGATGATGCCCAACCCACTGAGCCACGCTGGTCAGGGCACCACATGGAGTTTATCCTGGGAATAAGAAGTAGGTTTAATACTCAAAAATCAAGGTGGGCAAACAAAATTATTAACAGCCATGTGATCATCTCAATAGGAACAGCATTTCACAAAATTCAGTATTTATTCCTGATCAATGACATGCAGCAGACTAGGAACACGAGGGAACTTGCTCGACTTATAAAGGGCACCTGTGAACAACCCAGAAGTAATGTCCTACTCAACGGGAAGACTGGATGCTTTCCTGTTAAGATCACAAATGAGTCTTATCACTTCCATTCCACATTGGTCCGAGTCCGTGCAATAAGGCAAGAAAAGCTAAACAAGAGGCTTACAGATGAGACAGGAAGACAAAACCTTCGTTATTCACAGAGGACAGAATTGTAGAAAATCCTAAGAAATCTACGAAAATGTTACTAGAAATAATAAATGAGTTTAGGAAGGCTGTAGGCTCCAAGGTCAGTACACAAAAATCTGTTGTATTTCTGTGTGGTGGTAACAGGCAGAAACTGAACAGTCAGAAAACACCACTTCACTGCAGCACGGGGAAAAGTGGTATCTTGGGACAAATTCAAGGAAATAGAGGCCAGATCTGCACACGGACACCTAAAACACATTGCTGAGAGACACCGATGAAGACCGAAATAAATGGAGAGATGGGCCGTATTCATAGATGGGAAGACTCTACTACCAAGATGTCAATTCCCCACAAAGTGATTTACAGATTCAATGCACTCTCGGTCAAATGCCAGCCCAAGGGACCTGGCCAGAGCGCGCTGGGGTCCTGGACCTGGCATGGAGGGTGGGGGCGGGGCACCCAAGGGCCTCTCAGGTCTCATCAGGCTCAGTGGGTGGTGGTGGGGGCTGGGAGGGTGGCATGCCTCTGGCCTAGTTCCCCACCTAACAGAGCACCGTGGCTTCTCCATCTGGTCACATGCAGCCTGCACAATTCTAAGAGCTGAGAATGGATTTGCTCTCAGAGACACAACCATCTTGGCTTAGGAAAACCCCTTGGGTAGGCCCGGTCAGGAAGGTGAGTCCCTGTTTCTTCAGGAGACAAAGCAGCAAAGGAGGGGGCAGAAGGAGCAGCTGTCTGTGGTGGGAGCAAGCAGAGGAGACAGGGTGGGGAGGAGGCTGCTGGGAGAACCCAGACGCTAAAGGCCAGCAAGCAGGACCACGCAGTTCCACGCAGGCACGGATGTCCTCGTGGCTATGGGCAAACTCACCCTTTGTCTCTGCGAACCAGGAGGACTCAGAAAATGGTGCATGTGTGTGTGGCATCTGTGTGCACACGTGTGAGTACGTGTGTGCACCTACACAGGTGTACATGCATGCATGTCCGTGTAAATAAAGGTTGGGGGCTGACATTTGCCTTCCAGGACATGGCTGCATCCAGGATAGAAACACAGGAAGAATCACAAGCCCTTGGAGGACAGACTCTGGCAGGGACCACATATTCCCATGGCCCAGACCCTGCCCTCGTCCCCCCTCCCAGACCTCCCTGCACGGTGCTCAGACAGCACGATGGGGAGGGGGCCTGCAGGCCGTCCCCAGTGTCTGCATTACAGGTGTTCTTTCTCAAAAAGTAAGAACTCTTTGTTAAAGCCACCTAGCAGACATTAGCCCTATGTGGAAATCTAAATCTCATTCCTACCCAGATTTGCCACGGCCTCTCTCCAGGGTGCACAGTCGGGCGCTTGTCCTTCGAACCGGCCCATCCCCCACCCCCACCCGCATGAGCCCTCCTTAAGTCCACCTTCCAGGGCTCCCAGGCGTCTCCCACAGTCCTCCTCAAAAATTATGATGATGCCCTGACCGGTGTGCCTCAGTTAGCTGGGTGTCACCCCACAAAGTGAAAAGTTGCTGGTTTGACTCTCAGTCAGGGCTCATGCCTGGCTTGCAGGTTCGGTCCCAGCCGGGGCGCATACGAGAGGGAACCAATCAATGTTTCTCTCTCACGTGGATGTTTCTCTCCCTCTTTCTCCATCCCTTCCCCTCTCTCTACAAATAAATAAATTCTTTAAACAGTGATGGTGATGGTGATGACAATGATGACGACGATAGCTTGATGCTAAGCACTCACTGGCCGCCAGGGACCATTCTCAGTGGTCCTACATAAACCCACTGAGTCCTCGCAAGAGCTTTATAAAATCAGAACTCTCATTACCCCATTTTACACAGGAGGATGCTGCGGCACAGAGAGGATAAGCCCCTTTCCCGAGGCCACACAGCTTGGTCAGAGCGGGAGTCAGTCCCAGCCTGCTTCAGAGCCTGTGAGCACAGCCCTCGGGCCAGGCGCCTCTCACTTCAGGGAATCCTTGGGGCTGTCACGGGTTTGGCCGGCACTGGCTACTGTGGTCTCAGGCTGCTCGCTCCTCATACGCAGACGCAGAAGAGAAGGCCTTGGCTGGTTGTACAGCGTGTGTGCACGCAGCCGGCCAATTCTAGCCGCTGTGTTCTCTGGGGAAGTGGGAGGGATTTTGTTCAAATTTTCCCTTTCCCCAGCTAGCCCTTGCATCCACCTGAAATTACTCCTCTTGGTAGGCTGCAGCTCACAAAATCGGAAAGAGACAGCTCTCGGCAGGAGGACCAGGCACTTCTAAGATGCAGCTGAACCAGCATCCCGTGGGACAGGCCAGGACTGAGACAGTGGGAACTGGCAGCTAGGAAGAGGGGCCCTGAGGCACAGGCCCTGGGGACACGGCTCAGGGGCCAGGGGTGGGGCGGTATTTGCCACCGGCCTTGTTAAAATGTTCCAGTTGGTCGGGGTCAGCTGTGGGCAAGGCCCTCACAGAGTGGGGCAAAGTTCAGCCCGCTGGTGCAGCGCGAGTTCTGACAAGTCTGGTTCCTATGGTCGGTGAACATCTCTCTGTTGAATTTTAACATGAAATATCTTTTTGACACAGCAAAGGAGAGTGAAGTCCCTTTGCTGAAGGAGGGCCAGACTTGCAGGAGCCGCCAGGCACATGAAGAGGAAGGAGCTAGAGGGGGCTGTGACACGCTCCCCTTGGCCTACATAGAGATTAGTTCGGTGGGCCAGAGGCACCCGGGGTGGGGGGCTCCTGGGAAGCCCAGATGAAGGTGGCTGTGGTCAGGGCTGCAGCAGCTCACCCGAGGGGGCCAATTAAAGCCATGAGAGACTCAGCCCCAGGCCTTGGCCACCTGCCCGAGATGGTGTGGGGCCAGCAGCCCGAGGCCACCCCCAGCACCGCCATATGGCCTCTGTGTGGGCGGTGGGTACACGCAGGTGGCCGGGCTTCACCCCCTCCCAGGAATCAGGGGCTTTGAGGCCACAGAAAAATGCATTTCCATGTAGCCAAAGCCCATGACAGCTCTGGGGTAGTACCAGGGACAGGAAGCAGGGGCTGTGCTGACGAGTGCCCTCTGGTACCTGGCAGGTGCCACACGCAGTGCGGCAGAGGTGGCAATGGGTGGCTCCAGAAGTCAGCTGGGGGAAGGCTGCTTCTCTGTCCGGGATAACCTCTTTCTGGACCTTTGGCTCCAGAAAGGCAAAGCCAGGCGCAGGCTGAGAGGGAGAGGCCACGCTGGCAGCACCAAGAAGCAAAGGGACCTCTGCCCTGGACACCCAGGAGCTGTGACAAATTGATTTGGGGGCTCTCTAGTGAGGGGCTGAGCTAGGGGAAAAGGGGCCCTGGGTCAAGGAGGAGAGAACACGAGGGAAGGGGCTGCTGCCCAGAGGGGAGCAGGACCCCATGAGAGTGAGGAGGGGCTGGTGCTGAGGCAGGGATGTCGGCCCGGCCGAGCTCAGCGCTTCCCGGAATGCTCCTTCGCTTCCGCCAACCTTCAGGCCAGCTCAGATGTACATGCGTAATGTTGGAGCTGGACCCACCTGCACCAGAGTCCTGATTCTGCCAGAGGAGCTGTGTGACTTGGACCCACCTCTCTGAGCCTCAGTTCCCACGTTGGTAAAGCCGAGTGTAAGACTATCGACGGGTTGTCGGAAGGATTAAATGAGTTAATACAAGGACAGAACTTCGGGTCGGGTCCAACACCAAAAAATGACTCAGTGACCATTAGGTATCATCACCATCATCACCGCCATCACCATCATCACCGCCATCATCACCGGCTGCACCGCCACCATCATCACAAAGCCGTGAGGCACTCCTGAGCTGTTCCGTGGGGAATTCTGAGTCGAGCCTCTGGCCGCCTTTGGGGCATATTCGTTCCCGTGAGGAGCGGGGCCGCTCTGTTTTCGCAGGAGGGCAGTGGTCCACCCTTCCAGGACTGCCCAGACCCAGAACAGCAGTGCGGAGCAAGTAACAGCCAGGAGATTAGATTCTCAGAGGGTCTGAAGAAGGAGTTGGTGTTTGGGGTTCTAATTATCTTCACTTTGACACTGGGGTGGCCAGAGAAGGTGAGGACCCTCAGAGAACTATGTCTTTTTTTTTTGGAGATTTTATTTATGTTATTTTTACACAGAGGCGAAGGGAGGGAGAAAGAAAGGGAGAGAAACATCAGTGGGTGGTTGCCTCTCATGTGCCCCCTACTGGGAACCTGGCCCGAAACCCACAGAAAATGTGTCCTGACTGGGAATCGAACCAGAGACCCTGTGGTTCGCAGACTGGTGCTCAATCCACTGAGCCGCACCGGCCAGGGCGAACTATGTCTTCTTGTCTGAAAACCATGCTGCCGAGTGGGCCACGAGGCCCATTTTACAGATGAGAATATTGAGGCCCCAGGAGCCCGGATTCAAATAGAGACCATGAAGCTCACGTGGCCCCTCCCCGGCCCTGCCAGGGCCCTGGTCTGCATGCCAGGTCCTGCTCTGGGCACAGTTGGGGACATGATGACTCAGACACAGCCCTAGGATGCTCACAACCGGTTAGCTGGCAGAGGGAAGAGCTCAGGCTCATGCAGCGGGAGGGGCTGCTTGGAGGTATGCAGGGACAGGAGAGGGAGAAGTTGCTCCAACAGGTGGGCTTGGATGGAGGCAAGAGCCCTCAGGTAAGAGAGACAGCACATGGAGAGGGCAGGACACAGGGCACTGGGGCCGGGCCCAGGCCGCATAAAGGAGGAAGAGACCAAAGATGTTGAGGGTGGGCTGGGAGGGGAGGGCACAGCGCCAGGCTGTGTCTCTGAAGCACTAGGGAGTCCTCAAAGGCTGTGAGCAGGAGTGACAGGTGGCAGCTGGCAGGTGCCTTCAAAGGGGCGAAACCCCAAACCAGAACGTCCCCTCAGGAGTGCTGTCCCACCTGAAAGAACCTCCCTCATGGCAATGAGGGACAGGAGGTGAGTGGAGGCTCAGGTGCTACGTTAATACGGTGTCCAAGGTTCGGGGAGCCCAGAGACACAAGCAAACTGAGCTAGCTGTGACTGCTACCTCCTCCCTCTGTCCACCTGGATTCAGCCCACCCCGCAGGCTGCACAGGGACTATCTGAGTCACCGACAGCACGTCCTCCTGCCGGCCTTCCTCCTGCCTGGCCTGGGACCAGGGGCAGCTGCTGTCACCACAGGACTCAGGGGTCGGGATGGATCATGGCCGGGCAGAGAGATGTGTTCACACAGTGAACCCCCATGTCCAAACAAGACCCAAACCAACCACGTTGACGAGCAGCCTGCCTGTGTCCATTCCTGGAGTTATGACATCCTCCTGCTAATAATACCTCATGGTCACCCAGGCTGGCCCCAGGCGGGGACGCGGGGTCTGTCACAGCACCACCTCCCTCATCTCCTTAGGCACAGTTGCCTTGCTTCTCTTTTCCATCACCTGTTCTCCACGTGCCACTCGTGCCCACGGTCACAATCTAAGCCAATGACGGCCGCCTCCCAGGTCTCCACCCAGCCTCCCACCCTACACCTGCCCTGGGACAATTCTATGACACCACCTGGCTCTAGAGTGCAGAGGCCTCCCTTTCTGCGTGGTCCTCACCCCATGTCTTCACTGCCCTCTCGTCTGTCACCCCAGCCCTTGTCCTGCATCTGCACAGCCCAGTGGCCCCATCTGTCTCCACCACTGTCAGCAGGCCGAGCCTGACTCCCTGTCCGTGGCACGCCTGGCCCTGGCAGCAGAACGAGGCACCGCCTGCACTCCCACCCAGTTCCCGGCCCACGCCCTTTCCTCAACGGCCAGCCTCGCTTCTGGTTTCACTGGCCTTCCAGGCCCCCCAACATCAGAGCCACCAGTGGAGCTTCGGGTCCACACGCAGTGCCTGCATGCCCAGCCTCACCTCCTGCAGCCCAGAGCGGCTCCTGGGGCCTAGGCCCCTCCCACAGCCTCAGGGACTCGCTCCCACATGCCCCTCCTCCCACAGACATGTCAGGTTTTCCCTGAGCATGGGGTTTCCTCCAGCATCTCCCACCCTTGTGAGAACCGTTGTGAGAACCCGGTAGCGGAAGCGGAGACGGCGGTGGCCCTGCACCCTCCCTTCCCTGCATGCCCACCCAGCCTGTCATCTCCTGCCGCCATCTCCTGGGGCCTTGGGACCGGTGCTCACCTACGGAGCGTGAGTGGAGGCCATGTGTTACACCCTCTCGTCCCCTTCCATGGCTTGAAGCACCCGAGCACAGTCCCCGTGCAGCCAGCAACCAGGGCGGAGCCACGCTGCCGGAGAGCCGGTATCACCGCCACGGCTCGGAGCAGAGCTGCCCACCGGTCAGCCGCAGCCATCCGGAACTCTCCATGATCAAGAAATACGCTTCTGTGGTGCTGGAGCCACAACGCACCTGGGGCTTGAGTGGGGCAGCAGCTGGCGTTACCCTAATGAACTGGACCACTGCCCAACACTTGACCGTCGTGCCTCACGGTGAAACTCCTTCCATGAGCCGTCTGTATCCACGGCCTCCCCTTCCTTCCGTCCAATTCTCTGACCATCCCACGTCCATCTGGGCCACCCACTGCTGCATAGCAAGCCTGCAAGCCACGGCCATCGAGGATGTCCACCTGCCCGCCCAGAGGTCAATTCCAGTCCTCACCTCACGCCACCCATCAGCAGCACGTCATCATGTCGGACGCTCTCCTCTCTGTCACTGGGCACTTCAGTGCTGCCCTGGGTACTACCTCGCAGGCTTTGCCTGCACAGTCTCTTTGGCTGGATCCTCAACTTCCTGAGCTCTCAAAAGTGGAGGCCTGGCTGGTGTAGTTGGTTAGAGCATCGTCCCATAACTGAAGGTTACTGGTTCGAACCCCTGTCAGGGCACTTATCTAGGTTGCGGGTTCGGTCCCTGGTCTGGGCACGTGCAGAAGGGAATTAATTGATGCTCCACTCTCTCATTGATGTTTCTCTCTTTTCCCTCCTCTCTCCCTTCCACTGTCTCTGAAAAGCAGTGAGCAAATGTCCTCGGGTGAGGATAAAAATAAATAAAAATAAACATTGGAGACCAAGGGCCCAGTGTCTAACCTCATCGCTGCTGGGTGAGCTCACCCCAGGCCTGGACTTGAAAGTGCCTCTCGGCTCTCAGAATGCTCGGTCCGCAACCCCCCTCAGAGACCGGCTTGCTCCCGATGCCCCGCCTGGGTGGCTAACGCACATCAGTGTCACCACGTGCAAAGCCAGACTGTTGACTCCCTCTCAGCTTGCTTCTGTCCCCACCCTCATTCCCAGTGGGAGGTCGCCCTTTTCCTCCCCTCCCAGCATTCACCTCCAACCCAAGCGAATCAACACACCCCAAGTACGCGCACCTGTCCCCGCTGGCCCTGATGCCCTGCACCTGAGCCTGGTCTTCACTCTTGGGAAGCACACACCTGCCTCCAGGGACCCTCCTGCACCGGCCCCTTGCCAGTGAGCTCTCCCCCAGCAGCCCAGGGGGGCTCGTTCTCACACGTGTCACACCGTGTCACCCCCTGTACGCATCTGTATGTGCTGGCCTGGGGCCGCTCTACCCTCGTCTCATCCCACTCTCCTTCGGTCACGCCACTGCAGCCACGCTGGCCTCCTCACGACTCCTTGTGCAAACCGGGCACGTGCTCACCCCAGGACCCTCATACCTGCTCTTCCCTCTGCCTGGGATGCACTTCACCCAGGCCTCTGCGTGCCCTGTCCCCTCATCCATTCAGGTCTCTTCTGATGTCACCTCCAGAGAGGTCTCCCCTTACTCTACTCCTCTGCCACCCTGCTTCTCTCTATGGCACGAGTGTCTCTATTAAGTACATTATATCCATTTAATTCTTGGCCTGTGTCCCCTCCCCCACTGGCATGTCCCTCCACAGAGCCCAAGGCAGGGACTTTTCTTGTTTGTTCGCTGCTGCTCCTCTGGGGCCAAGAGCAGGAGCTGGTCCACCTTCACGCAGCACAATCCCCTCAATGAATGAGTGAATCCCCACGATAATAAGAGCACACTTATTTCCTCCTGGAGATCGAGGAACGACTCCAGCCATGGAACCAGAAGTGGCAGGTGGGACACAGGAACGGCCTGTTTAGAAAGAACAAAATTGTTGTTTTGCAACGACTGGTATAAATTCTGAGATTACAATTCCCAGGGCATGGGAAATGAGACTCAACAGAAGGGCTGAGGAGCAGAATGAATCCAACCAGCGAGCTAAATTGGACACTGGGCACTGGCACTGCCCACCTCCCAGCAGGGCCAGGGAGATTCTGATGAACTCTCGGCTGAGTGTTTAATAAATAACTGAGACATTTACTCCTTCATCCATTCGCCCCGTACTGATTGCACGCCCACTATGTGCCAGGTTGCTCCAGGTGACCGAGACACAGCACAGCACAGAAGGGCCAGCTTTAAGGAGCTTACAGTCCAGTCCAGTCTGGTGGGCAGCCAGATAGGAAGGAGCTGGATGAGGAGTGATGAGGCTGCGGGGAGGTGGGAAGAGCAATGGCAAAAGCGAAGCCTGCAGCCCCTCACCGCCCCGGACAGAGCCCAGGCCTCCCCGCAGCCCTCAGAGACCAGGCTGCTGGTCTGGCCTCCAGCCCACGCAGGGCCGGGGCTGCTCGTCTTTTGCATTTGCTCCCTCAGATCCAGGTTAAACTTTGACGAGGAAATGATTTCTAACCCTTACTCCACAGTCCCACCTGGTCACACTTTAATTCCAGTCACGATGACTTAAGTCTCCACTCCCAATTCATCTCCACGCCCCAATTCATCTTCTCCCGGTGATCCAGGGCCCCCTGCATCTCTGGGGAAATGCCAGTAGCTTCAGGGTCGCCCCACACAGCCTCAGATCCCAGGTACAGCCAATCACAGTGACCCCGACTGGGCGGAGCCCCAGAGGGCCCGGCCCGGAGTCACTGAAGCAGAGGGGCCCTTACTGCCCATCTGGAGATGCCCTTGCTGCCGCCAGGGAAGCAAACCCTTGCTGTGGACTCCTTGGCCCTCGGTCGGTGGGCGTGACGTGGGCACCTCCTTTGGTCCCCTGCGGAGCTCCATGGCCTTTTCAGAACTCCTGGACCAAGTGGGCAGCCTGGGCCGGTTCCAGGGTCTCCAGACAGTGGCCTTGGTGGTCCCCATCATGTGGATCACCACTCACAGCTTGGTGGACAACTTCTCAGGCGCTGTGCCCAGCCACCGCTGCTGGGCTCCCCTCCTGGACAACAGCACCGCCCAAGCCAGTGCCCCCGCGGCCCTGGGCCCTCAGGCCCTCCTGGCTGTGTCCATCCCACTGGGGCCCAACCATGGGCCTCACCAGTGTCGCCGCTTCCGCCACCCTCAGTGGCAGCTCCTGGACCCCAATGCCACGGCCACCAACTGGAGCGAGGCAGCCATGGAGCCCTGCGTAGACGGCTGGGTCTACGACCGCAGCATCTTCACCTCCACCATTGTGGACGAGGTAAGGGCCTCCCCAACACTCTTCCCACATCCTGGCACCTTAGAGGCCAAAGTCACTGCCCCGGGCTGGCAGGCCTCAGAATGGCCCAGTCTCAGGAGGCCTCCTCACTCACATGAGCTTCCAGCCACCCTACTGGCCACATCCCCCTATGGAGGTGTTGGTGGCAGGAAGCAGCCTACAAAGGCCCTGGCTGGTGGAACAGCAGGTGACACTGAGCGGGCGCCTGGGGCGGCCCTCCTGCCACCGTCAGCAGTGACTCGGGCAGCTCTCTCCCATGCAGGCCATTGCCCCACCTGTCACAGGGACTCAGGGAAGATTCGACAGATCCCCAGAGGTGATCCCACAATGGGTCATGGGACAAATCTGGGAACATGTGGAGGTGGCCCTTCCCAGCCAGCAGAAGGGGCTGTTTGTGAAGAACCAGAGGGAAGTGGGCAGAGGAACCAGCTCCGGCAAGGTGGGGGAGGGCAGGTGAGGTGAGAGGGCCTGACCCCCGACAGGAGGGCAAAAAGGAGCCATAGAAGGGCTTAGGAAATGGGTGACAGCCGTCACTGTCCCACAGGGCATAGCACTACAGCCCTAGAGGTCACCTGGCCAACCACCGACACCCAGCTCCCTGGTGCCTTCCCCTCTCGCTCCTCTGCCCCCTCTCACCTGGGCCTCCCTTACCTCCTGAGCTCAGCTCCCCCTCTCCTCTCCCACCAGTGGAACCTGGTGTGTGACTCCCAGGCCCTGAAGCCCATGGCCCAGTCCATCTTCCTGGCTGGGGTCCTGGTGGGAGCCTCCATGTTTGGCAGAGCCTCTGACAGGTGCGCACCGCCCGCCCCTTCCCATTCTGCAGGCCCCGTTGCCCTCTCAGCTCCTTTGCTCCTACGTGCCTGCGTGTGGGTCTCGCTCCTGCCCCCTCCAGCTGTGCAGTGAGCCGGCTTGGACCCTCTCTGGGCCTTGACTTCCCCGACTCTCCTCGGGGGTTGCAGAGGATCATGCTCTTATCATTCACTGCGGAAGCCTGCTCAGCCACGTGCCTGCCTCCAGCTGCTGCTTGGGTGCTGCTGCTGATGGAGAGCTCATTTCCTGCCAAGACCGCCTTCCTGCCCCCCTGTGCTCACGAGTCCTGGATGAAGAATGGGGTCATTTTCTCATCCCCCTTTGCTCAGTGTGCAAGCTCAGGGTGGGCTCTGGTGGTCCAGGCCCTGTGGCCAATGCCGTGGCTGGCTGCAGACCTGGCTCCTCCGGTGTGTGTGCCACAGGTTTGGGCGAAGGCTGGTGCTGACCTGGAGCTACTTCGATGTGGCCGTGTGGGGCACGGCAACGGCCTTTGCCCCCACCTTCCCTGTGTACTGCCTTTTCCGCTTCCTGGTGGCCGTGGGCTCTGCGGGCGTCATGATGAACACCGCCGTTCTCTGTAGGTCCCCCTGCCCTGGGGCCAAGGAGGGAAGGCTCCGGAAGGCTCAGGGATGACCTGAATGGCCTCCTTGCAGTGATGGAGTGGACGTCTGAGCAAGCCCGAACCTTGGCGATGACTTGCAATGCCCTGGGCTACAGCTTTGGCATGGTCCTGCTGGCCGCGGTGGCCTACGGTCTGCGTGACTGGACGCTGCTGCAGCTGGCCCTCTCTGTTCCCTTCTTCCTCTTCTTTGTGTACTCCTGGTGGGTGTCACCCCACGCCCCTGCCCGGCCTCTACCCAGGGGAATGGGCGACACTCCTCTGGGGGTGTAGGAGGTGAGGGGTGCAGGGCATGAGGGGGGCCACGGGAGCCTGGCACAGATGGCCGCCTCAGGCCCTCGATGGTCGCCCACTCCATCCAAGTGTCCAGGATGCATCTCCTTCATCTTCTCCTGCTCCCCAAGGGTGCTTTCCTCTCCTTTCTGCATCCTTCCCCCATTCCTTCCCATCACCCTCATGACCCCATCACCTCCGCCCTGCTCCCCCCTGCCTGACGTGGTGGGTGCCCAATGTGCCCACGGCTCTCCCTTCAAACACCGCTGACCCCCACTCCTGCCCCGCCTGCCCCAGCCACCAGCCTCCTGCTTCCAGCAGCCTGTGTGACCATCTCCGAGATTGTCGTCGCAGCACCAAAAAGTAACATCTCCTCGCCCACAACTCCCCAGGGCTCCCCAGGGACCCTGGCGTTGACTCGGCCCCCTCCCACCAGGTATTGGAGTTGGAGTGGCCATGGCCCGGCTCCTTCCTCTCCTCCCTCTCCCTCACCGCACCCCCCCACCCCCACCCCGGGTCCCACAGGACACTGGGTCTGGCCAACTCCACCTCTCCTGTGCACCTTGAATCCTCCCTTCAGTCCCCTGTTCTGCAAACTCCAAAGGACCTCAGGGTGCCAGTGGGTGTGAAGCAGGGGCCCCACCCTGCTGCTGCTCCTAGGCAAAGCATGTCCGGCTGGTGACCTGCAGGAGCAAAGCCTGGGGGTAGGAGCCAGGTGGGAGTGGTGGGCACCTCCGCACCTGGGCCAGTGGGGCAGACAGTGCGGGAGGTCTGGACTTGATGTCAAGGGTGTGGGAGCCAGGTTAGTGTTAGGGTCAGGGTCTTGCCATGGGGAGGGGGCACCAAATGACACCCAGGAGGTGGCTGCTGTTGTCTCAGCTTGGACAGCAGGGACAAAGGTGAGGCAAGGACCAGTGGAGTACAAGGGCTGCTAGGAGACAAGAACTGTTGACAACTAGGGGAAGGAGTGGGCTGGTGATGTGGGGACTAAAGACCCTGCTCCAGGCTTGAGCCCCAGGCAGGTAGGAAGCTCTTTGCAGGGAGGGGCACCAGGAGAGGAGCCAGCTCAGGCAGGAAGGTTCAGCCCTGGAGCTGATGGGGCTGGCTGGTGGGGGCAATGTGACCCGTGGGCAGTGCCCCACTGTGGAGCAAGGGCCCTGGCAGGCCCCTGGCCTGTAGAGGGCTGGCAGGACAGAGCTCCTGTATCACGGGGGTGCGGGAGCAACCATGCTGCACCCAGGCCCCCCCCAGGCCTGGCTCCCAGGAGAGGCAGGGGAAGGGCCATGGGGTCAGCAGCGAGGCAGGAACTGGAGAACAGGGATCCCCAACCTCAACCCAGTGGAGGGAGGAGGGAGAGAGGAGGGAGGAAAGACGGCTGCTGGGGAAGGAGGGTGGCTGAGTAGCTGTGGCCGCCATGTCACGGTGCCCTTCGCCGCCACCCACTGACCTTACCACGCTGAGCAGTGAGGCCACCCCCCTGGGCAGAGGGGGAAAGAGGGGCTGTGAGGCTTGTGTAGGCCTGACCCAGGGCCAACAGTGCAGCCAGGCCCTGGGGTCCATGGACAGTGACCCTCCACTCGTCCCCTGCCCCCGCCCCAGGTGGCTGGCAGAGTCGGCACGGTGGCTCCTCATCACAGGCAGGCTGGAGAAGGGCTTGCGGGAGCTACGGAGGGTGGCGGCCATCAACGGGAAGAGGGCAGTGCGGGACACGCTGACCAAGGAGGTGAGGCAGGGCAGAGCCTCCCCCGTGGGCTGGACCCTCACACCCTCCCCCTGACCCTGCACAGGGCCTCCGGGTGGCCCACCTAGGGCTCCAGGCCCCTAGGATAAGGGCTCTGAGAGAAGGGCTGCCTGGAGCCCCACTGCTGACAGTGCCCTCCCCCACCCCGAAGGTCTTGCTCTCCGCCCTGCAGGAGGAGCTCCGTGTGAGCCAGGCCCCCACAGGCCTAGCCACCCTGCTGCGCACACCCGGACTGGGCCTCCGCACCTGTGCCTCCACTCTGTGCTGGTAGATGTCCCTCAACCCTGACCTGTCCTGGGCCCCAGCTCAGCACTGGCAGCCAGGGAACTTGGAATCAGGGCTCTGGCTGGTCCCACTGGCCTGGGGCAGGGGGTTGGCACCCCAGGACAAGCCCTGAAGCACTGGCACCTCTATCAGTCAGGCAGGCCAGGCCAGGTGGGCTCAGGAGGCAGAGAGCCTGTGGAAGGGTAATAAGGAGGATCTGGACCACAGGCAGCGGGGAGAGCCAAACAGCCCAGGAGGCTGAGGAGGCAGTCGGAGAATGCACTCCCACCCCAGCTGGGAGAGCCCCCGAGCCCAGGAGTCAGGGCCATCCAGCAGAGACTGAAACCACTCAGACCCCAAGGGAGTGCAGGATGGAGCTGTGGAGGGGACACAGCCACTGCCAGGGAGCGCACCTAGGAGACTGAAGGAGGAATATGCCGGCTCCTCCCCCGGTCCCGCCTCTAGCCTCCCACCAGTGCCTCCCATTGGCCAATCCTAATGAGGAGGCAGCTTTGGCAAGGCATCCTGGGAAATGTAGTCTGCAGAGACCACCCTCTGCCATACAGAGCCAACAGGGGGAGGAGAGATAGGGTCTGAGGACCATCAAGCAATTGAACATTTCACTCCTCAGCCTAACTCCACCTGTCCCGCCCCCAGGTTTGCCTTTGGCTTCACCTTCTATGGCCTAGCCTTGGACCTGCAGGCGCTGGACAGCAACATCTTCCTGTTCCAGGTCCTCCTTGGCGTCCTTGACATGCCAGCCAAGATAGGTTTCCTGATGCTGCTGAGGTGTCTGGGCCGCCGCCCCATGCAGGCAGCATCCCTAGTGCTGGCGGGGCTCTGCATCCTGGCCAACATGCTGGTGCCCCACGGTGAGCAGGCAGGCCTGGGGCACAGTGCTGCCGCCAGACGCTCCCACCCCGGGAGGGGGTGGGTGCTGAGCCAGGACCTGTGACCCCCTTGCCCCCTCCTCAGAGGATGCTGGACCAGAACAGGGGCCCAGTTAGGAAGGAGGCTGCAGGGACACCTAGGAGAGATGGTGGTGGCCTGTCCTGGGCACTTGGAGCAGTGATGAAGTGGGGCAGGCAACATGATGACAATGTGGAGATAAAATAAGACCTCAGAGATAGATACTGGGGATAGGGCCAGCGTCAGGGAGGACTTCCGGGGTCTGGCTCTGGCTGTCTGCGTGGGGAGCAGATTGGGGGCATCAGAGAAAGTGTCTATGAGGTCACTTAGGTTATGGTGCCTGTGTGGGATCTGGGGACACCCAAGTGGTGACTCACAGACACTAAAAGGTCAGGGAGAACTTTCATCTAACCCTTTGCCCCGCCCATCCCTACTAACCCCATCTCTATTACAGAGATGAGGTACCTGCATTCAGCCCTAGCTCTGGTGGGGCTTGAGTGTATAGGCGTTGCCTTCATCTGCATCACCATCTACACTGGGGAGCTCTTCCCTACTGTGCTCAGGTGAGGCTGCGCCCGGGCCCAAGAAGGAGGCTGCCCTGGGCTGGGACGGCAAGGTGGGGTCATGACCCCAGACCTAGATGTCTGTGCCTCGTGCCTCTCTTCCCTGTGGTCTCAGGGCTGGCTGCCCATGTGTGTCCCGCCCAGCCTAATGCACTGGACGTCCCTGGGAAGAGTAGGGCTGACCAGAGTGAGAGGTCCAGGCCTTGAGTGGGCAGAGTGGCCCCTCACAGGTACACCCGTACCAACAGGATGACCGCAGTGGGCCTGGGCCAGGTCGGGGCCCGAGGGGGAGCCATCCTGGGGCCTCTGGTCCGGCTGCTGGGCGTACACCACCCCACACTGCCCCTGCTGGTGTACGGGGCCGTGCCGCTGCTGAGTGGCCTGACCGCGCTGCTGCTGCCCGAGACCCAGGGCCTGCCGCTGCCCGACACTATCCAAGACGTGCAGAACCAGTGAGTGGGCCCAGCTCCAGGACCAACATCTTCTCCCTCTAGAGAACCCCAGAATAGGGTGGCCTGGCCACCCACCCCCATCACTGGACAGAAGAAGAGGCCCAGAGAGGGATAGGATTGGCCGAGAGTCACACAGCCTGCTTTGAGAGAGTGGAGCCCAAGGGCTGGGTCTCCCAGCTGACAGTGTAGAGTGTGAATCCTGCTCTTCGTTCCACCATTGGAGGCCCTAATGGCCCAGCTACCCCCAGCTCCACCCTGGGAGAGGTCAAGGGGAAAAGACTGTAGCCCTGTGTAAGGCCGAGAGCCCAGGGCATGATGGCTGTTGCTGGGGGTCCTCACTGGCCCCATACTCTGTTACTAAAGCCGCTAGGCATCTGTCAATGCTGTCACTGCCCACTCGCCCTCCATCGTATGCTCAGGGAGCTCGGTCCTGGGCCCCTGAGAGCAGCAGTATCTCTGAGTCCTCAGGATGGATCAGGTCCGGGATCAGGGGGCACTGCACCTCGAGACCCAACCCCTTCCTGTCTTTCCCAAACAGGGCAGTAAAGAAGGCAACACCCCATGCCCGGGAGCATCCTGTCCTGAAATCCACGCGGTTTTAGTCTTCCCGTGCAAAGAACCTTGTATCCTCTGCGGAAGGCAGGCAAGAAAGGACTCGATTTCCAGAGGGCCCAGCCCTCCTCCCTCTTACTGTCTGAGGAGCCACCTTCAACACACGAAGGGAGAAGGATGATGTGGTGGGCAGGGGCCACCAAACCCTCACCCTTGCTCAAAGAGGAGCTACGCCCAGGCCCGGGGAGGGGCAGCCTGTGCACCCTGAGCTCCCCGCTCCTGCTGCCCCAGCTTGAGGCTGATCATCCCCCATGGTGATGACCTCCCCAGCTTCTCTCTGCAGCCCGAGGGCCATGCACAGGGGCTGGGATCTTGGCTCCTCAGGTTTACCCGCAAGGTGGCTCTGGACCCCTCACGCCTCTCCACACTCCAGCCACGCTGCGATCCTGTCTGTGTCCGTATCTTGTCCCTGGAACCCCCCTGCCACCTTCTCCACAGTCCCACTCAGCCTCCTAGACCCAGGCCCCTGTCCTCATTCCAGGGGCCCAGCCCGAGGGTAGAATGAAACCTGTACCCACAGCCAGGGCCACATGCCTGTCTCCCACCCCGCCACGTGGGAGCCCCCAGAGCCGGCAGAGGAACATCGGTGAGGGGAGAAAAGAGAGTGAATAAAGGGACAAAGGATTGGCCCTCACCGGCTATTTGGTCGGCCCAGCATCCGCCCAGGCACGGGCCCCTTGCTGGCGTGGCCAGCCTTCCTGCCCGGAGAGTCCACCTGAGCCACCACCCTTTCCAGCCCCTGTTGTGGGCCAGGCACCACGCTGTCAGCCTCTCACCACATTCCATCTTTTCCTGAATCACTCGAGGTAGACCTTGCCCTTTTTCACAGAGGGGAAACTGAGGCTCAGGGACACTGACTGCCCGTGACACACAGGTAGGAGGGGGCAGAATCAGGAATCAGGCCCTGGTCTGCAGGTCTCCAGAGCCCGTCTCTGAGGAGCCCTCAGACCTTATCATCCCTCTCAGAAAGAGCGAGGCCCCTGCGGGCTTCTGTCGCCTGCCTATGGCCAGCCCTCTGGGAAGACCCCCGGACTGAGGTTGTCCCAGTTGTCCCAGCCCATCCTAGACTCTCCATCTTTGCCTACTTCCCAGCTGAGCCCCAGATGTCTTTCCTACCCTTACTCAGCATTCCGGGGGCTCCAGGGTGTGCAGAAGCTTCCAGAAGGCAGAACCCAGGGCTGGTGAGAGATGGCTCCTCCTCTCCTCTGGGTTGTTCTCCGGCTCACCAAGTGGACGGAGGGGCCTCGCTCCCGGCCCTTCCAGGTGGCCACAGTCTTCCAGGACCCAGGGCTCTGCTTCTCTGGGGCTACTAGAGAGTGTCATCCCCATGGCAGAGTGGGCACCCTGTGAAGGGAGACGGGTCCCGCCTGGGTGGCAGCCGCAGGCCTGCATTATAGCTGGGTGCTGCCACCTCAATGGCGGGCTTTCGCCCGGGACACAGCCTCTCTCAGTGCCTGCCACAGGGGGCTCCTGGCCCCAGAAGCTGCTGGAGAATGAAGGAGCCGAGGGGACTGGGTGTGGGGAAGAAGACCCCACCAACTACCCCCCTGGTTTCTCCCTCCCATGGTGGTGGTGGCCTCAGGCAGTGAGGGCACAACTATGACTCAGGACCTGCTTTGCCCATTCCCCTGCCCCCAGCCAGGCCAGTAGTGCAGCCAGGAGGGTGCGTGCGGAGGGGCAGTGCTGGGCACCTCGGGCTCCATACCCACCTCCAGGAGGGGGGCATCCTGCCAGAGGAGCCCAGCACTGGCCATGCTGCTGTCCCTCCCCTGGGGGCTTGCAGGGCCAGGGCAGGTCTGCAAGGGCAAAGACTTCAGCCAGACTTCACTTCAAGCTTCTTCCCCACACCCTGTCCTTGGTGGCCTGAGGTGGGACCTCCTGACACGTTCCTGCAAGTACTGTCAAGGAGCAGAGCGCCTGGAGCTCCAGCCACTGCCAGGAGCTGTTGGCACTCCCCTGGGGGCCACTGCCAGGCCAGCCAGAACCCAAGGGCCCAGGTTAGGCCCAGCTAAGTTCAACATCGAATGCCTATGACAAAGGAGCTGAGACCGAGGGTACCATCTCTTACAGATGGGTAAACTGAGTCAATGGCAGGGTCCAGGAATCTTTCCTCTTACAACTAAGAGTTTGTAAGTCACTTTGAGTGACAGGAGCTCTCAGCCTCCTCATGCAGGAGAGGAGAACACCCCGTCCCACAGCCACACGGCTGTGAACAGGCTGGGTCTGTCCTTCCAACTCCTGCAGTGTCGCTCTGTCTGGCCCCTATTTCTGACAGACTGTTCGGGGCTATTCTAAAAATTTATTTCCTTCTTTTTAAAAAAAGATTTTATTTATTTTTAGAGAGGGGGAAAGGAGGGAGAAAGAGAAGGAGAGAAACATTAATGTGTGGTTGCCTCTCACATGCCCCATACTGGGGACCTGGCCCACAACCCAGGCACATGCCCTGACTGGGAACCCAGCTGGCGACCCTTTGGTTTGCAGGCGGTGCTCAATCCACTGAGCCACACCAGCCAGGGCTAGAAATTTCTTAAGTACGCATGTTCATTCCCTTCTTGACACCAAAGAACTACTGCCTGCCTGTTTTTATTTTCTTCGGCTTGTGGTGATAGGGAGAGAGGGTGGCAGCAGAGGATGCGGGGCAAGGCCATCGCCTGCACTGGGACAGGACAGTCCAGCAAGACTGCCCCAAGTCAGGGCTTCGGCCAGGCTTCCACAGGTGTTAGAGCTGACCTTGGGGGTGCCAACCTCAGGCTCCAAGACCGTGAGCAGTGAGGGAACGGGGGTACCAAAGCCCCCCCAGGGTGGCCGGTTTAGGAGGGCAAGGGGAGGACAAAACCATGGAAATCCACACCCTGGGCAACTGGGGGCGGACCACTCTGCTGTCTTTGATAGGACTCTGGGGGAGGACTCAAGGACCCCTGGGGCCATGCCCCATAGTGGGGAGGGTCCCAAGAGAAAAGCTTCATCTTAGGATGCAGGGAAGAAGGGGGAGATGAGCCAACCTGGGTGGGCTCCCGCAGGCATTGACCCCAAGGGCCTGGGAGGTATCTAAGGCTCGGGAACTGAGAAATGCCAGCAGAGCCACCTCAGATGGAAGCTCAGGAAGCCGAATCAGGCAGTGAGAGGTGATGGCACGAGAAAGCAGAGCCCAGAGGGGAGGTAAGCTCCCCTGAGGGGAAGGCAGAGGAAGTCAGTGTTCAGTGCGTGGGGACCCATCACCGCCACCAGGGAGATACAGACCCACCTGTACTCTGCTCTCCTGCGGGTGCCTGCACACTCGGGTCCTCACCTACGACCCCCACCTGTCGAGTCTCTGCTCCTTGTGACTGAGAGGCTTAACGAAACAGAGCCATTTCTCAGCTGGTCTGCTCCGGCGGGCTTGTTTAGTTTCTCCACGAAAGAGCAAACACCTGGGGATGAGGCTGCTTCCGTCTGCAGCCCTAGGACCTGTCCATGGTCAGCCAGAGTGGACAGGGTCCAGACCTCTAGAGATGCGAAAGGAGCAGAGACTCTGGAGTTATGTAGAACTGGGGTCAAATTTGGATGCAGCTGCTGATTCACCCACCTTGAGACCATGGACGAGCCATTGGTGCTCTTGCCACCCAGGTGTAACTCTGCCTCTCCCAAGAGCTGTGGCCACCACTAGGGGGCAACACGCTCCTCCTGCCTCTGGGGATTTGTCTCCATTCACAGAAGCTAAGGTCCTAAGGTGGGTTGACCCAACCAGGGGCAGAGACCAGCCTTCCCCCACAAGTCTGGGGGCTGCTCCCTGCCCCCACCCTCAGCCGGGAGGAGACAAAGACAGTTTGCCCCAGGAGCCCAAAGCCATGCTCAGCCCCAAAGTTTGGGGGGCTACTTAGCAACTCTCGGGAGCTCTGATTTGGGCCCAGAGCCAGGACCACTGTCCCAACAGCGCCCACCCCGAACAAACTGCACAGGACCGTTGGGTTTGGAAAGTTTTTGTTTTCTTTTCCCACACATTTCCGGGGTTGGGGTGTTTTCCAAGACTCAGACACATTAACAAAGAGAAAAAATTGGGGGAGCAGGGAGCCCGTGGGCAGAGAAGTGACCCCAGCAATCCGAGGGCAATGCCTCGCTCTCTCCCCGCTGCTGCTGGCGCCCACCGGTTGCCCCAGGCCGCTGCTCGCGGTATCTAGATTATTTGTCTTTAATATATATCTGCATTTGCCTTTCCCCTCCCCCCCACCCTCCCACCCCCGCTCCTCCAGCAGTTCCCCCAGCAATGCACGTCGCCCGGCGGCACACAACAGAACGGGCTTCCCCAGGCCCGAGACCCTTCCTTGGGCTGCACCAGGAAGGCACCTCCCCCGGGTGGGCGGAGCCGGGGCGCTCGTGGGGTCGCCTGCTGCCCCGCCCCCTCCCTCGCTGGGCGCTCACCCACCCTCCCCCCTTCTCCCGCGGACTCTGGAAACCCAAAGGGAGGAAAGGGAGAAACCAGACACACAGAAAAAGGGAAGGAGGATGGGGCAGAGAGACTGCAAGCCTGGGGTGGGGACTGGAGGGCTTGGAAGAGAAGGAAGGCAGGAGGGACAGAGGAGGAAAAAGAAAAGTTGAGGAAAATTAACAGGACAAGCAGTGAACACTTTACAAAACCCCCGGCCTTCCTTCCCGCCCAACCCCACCAAAATAAAACTACTCCCCTTAAAAAAATAAATCAACCCAGGGCTGTGAGCACGTGCCCTGCCCGGGAGCGCAGAGCGGAGAGGGACAGCCAGCCCCAGGGCTGACGGCGCCGCCACCCCAAACGGCAGGAGGAAAGGGATGAGCACGGGGTTTTCCTTTTCTTTCTTTCTTTCTTTCTTTTTTTTTTTTTTTTTGCGTTTCCTCTTCGTGAGAGAAGTCTGAGGCAGCCAGGGAGTGGGGCCCCAGAGCCCCGGCAGGGAGAGGACCGCACCCTACTCCCGGGCCCTCCCGGAAGGGGCAGCTGGCAGTGGGACGAGGTGCCCGGGGCTCAGACGTAATACTCCTTGTCTTTGTTCTTCTTGGCCTTGCTGGGCGTCTTGGGGGCCGCCGGGGCCTTCTCTTTCACCACTGCCCCATTGCTCTGGGCCGAGTTACTGATGTAGTTCCGGCTCTGGTCCACCTGGTAGGAGCCCTCGTCGCGGTTGCGGTACTTGTACATGGCATAGAGGAGGATGAGGATGCAGAGCGCCGCGGCCGCCACGATGCCCACCACCATGCCCGTGGTGCTGCTGGACTCCCGGATCACCTCCACTGCGCCTGGCGGTCCCCGTTCCCCAGGCCCCGTGGGGTTGGCTGTGGGTAGATGGGGGAAGCCAGGGGCGGAGGTCACACCAGGGCGCAGGGGAGGGGGCCTCCGTGGCTCAAAGGACGTGGGGGCCCCGGGCCCCAGGGGTGGGTTCTCCAGCAGGGGCTGCAGCGGGTCTCGGTGGTTCATTTTGCCCGCTGGCAGGTTGGGGGCTGGGGCAGAAGGGGCTAGCAGCACCCCAGGGGCGCCCGTGGCCCCATCTGTCCTGAGGTTGGGCCGGGGAGCGGGCTTGCGGGGTGACAGGAGGGTGGTGCGGTCCGTGACCAGGGGAAAGGTGGTGTAAAAGTCCTCGTCGTCCGTCGGGGGGAGGCTGGAGTCAAAGACCTCCCCAGAGGCAAAGCCCGAGGCCTCGATGGGCTCCTCGCAGTCGCTGTCGTCCTGCTCGGCCTGGCACGGGCCCCCGGCAGAGGGTGGGCGGCGGGCAGAGGGCGGGGGCAGGGTGTCTTGAGTGGCGCCCACGCCCGGGAGGAAGGGGTAGAAGGTGGGGGGTGGGGGCACGAAGGGGGACCGGGTGGCCACGGGAGGGGGGTCTAAGGAGTCCTCCGTGATAATGGGCAATATTAACTCTCCTCCTAGAACAAGAGAGAGAAGAGAAAAGAGAGGGCGTCAGCGAGGGTCGTGGCGCAAGTGGCCGCCACAGAGAGAGAAACAACAGCCTCACACACCCAAATCGGTTCCAATTGGCTTTGGCGGAGACTAGAGCGGGCTGGGCCCGCCCGCCAGCCGGCCGGAGCACTGCGCTTTAAGCGGGCAGCGGCTGGATGCCCTGGGCACCCCACGCACGGGCTCTGTGGCTCTCTGGGTTTTGGTCTTTTGATTGTCTTAAGAAACCAAAAGGAACAGAAAGGAAAGGAAATCGAAAAGAAACAGAAAAAAAAACTCTACTGTTTTAAGGCTTTAAAAACAGATAACGAGAGCAGCATTTAAACAAACCTAACAACAATATCTTTTAGGGTTTTTTTTCTAGATATTTCTTTTTTTGCTTTTGTTTTTTCTTTTGTTTTTAAAAAAGAAGATAGCATACCACGGAATTCAGGCAACTTACATCAACAAATAGGCCGTGTGATTTTAGCATGAAGAAAAAAATTACAAACAGAGCTGTGTAAGCGGGTTCTCCCGGAAAAAATAAGAAAAAACAACTTTTCTGTACCACGTTTCCTGTCTATCTGGTATCTCCCTCCCTCACGCTTCTCTCCCTGGACATCTGGCTTCCTCATGAATACTCTCTCTCCTCCCTCACCTGTGCCCTCTCCCCCTCGAGAAATCTGCAGTGCAGGCTGGTGTTGAGGAGCAGCTACCACCACCTGGTGTCAGCGTGCAGAGCGGGGGGCAGTGGGAAGAGGTGCATGAAGATGGCTAGGAATTGCTACGTGGCTGAGACGACTTGGGAGGGGATGGCCATGGGAGGGAGCTTTGAAGGCTAACTGCAGGTTGGCCATGAGGAGGAGAAACTGAAGGTGGGAGGTGACAAGGTCTATGAGGAAGAGGAGGCAAGGAGACAGACACACTGAAGGAGAATCTTGTCCCATGGGACCGTGGGAAGGGTGAGGAGAAGCCACGTAGAGGCAGGGAGGTGGGGAGGGACAGGGAGTGAGTGAGGGAAGCAGGCAGGGACACGTGATTCCTGAGTTATCCCTAACTCCCCAACGCTCTCCTTCTTCACCCTCCACCTCTGACCCCCACTGACTTCCCCCCGCCCCCTCCCCAGAACCCCCATGGGCCGCCAGGACCTGGCCAGGGCTCGACTGCCTCTGGCCCTCTTATTATTGTTAAAACAATAATAAAACAACGGAAAGAAGAAGAAAGCAAAAAAAGAAAAAAAAATACATACACGGCCATCTGGGAAGGAAGCACGTGATCACTTAGGGCCCAAGGGAACTAGTGGGGGGGGGCGGGTTTGGGGTGTTAGGTCTCCTCCCTCCCTGGGTCTGATGAACGGGAACCCTGTGGCAGAAACTGCAATTCCCATCAGCCCCAAGGGGTGAGAACTGCAACTCCCACTAGTTTCTGGAGGGGTGAGGACCACAGTTCCCATCAGCCCCTGAGTCAACAACTACAACTCCCATCAGCACAGTGGGCCCCCCCCCCAGCCCTTCTCAAACCAAAGTACTACAACCCACTGGTGTTGGGTAGAAGGGAGCTGGAGCCCAGTTCTAGGAGGCTGGAAGTCCTCTCCCTAGCTCTCCCTCCAGCAGTCCAAGCCCTGCCCCCATCTGAGTGCTCCCCCCACAAGCCCTCCACCTCCTCTGTAGGAAGCACCACACTGCCGGTCCTGCCTGCCCACTGCAGCCAGCCTCCAATCCCACACTGCTTCCTCCCTGCCCCGCACACCCCTCGCGAAGATGTCACCACGAGATAACTGCCACTGAGACCCCACGCTGCCCTCCTTCCCTGATGTTCACTCAGGTGGCCCTGGACTCTCTGGCAAGCCAGTCACACACAACGTGGGGTGCTGCATCTTCCTGGGGTCCAGGAAGCGTCAGGCAAGATTGCCCCAGTGAGGACCTAGCAGAACCTGCGGGAGGGGAGGATCCCTCAGAGACTCCTCACTGTGTAAGTCCAACTGGGGGGATCCCCGGACTGCCCCACCCATGGGCATTTGGGGGTGCAGATCCACAAAGTTGCTGGTGCTGGGACCCCGGGTCCAGCCCCACACCACAGATGCAGGTCAGGATGGGGTGCCCCTGGGAGTCTGACAAGGACTCCAGACAGCCCCTCCCTCCCCTACTGCAGACAGCCGCGGCATTTGGGAAACGCAGGTGTGCTCATCACAGGGGCCGCCCACCCTCTGCTCCGACATGGAATTTCAGAGCTGGCCCACTTACTAGAGAGCTCCATTCCGGCCAAGCGGACCACCAGCCATTCCTGAGCAGCTCCCCTGCCTCTTGCTGGCCCAGCAAGCCGAGCCCTTCCTGCCTTTAGGGAGCAGAAGACCCCTGACTGGAACTCTACCTGTGACTCCCATTCCCACCCAAACAAGACATGCCTACCCCCAAGGGGCGTCTAGAACTGAGGCTGAGTGTCAGGGACCAAGCGATCAGCGGGCTGAGTCCTTAACCACTAGGTGCCCCGCCCAGGTTGTGAGGGCCAGAAGGCCACTAGCCCACAGGGCACCGCATGCAAACGAGAACAAAGGCGGCCTCCAGACCTGGCCACGGCCCTGCAGATGCACACCTTGGCAAACAGCAGCTCTGTGCACCCCTGGAAAAGGTCTTCTGTCCTCCTGCGGGACACAGCCCCACCCCTCCAGGGCCCAGGACACAGGGCTTGGCAAACAGGCACTGTCTAGATTTCAGCCCTTACTCACCTTTTCCAGCAGAGAACAACCTGTGTTAACTGTGTGCCTTGACCAGAAGGATGGTGCCCCCCCCCACCCTGAAACACCAACACAGCAAGGGCAACCACCAAAGGGATTCAAGGTCAGAGACAGAGATACTCGTGCGTGCGTATGCAGGAACACCCCTCCGAGGGCCTGCTTCGTGCACCTGCAGACACATCTCTAAGCACGTGCACACACGAACCTCAATGGGTCTGACCATGTGAGTGTGTGTCAGTGAGTCTGAGCAGACACGTGTGTGAGCGAGCCCCTGGCTCAGAGCTCATATGTGCAGGTGCAGACGTGTGGACATGCCACTGGGCACACGAGCATGCCACCGAGTATCTGTGCACATGCCGTGTGCTTCTGGGAACACCTCTTTCCTCAAACTCATTTTCTCTGTCTCCTGGGCAACGAGCCTACATTTCCCAGATTCCCTGGCAATTCGCCATACGACGGAGCAGTGGGCAGTACTGGCTCGTGAAAGCCTCCGTGTTCAATCCTCCGTGCTCTTTCTCCTCCTTCCAGTGAACTTGCAAACCACCTGTTGAGAACGGAGGAGCCACCAAATGGAAGGAGTGTGGCTTCTTAAAGCACCCCTGAGGCAGAGCACCTTCTAATCAGGAGCACCTAGGCAGGGCTTCATCTGATTAAGACACTCCCTCTGGGATTTGAGGGCTGTCACAGGAACAAATGTGACACCACTCCAGAAACAAGTGCCACCAAAACCTGTGGCACTCGTGCAACAACCCAAGGAAACGGAGCTGGCCCTGGACAGATGAAGACCCACCTAACGCAGAGGCAGGACATGTGGAGGCTGAGGCACTAAGGGGAAGTGACAGGGAAGTCGGGAGGCAAAGTTGGCTCTCACTTCCTGCTTCGTCTAACGTATTACAAGAAGGAGACATAGCTGGGCAGGAACTGGGGGGAGGGGCAGAGAGGAAGGGATAAAGGGAGCCCAGAAATGGGGCGTCTGCAAGTGTCCAAAGAGCCACTGCTTCCAAACTCCAGGTTGTAGGACAAAGATCGAAAACGGGTTTGAGGGACAGCGGCCCAGGGAACCCCCCACACGACGAGCAAGGGGCTCAGCCTCACCACAGGATCAGGTCAAGGGTGTGGCCTCCTCCCCACCGACTGTTTCAAATGCACTCAGGATAGTCACCAGTAAGTTAAGGGACAGGCGTGGGGGCAGAGAAACAGGAAATTAGCTGGCTGGGGGTTACATCTAGGAGAGAACCCGGGGCGCAGTTACTTGGACTGTTTGAGACTTTAAATGACGTTGGGGCCCCAAATATGCATGAGCGGGAAATGAGCTGTCAGCACAACAGGGCCCCCAAAGAGGACACTTTTCCAACACCCACTTCAGAGGTGGCCAAGGGGAGTGAAGACCAGAAAGGACCTTCCAGAGGGCAGCACCAGGGCCCAGACAAAGAGGAGGGGCTCCTCCCAGACAGCAGAGGCGGGTTTGAGCACAAAACTGCCCAGGGCGGGGGCGGGGCCTCGGGCCCTCCGTGCTGGCTCACTTCCCCCACACTAGCAACTGGGAGCTGCACGTCTTCCATCCTTTCCTTTTTGAATGAGAGGTTTATTGTGAATTTGCCGGTGGCCCACCACTGTATCCTAGGCGTGTGCTGAGCCGTGAAACCCATTGTTCTTTCAGTTCACGGGTCTCCAGGCCACACGCGGGTACCCACGAGCCAGGTCTGAACCTGATGGAGCAGTGGCCATCTCCCGGACATCCTCACCTTTGAGAGCACAGCTCTAACTAGGTGGTGCTTTGGGTGTCTCCCTTGGGGAGGGGTGGGTGTGCTCTGTGGGAGGGGAGAAGAATGGAATGGGTCATTGGTGATCTAAAAACCAGACTGTAGCAAAGAAGTCACTAGCTGGTCACCGTAATGGTTTCTGCTTCCTCCTGGGGCACAGCAAGGCCATTCCTCCCGGCCTTCCTGGAAGGTAGGTGGTGGCCACATGGCTGGGCTCCGAAGGGTGGAATCACCAAGAACAGCACTCACCTCCCTCCCAGGCCTGTCCCATAAAACCGCTCCTTTTGTGACCCTCCCCGTTCATCCCCTCCCAGCACAGCTGAGGAAGTCACCACGTAAAGACCGTAGTCTCAAGATGGAAAGAGACTGGGCCCTGAATCGGCACATGGGGAAGAGATGCCCACCACTCGGAACACTTACTTACAGCTCTACGTGAAGGGGAAATAAACCTGTGTGTTAAACCACAGATGTCGTGGGGTTGCTGTCACAGAACTCGTGTGACCTGAGACACTCTGGAATGTGAGCACATGATGGCCTCTGTGAATCTGAGCTGAATGCGGGTTGGAGCAAACGCAGCAACAGGTCCACGTGTCTACAGAATTTGGCCTGAGCACACCTGAGCATCCTATGCATGTGCGTGGGGGGCGGTGCCTCCGGAGGGATGCACACGCACAGACAGAGCACGAGGCTTCTTCTGTGGGTCTAACTGCACGTAGGCTCGTGTGAATCTGAGCAGGCGCATGTGTACACATGCCCTTGTGAGTCTGAAGAGCTATGTGTACTCACCTGTGTGTGCAGTCATGCGGGGTTCTGCTGGGTCTGAACATGGGTGTATAAGCTGAGAGTCTGTGATTGTGTGTGCGCTCACACAGGCAGCTGCATGGGTACCTCTGAGCAAACGCTTAGGCGCAGCAGTAGCTGTGTGGGGCTCTGTAGACCCGTGGGAGGGACTAAGTACGTGCATGCATGCCTGGAGGGGTCTCAGTGTGTGTGCTCTGAGCTCGTATGTACAGGCCTGAGCCCACGGGTACACACATACAAATGAACCTGCTGGTCTGAGCTAAGGTTCTCATCTCATGGGCCAGTGGGGGAGGGGTGCAGGTCTGTAAGTCTGAACACAAGTGTGCATGCATGTAGTTCCCAGGTCTGGGCACACGGAGGCTGCCTGAGTGCACCTCTGTGAGAATGAGCATGCATGCTGGTACCTGGGGACATCCCTTTGAGGATGTGTGTGCACGTCTTGGTGACCGTGAACATATACGTGTGGGTGACTGTGGGTCTGAGCAAAGGGTATGCTTGGGTGAAGCTGTGACACGCACACTTCTGTGACCCTGAGCACAGGCCTGCACATCCCTGAACCCCCACATTTGTGCACGTGTGCACCCCTACCTTGCATGTGGCTGACCTGAGCATGTGCACATGCCACTGTAACTGGAACATCCGTGAGCAACTGCATGTCAGTGTGTGCGGGGTCCTCAGGTCTGGGCACGTGCACGCACCTGTGAGCTGAGCATGGACGTGGAATTCTGGGCGTCTGAGGACACACGTGCATGGGTCGCAATGGCTTTGGGCACGTGTGTGTACATGCTCAGGACTGAACATACACGTGCATCGAGCCTGCAACAGGAGTGCTCCTAGAGGCCTGTGCGTGTGCACGTCACTCGGAACACCTGGTGCATCTCTACAGATGTGTGCAAGGGTGCCGCAGGGTTTGCACATGTGCAGTGCTGAGCGCATCACGTGCCTGGGTGCATGAGACACGCTGCGTGTGCACCTTTGAGTGGCTGGGCACACGTGTAAGTATGGAGCAGTGGGTCTGAGCAGGGGGCACCGGTGAGTCCATGGCCATGTGCAGGAGTATTTGGAGCTCTAAGCACACATGTGCAAGACTGTGGCTCTGAGTACATGTGTGTGTCTCCATGAGACTGCTTGTGTATATGGATTTGTGCTGCTGTGGGTCTCAACGGCCATTCTGTGTAGGAATGTCTGGGGCTCTGAGCATGTGCAGGTCTCTGCTGGTGGGGGCACGATCGGCCTGCACTGTTCTAGGTTTGAACATGTGTGCCTGTGGAAGTGGGCCCATGTGCGCCTCTAGTCAGACGTGTGTGCATAGATGTGTGGACATATAGATGTGTGCCTCTGTGCACCTGAGCCTGTGTGCACTTCCCATGTGTCTCAGCTGGTGCAAACTCAGATCCCTACAGGGCCAGGCCCATGACTCCATGTGTGGGGCAGGCCGGCTGGGACAGCGAGTGGTGGCGGGCCCATTACCTACTACTCAGTGCACGGCGCCCTGAAGGCACACCCGCTCAGATCTTAAACGTCGCATCCATGAAACAATACCTTTTGACCAGGGTGCCAACCTCAGGTAAGATAACCATGTTAGATGATGGTCTCCCCAAGCTGGGGAGCTGGGGTGTGGGGTACAGGGCCTTGGCCGGGGCTCAGGTCAGGGGAAAGGGTGGAAAGATGAGCAGGGATGATCCTAGGCTTCACACCTGGCCCCGGAAAGGAGGACCCGACAGGTGGGAGGGCAAATACCCTGGGCTCAGCTCCAGATGGCTGCCTCTAACCAGGCTGCCTCCACCTCTAACACTGACCTTGGAGCCCAAGGAGGCTGGGTCTTCTGCTAGACAAGAAGCCCCTCTAGCCCTCCTGCTAGACAGGAAGGGCTCCAGTGAGGGGCAGCCAGGGAATGCTGGAGGCAGCTTGGTTCTTGACTGGCCGCCTATCCCAGTGACAAGAATCCAACTCGAAGCATTTCAAGGGGCGTAAATGTGAAAGTGCAGACGCCCGCTCCGCTCGAGTGGGGGACCGCCCGAAGCTCCCGGTGGTTTCCCCTGGGGGCTCAAGTGTGCATTATGCCTTCTCTCCCCTCCTATTTTTAAAGTTGGGTGCCAGGCTAGCCCACCAACCTATCCCTGCCCCCAACTTCTATTCTTCTTCCACCACCCCTCCCATCACGCACTCAGTCCTTTTCTCAGGAAGAACTGCCCAGCCATCCATGCGGTCTACTTCGGCCCCTCCTCATTCCCTTGTCCCAACGCAGCCCACTGGTGCACACACTCAGCGCCACACCCAGGCCCCTAATGAGACTCAGTGCTGGGGCTGGGGCTGGGGCTGGGCAGCTAGAACCTCAGGGGACTGCGTGTGGCTCTCGTGTGATCCAGCACACCTGTCTCTGCGTGGTAGCCGTTTGGCCCAACGCCCCTCTCTGCAGGGCCCAGGGAGAGCAGAGACCCCTCCTCTCACCCCGGCAGTTCCCATCCCAGAGCGTGTGCATGTGGGCACATGTGTGTAAACACATGTGGTGGGGCCAAGGACCCCTTTCTCATGACCCACACAGCCCTTGGTCCCCTGAGCCCTATCCCAGGGCTCTCATGGACCATCCATCATCCATCACAGCCACTCCGGCAGACCTGGGCGAGAGGCCCTGCGCTTCCACGGAAACCTCGGTCAGTGACGAGGCAGAGGACACAGGACACAGTGGAGGAGGAATGCCGTGTTGAAGCTGCCAGGTACCCAAAGCAATGGAGGAGTGTAAGGGCGCAGCCCAAGCCAAGACCACCCAGTGAGGCGGGGGTAGCAGCCCCAACAGAGTGGCCTCCCTGTGGGTGGTGGGCTTCTGTTCCAGGAAGCATGGGCCCTGAGCTGTGGATGGGGAGGTCTTTCCAGCCTGGCAGCCCGAGCCACCCCCAAGGCCCCAGGGCCCAGGACCACTGGAAAGAGGCCCCTCAGCACTGTTCTACGGGGGGAGGTGGGGGTGGGCACAGAGGACAGTCGGACTTCGGCCTCTGGGTCTGGAGGCCTGCACCCTAGAAACCCCCCTGCCCTTGGTCTCTGAAAGCTGAGCCTCTGCTTCAATGCTCCAGCCACACCCCTCCCATGGCTGTAGCCCACCCTCAGCCTCAGCATGTCCCCTGGGCCTGGCAGACTCCCTCAAGCCCACCCCCCAGGCCAGATTCACTGGATGTATCCAGGTCACCCTGCCCACCTCAGCTGACCACCTCACCTCCCTTACCTGCATGTACCTGCCTCAATCGCCTTCCAGTACCAACAGCCCACCCACTCCAAGGTAATCAGAAGTTTCCAGAAACCCAAGCAAGGGATGTGCGCTCCTGTGGGCTCATCTAGGCTGCCACCAAGACCCATGCTCCCTGGATGGGAAGCCTGGTTCTTCCTCCATCCCCGCTGCCAGCCCCAAGCACAAGGGCCCCAGCTCCCCAGCCACCCTCCTAGCCTGCTCGGATGAGCAGCCCTCGCACCCACCGCGCCGCTCCACGCCCCACAGTTCTCAGTCGGCACTCCAGGCCCACCCCCGCTTTGCCAATCTGGTCTCTCTCTGGGGCTGCACCCTTGACTCCAGCTGGAAGGAGCACACAGAGACTGGAATGCCACCCCCAGGAAGCGCTTCCTCCCAGCCCTGCTCTCCCCTACTGTAACTCTCCCACTGGAAATCTGTGCCAGACCTCAGGTCCCAATCTTCCCAGGGGACCACTTATCTGGCTGGGGTACCTCCCACCCAGCTCACTGCTGGGCCCAGAGCTGTTGTGCAGTAACCGCCCTGGCTTGGCAGCGCTGGCAGAACGTCTGGGCCCCTCCCTGAGGCTTCGGGATCCAGCAGAGACCTCCTCTACTAGTGACCAGGTGAACACCAGGCTCAGGGACTGATGGGAGTTGCAGTTCTGGACCCGAGAGCTGATGGGAGTTGTAGTTCCCAAACCTGCATTCCTCACCTCCTCTCCCCCAGGACTCATGGGAGCTGCAGTTACTCAACTTTCTAGGGAAAAAGTCTCCCTCGTTCCCTTCCAGCACCCCTTGGCTCTCAACCCCAGGACCCCAAGCTAAGGACCTCACTACTTCTGAGGGCTGGGGCACCACAAGGCCAGAAACTGCCTCTCCAGAGGGCACTTGAGGGACCAGGGGTGGGGACCAGGGAAGGGGCCCAGTAGGAAGGGTGGAGCTATGGGGGAAAGCTAAGGCCTAGCAGCAGGCCCCTTGGGCTTGGGCCAGGTGGAAGGGACAGTCGCCCCTCCCTCCCATCCACGTCGAAGTGGGCCCCGGGGCAGGGGAGGGGGGAAAGGCACTCACCAGTACTGGGCTCACACTCCTCTAGGTCCTCGTCATCACTCGGACACTCGGCCGAGGCCACCAAGAGGTCATCTGTGTTCTGAGGGGTGAGAAGAGGGGTGGGGAAAGAAGAGGGTTCCGGGCTGGGTCAGTAGACCCCCACAGCCACCTCTTGAGGTGTGAGATGGCACAGGGGACAGGGGCCTGGGCTGAGACACACACCCTGGGCCGTGCCCAGCTCTCTCATCACTTGGTGGGTGACCGAGGGCCTTCACTGACCTCATTGCAAAGGGAGGCTAAATAGCTCCCGTCCAGCAGTGGCTCCCTGTGGCTCCCAGGGATCAATGAGACAGCAGCATGTCCAGACATCTGGGGAGTCTGGACGCCAGACCTGGGGTCTCAGGGCTAGAGCAAGGGGACCCAGGGACATCGGGGAGACAAGGCACTGGGCCTCCAGAGGCCAGCACAGACAGGGGCGGGGAGCAGGACCTGGAGTTTGCTTGGCTGCAGCCTCACAACCCCATCACCCTCATCTCTCTCCCAAGCCCGTTCCCCTAGCTGGGAACCAGGCTGCACACAATAATTAGGGCTGTGGTTGTCATGACAACGGGAGTCGACTTTGTCAGCATTTTCTCTCCTCCTGATCACAAAGAAAGAGAATCCCCTAGATGAGTGAGTGTAAGGGGGCAGGGATCCTCAGAGGGGTGAGGGGGGAGCGACCTGAGGAGGGAAACCCAGAGCCCAGGCAGGAAGGGAGACTGAGAGCCTGTCTGGGGTGGGGAAGGGATGAAAGGGCTACACCCTGCCTCTTCCCCACCCCTGATCTTCAGCTACTGCTGCCCTCCCCCGAGGCCTGGGCAGGGCCTGGAAGACCAGCTGTATCTTTGCCCCCTCCTCACCAGCCTCCCCTGTGGGGGCTTCTCCAGCACAGCCGTGACCCCTAGGGGTCCAACCCCTCTCTTTCACCTGGATGGTCTGCCCATCATCCTCCCACTGGACCTGGATGGCTGTCCTAGCCTGCGTTCAGAGGACACTGGGTGTGTTGGGTGCCCAGCCTGGGGTAGAACCAGACCTTTCTCCCAGGACTCCCTGCTCCTTGGGCAAGGCCTGGCAATCGAACCCCGCTGGTGTACTGGGCAGTGAAGGCAGAGGGGAAGGAGGTCCAGGCTTGTCTCTCCTGCCTGGAGCTGGCCCAATCTTGATGGCACAGCCTGGCGGAGACGAGGGGCCCAGATGGAGCTCATCGAGCCCAGCCCGCACCTACAGAGGCTAAAGGCAGTCTCATGCTGAAGGCAAGGACGTCCCCATGTGGCCCCCAGGCCCCTCTCTCACTCTGGGAGGATAGAGGTCCCTCTAGGCACAGAGGCCCAATTGCCATAGCAATGGAGGACGGAAGTAGCTTGGGTAGTGGGGGCAGGGTGACTAACCTAGGTCCCATGTGCCAGGCTGGAGGACTCCCTGGACCAACAGTTAGAAAACTCAGCCGGACCCCTAGGCTGCCTCATAAGTCACACGCTCAATGGTTTCGGCCACCAGGAAAGCCAGGCCTGCCCTGCCCTGGGAAGGTTTCATTCTCCAGGTATGCCCCCTCCTGGTGTTCCTCTGGGGACAAGGGAAGATAAACTCAAATCCTGGGCTTGCCCAGACCACGGAGAGTACCTGCGCGGGTGGGGTGGACCCCAGGAAGGATACAGCACCAGGGGACTGTCTGCGTGGACACCCACCAAGGACACTGAGGCCTGCTACATGGTGGTGCCTGCTTAAGGTCACAGGACCTGTGACAGTAAGGGACTGGACTTGCGTTCCCACTGCAGGGACTCTAGCCATCAGGAAGAGGCTGCTCCGAGCCTCCACCAGTCCCCAGAGAGGGACCACCACCACCGGATGAACCTCTAGCTCCTCCAGTGCTGTCACCTCTGTGCCCTGCCCAGAGCAATGCCATCCTGGTTCCATCTGCCTCCTGCTTGCTGCCCACGCAGCCCTGGGCATGGCTTTTGTTACGTGATGGGCAGGGGGGTCATTCCACCCTCACCCCAAGTGCAGACTTCGTCCCTCGTAGCAGGGCTACTCCTCTCTGGTCCAGCTGGGGTACCAAACTGCCCCTCAACTCTGGGAATGGCCCCCTAGAAATGCTGGCTACCTCCATATCTGGGGTCACCAGAGCAAAGGACACTTCATGAAAGGAGACCTTGCCCACCTCATCTGAACCACCACCAGGACAAGGACAGCAGCCTGCAGGACCCCCCAGACCCCTGGGACCCTCCCCTGGTTGCCACAGTGCTATGCAGACATCCCAAAGCCCCACCACTTGTCCATCGGCTGGAGGGCCCTCACCTGGGTGGTGCTGTCCCTCAGCGTCGGGGAGCGGCCCCGGCGTGTGGTGGTAGTGGCCATGGTGGTGGTGGTCTCCATGATGGTGGTGGCCATGTCCGCCAGCAGGGTGGTGGCCGTGGTCTCCGCGCTGAGCAGCACGGACGGCCCCTCCCCCACCAGGCGCAGGTGGCCCTCGGTCCGCACGTTGGGGTCGCTCTCGGCGGCCAGCGCCAGCACCTTGAGCCCATTGTAGTAGAGGCCGGACACCTGGCCCTGGAAGGGGCGGCCCTGATCCCGGCCCCCAATCTTGATGGCAGCCTGGCTGTTGAAGATGGTCAGCTGGCGGCCTGGCAGGGAGGGGAATGGGCAAGGGGGACAGACAGAGGGGGACAGGCAGTGGGGGGAGACCAGAAAAGGACGGGGAGAATGGAGGAGAGCCAGAAGAGGGAAGAGGAGTCAAGGTGGAAACCAGTGAGTGGGCGGGGTGGGGGGGAGAAATGAGAAAGGGGCAGACACCAAAGGGAAAGTCCTTGTCAGCCACAGTCCCCAATTCAGCCAAGTGGGGACCCCAGGGCGGAAGGTCCCCAGGGCACACATGGGCTGGGAAGGGGGCCAGCTCCCCGCTCTCCCCACCATGCTCATGCCTCTGACCTTCCTATCCCCTCTCCTCGCCTGCTCCAGGGGCATCACACACCCCTCCTTTCCCTTCCCTCAATTTGATCCCCATCTTCACCCCCTGCTCCCCCAAGCATCCCATACCCAGCTCCAAGCCATGGAGCACTTAGAAGCAGCAGAGAGAGCACACACAGAAGCAGAGACAGAGAAGGTGACCGCCAGGCCGAGGGTCAGTGCGTGTCAGGCAGAGAGGGAGGCGAGGCCAAGGGGTAGACAGGACAGTGCATGGGAGGAGGACGGTGTGAGGGTGGGGGAAGCCACGAGGACCTCACTCTGCCCTCCTGGCCACCACAAGGCCCTCTGACCTCTGGCCAGGCTCCCCTCTCTCCTCCTCCCCTCCAGGCCCCACAGTGCCCGGGCATCAGGCCTTGGAGAGCAGAGGCCTTCCTCCCCGCCAGGATGTGCAAGCACAGAGCTGGAAAACGTTAAAGGGACCTTTCTTCGCTCACTGACAGCCGAAAACAAAAGCGCTCCAGCTCCAGTCTCACTCCTTACTCAGCAGTTACACCTCCGAATTCCCACCTGGGTGGGTTTTTGCTGTTCTGTTTGGTTTTAATGGATCTGGGGGTCGGTTTAACCCTCTGAGTTTGTTGCTTTGGTTTGTTTTTTAGAAAAGATATTTATTATGTTTAAGTTTAGATTTAACTTTGGTTTTGGTGTTGCTTATTTTGGGGAGGGAGGGGCGCAGAAGAACTACTACGCTGCCCCCTGCTCCTCCGGACCTTCAGCTGCTGGCTCTGGGGGGTTTAAGACCTGGCTTAGCCCTTGTTAGCCTCTGGTTAGTGCCTCGTTAAAATCTGGTTTAGAGTTAGGTGCTTGGAAGCCCTGCCCCTAAAACCTGGGCTGAGGACAGTCCAACTTGTGAAACCCACACTCTCTTTGGAAACACGCGTCCCTGGGACACCTACCCTTCTGCCTGGCCTCCGGCCAAAGTCCAGCCTCGGGTGCATCTGCACGGCCCCTCCAATCGGCCTCCCCCCTCCTCCAGCACCTCCCTCAGCCCTCAGCCCTCTATCTCACAAACAGGGGCCCAGAGCCCGGAAAGCTGGGCACTAGTGAGTGGCGAGAAGGTTCACAGCAGTCAGACAGGTTTGGGAAGGAAACATTTCACAAGTAAACAACAGGTTTCTTTCTCATGGGACTTCTCAGAGCCTTTAGAAAACCAATGTGGCTGTGCCTCTCCACGAGGAAGAGACGGGATTCAGCAGCTCCCAAGCTCACTTCACAAGTCTCTTTACTGTGAAGCATCTCACGGGACTCATGCTTCACAGGACATATTTTGGAACTGGAAAATGGATTCATTCAATAAATATTTATTGAGCACCTACCATATGCCAGGTGCCGACAGTAAAATAATCCCTCCAAGGATGCCAACCCTGTTCTCCAATACTCTCCTGCTCCTTATCACATTGTTCCTCGCAGCACCCCTTGTGAGAGAGACAGAGGGGGTCCCTGTCCCTCCTTCCCCAGAAGGGAACTGAGGCTCAGGAAGGTGTTGACCCTCTTGACTAAGGCATGTAATAGGTGAGTTCCTCCTTCCACAGTTGGGGAAATACTAGAATATTTAGCCCAATCCTTCACTTCATAGAAGAGGAACTAGAGAGTTCCCATCACCTGGCTGAGCTCTTCCCCCATCTGGACCACAAGTCCTGCCTGCCCCTCCCGCCTGCCCCCAGGGCCTGTCCTGCTGTCCCTTACCCCTGGGGTCACAAGTTGTCCCAGCCTCAGCCCAAGCTACTCCCTTGGCCTCTCTAATTCCGGGAGAGGGAGGGGGGTAGTGAAGAGGAAGCTACGTGGGTTAGCAAACTCAGCCCCTATGGCTCCACCTGCCATGAACTCCTCAAAGGGTTAAAGTTCGCCCCGCTGGAGAGAGCCACCCAGTGTGGCTGGGGGCTGTAGGTTTTAGCGATGTCTGTTACAGTCCCTTTAACTTTTTGTCCTGTTCCGGATTTATCACATCTGGTTATCAGCAAGTTTAGTCCCCGCTGGTTGTGTGGGGGCTGGAAGTGACATTTGGGGGGTTTTAGTTGGGGAAGGCCCCAGTGGACATTTAAAAGCACAGTTATCAGCTGGTTAGATGGAGGTTTAACAGTTATACTTCCCCCCTAGAGTTTAGCCTTAGAGGTACAGAGCTCGCCCCCTCTCCAAAGGGAATGGGATGGCTTTGCCCTTGGCCCCAACTTCCCTTGGTGATAAGTGGCCTTTTCCCTCACACCCAGCAGCGCCTCACCACACGAGGCCTCTCACGAGAGTGAGTATTCTGTCTTCAGACACCCCTGTGGGGTGGCTCCCTCCTTCCCTCTCCCCTCGCTCCCCGCCCCCAGCCCAGCTACTTCTAAGGGGCCTTCTGGGCCATGGTGGGGCAACTGCAGACAGTAGGCCTACAGCCACTTTCTTGGGGGGCGGCTTTTCCGGTAGGACCTGAGGCCCCCACTCTTTCCTCTTCTCTTCAGATGAAGTCTTCCTACCCTTCTTTGGATCCTAGAATGAGCGTTTCCTGCTCCTCAAAGCCTTCCTACTTCTCACGCACTGCAGCCCTCAGCTGGCCCTTTATGAAACCTCTGAGCTGACCACCTCCCTCCCTCCTGCATCCCAGCCTGCTTTACACGGGGTTCAGGGATCTCACAGATTGTCCTAGTCCCATCCTAGGCTTAGAAAGAGAAGAGAACTCTTGTAGGGAATCCCCCGCCCCTGCCCCAAACCGCCACCCTGCCAGACTACAGAGGGAAAGGGGGCCTCCTGGTGGGACAATGGTCCCTTCTCTAGGGGGTGGGCGACGGGGAAGGCATGGATGGGGAAAGAGAGAGAGCTCTGCACCTTTAAGATAGTGTTTTTAAAGTTAATTAATTAATTAATTAATTAATTCTGGTTAATTACCTTTGTCGAGCAGCCACTCATCTACTACTCGACCAAGCCGGTAGGGGATTCTCTGTCTAGCAATCGCCAGGCGCTCGTTATCAAAGTTTCCTTGGAAAAGTTTAGAAAGACAGTAGGTTTCTCAGGCGGCGAAGTCCGAAGGAGTTAGAAAAGTAATTATGCATTTCTCAGAGAAGCAGCAGCATCCAAGCGGCGGGGGCAGGGTCCACCCAAGGCGGGAGAAGAAATGCTGGGTCCCTGGTCCTCCCGTCTCCTCCCCTAGGCTCCCAGCCAGAGCCAGCCCCACCCTGGGGGCAGGTGTGACCCAAAGAAAAAGACAGGGACAGAGAAGAAAAGGAAAGGGAAATGAAAGAAAAGGCGGCTGGAAGGTCAAGGGTCAGAGGTTAAACAGGTTTGTCTGTGCTCAAGCTTTTGGCCCTCTTCCTTCCCGATCCCAGAGGGGGCAGCAGGCGGGAGGGGCATTTAGCAGGTTTAAGTTAGGGGGTGGGTGGCCTCTGTGGCCCAGCTGGTTACTGAGTTTAGAGGGTGTTTAGAAGTGGGAGGGGCAGGTTAAGCAGGGGTTTATGTGGCATTTAGAGGGTGGGGGGATGGCCCGACACACTCATTTAACAGTGAGATTTAAAAACCACTTCTCCAAGCCAGTCTCGGATCCCTTTACCTTCCTTGCTCAACTCCCAGCTTTCCCCTCATCTCCCATGCCACCCCACACCCCGGGTCCTACCACCAGCTTCCACCTTCAACCCCCCAAGCCCACCCTGAAGGCCCCCAAGCCCACCACTGCCCTCACTGCAGGCGCTCCCAGAGTGGCAGCTGGCCCATCACCCAGCAGCTCCACCCACCCCTCTTCCCTCCTCTCCAGGGTCTCTGTGTCATTTCACTTCCTCTACCACCCCTTCCTCCATCCAGCGTTCCCTCCCTGCTGGCACCCTCAGTCCTCCTCTGCCTGGTGGCACCCTGCTCTCCTCCCCCACCACAGCTCCACTCCAAGACCCTCAGGCTCCTCCCTGCTCAGGTCCCCTCTCCTCTCTGCCCTGTGGGCCCAGCCCAGCTCCTGACCCCCTCTCAAGCACAAGCCTTTCTCCTTCAGGCTCTTCCCCCACACTCCCTAACCCCACCCTCTTGATCCTCAGCTGGTCACCTGGATATGCACCTGTCCCTCTCTCCACTCGCCATTCTGCAGGCCCTGCAGACAGGGAAGGAGGTGTGTGTGTGTGTGTGTGTGTGTGTGTGTGTGTGTGTGTGTACAGAACTGTGTGTGTGTGTACAGAACTTTGTCAGTGTGCCTGGGAGCTCTGCATGCTCCCCATCACTGCGGGCTCTGGGTGATCCCAGTCAGCAGCCGTAGAAATGGCAATGATTTCCTTTGGGAGTCTGGCCACTCTTCCCTTGGAAACCACTTACACACTGTTCAATAACACACACTTTGGGTGATGGAAGACTTTCCCTCTCATCTCCCACCACACCGCCGCGCTCGCCTGCCCAGCAATGCCTGGGCCTGGGCCTGGGCCCGGGCCCGGGCCTGCCTGCGGACACCTCCCTTGAACGAGCCCACCACACGAGTGCACGGTGGTGCCCCCCTAGGTGATTATGAGACCACGAGACACTGCCTTCCCTACATATTCAGGTCACTCGTGTTTCAGTCAAAAATGGATAATTTGTTCGTTTAGTCACTCAACAGACATTTCTTGCGTGCCCACTCTGTTCCTGATGCTGGGTATGGGAGATGGAGAGATGAAGGCCTGGTCCTGGCCCAACAGGAGCACCGGCCAAGCCAGGGAGACTGGCAAGTAACTAGCAGTGTTCGGTGTTCTGTTACAGGTAGCACAGGGCACCCCATCCGGGGAGCCAGGGTGGGGTGGGAGGGGCCAAAGAATACTCTGGAGGAGGAGGGGAGGACTCAGGCAGGAAAGGGAGGAAGGCAAGCACACATGCAGAGGCAGAGGGGCAGGAGGCATTCAGGGACCTACCTGCGCTGGGGTACTTGTGTGTGTGTGTATTTGTCTGTGTGTGTCCTGAGAGGAAAGGAAGGACGTACATCTGCCTCGCTGCGCTCACAAGGATTCTGACGAGTGCTGTTTGCTGAGCCCCTCCTCTACGCCATGCCATTCTAGCGCTTGCCTTGGCTTATCTCAGGAATTCTCAGAGGACCGCCATGAGGCAGGTATTACACCCACTTTCAGAGGTGGGCACTGAGATTCAGAGAGGCTAGAAGACTCTCCAAGGCCACACAGCTTGTCAGGAGGAGATCCTGGACTGCCAGCCGGGTCCTGCTGAATCAAGGTCCCTGAGCTCTGTCTCTGGGTTTCCTAAGCATCTGGGCGCCGGGGCTCTCCGCCCATGCACGCTGCTAACCTGGCCCGCTGCTAACCTGGCCCACTGCTAACCTGGCCTGCTGCTACCCTGGCCTGCTGCTAACCTGGCCTGCTGCTAACCTGGCCTGCTGCTGTGGCTCAGGATGACAGTCAGCTTCCGCAGAGGACCTGCTCACAGTGCACACAGGTGGCCGCCAGGCCCTCGGTTACTCTGTTTGCAGGTGAGGGGGCACCAGCAGTCTTCGCCACCCCGCCCAGACAGGGTCTCCGAGCAGGGGAGGGCAGGCGTGACTCCTCCAACCTGGCCTCTTGCCTGCTGGACTCTGGGGAAAAACTCTGGACCTGAGCTGTGACTTCACATGATGAGACCTTCATGCCCCTCCTGCCCCAGTCCAGCCCCGTCCAGCGAAGCCGGATGTGTGCACTGCTGCGGAGTTGGCTCTGACGGGCATGCGGCGGAGAGGGAGACAGAGAGAGATCTGGTGCCCACAGGATAATCGCACCCACACAGCCTGGCCTGTCAGCATCTGCACACGTGTGGGACTTAGCATAGGCACGCTTGTGTGTCTGCGTGGCCTCACACACGTCCCCGGCCTTGGTGCAGGCTGGGGTCCGCGGCAGGGCTTTTATTTCTTGTGTCTGTCTGACTGGAAGAATAGGTGTTTGCAGCCAGCCAGGTGTCTGAGGTTGGCCCGTGTGTCCATCGGCCTCTGTGTTCATTAGTGGGCCATGTGGCTCTCCAGGCCTGGGCACTGCCCGAAAGGCCTGGGCACACGTTCACACAGGCTCTGCGAGTGGTGAGCCCACACGGGCACCTTTCTTCCAGCCTAAGTGCACCTGGGAGGCTTGCACACCTGTACCTTTCACTGTCTTTCTGCCCGCGCTCTTCTTGGTCAGCACGGGGCAGCTTCTCTGCCTCCCCCTCGGCTGTCACTTCTGCCTAAGAGAGGGACCAGGGCCGCATGTGCTCTCTGCTTCTCAGTGTCTCTGAGCCCACACCTCCACATCTGCATTGCTGTGTTTCCCTGCAGTGGCTCAGTGTCCCCTCCCTCTTAATCTCCTCCACTGAGGCTCCCTTCCTCTCCTCCCAAGGCTCTGTCCACCACTTTTCTCACTGGCTGGGTCTGCGCGACAGCGTCTCCATATATCTCTGCATCGCTCCAGGAGCCGCCTCCGCCTTTGCTGGTGTCTCAGGGACTGTTTCCATATCTCTCCATCGCTGCTCCTCTGGCTTCCTCTCTTTCTGAGGCTCTTTCTCTGCCTCCCTCCGTATCTTGCAGTCTCTGCTTCCTCATTTCTTCCATGTCCTCAACCCTGTCCCTCTCCTGTGCTCCTCAGACCTTGGTTTGTCCTCAGCCACCGTGGCTGTCACACCATTGAACTGGGTCAGTTTGCATTCCTGTGCTTGCCTCTCCCTACCAACACTATGGACCCCCTGCCATCAGGGGCTGTGTCCCCAGGGCCTAGCACAGGACCTGATACCGAGTAGGTGGTCAATAACGGTTTGTTGAATGCACTTGACCTCATTTTTTTTTCACTCTTTTCACCTGTGTCTCTCTCCCATATCCCCTGAGACATTGGGGTCCCTTGTCTCTGGGTCTCCGTGGCTACTTCTCTTCCTTTGTCTAGATCTCTGATATGGATCTTTGACTTGCTCTTTGTAAGGACCTTGTTTTGTTCCTTGGTTCTGTCCTTGGGAACAGCTCAGCCTACTTGCCAAGATATGTTTTGGGTTATTTCCAAATCTTCCCTTCTTGATTTCTGCATCTGCCTCCCCGTTCCCACCTGTGCCTGAACTCTGAACTCATTCTTTCCTCAGCTGTATCTCTCTACTCCTACCCTTCCTCCTCTTCTCCCTCAGCCCCAAACAGGACCCTGGCCATACTGTTCAGCTCCGCCCTCTGCCTCCCAGTTCCCACACTCCAAGGACCACATCTGCCCAGCCCTACAAAGCCCCACCACGCGAATCCCACTGGTTTTCCTTAGCCACGCCCATTCTGGTCCCACCCCCAAGACACACCTCCTCCATGCACCCAGGCCACCTACCTGCTGGGTACCGCTCATTGACTGGCCAGCTGTCCACCTGCAGGGTGGCGTTGCCACCACTTCTAGTGAAGCGCACCACGTGGTATTTGCCGTCACTCACGATGGCGTTGGGCTCGTCGATGGTAATGTCGTCCGTGCCCACGTTAAAGATCACCCCCACGGTGCCCTGGTCCTAAAGACAGAAACGTAGAGGTCAGTGACTGGGAGGGAGCAACTGTTCACTCCTTCCAGAAATCTACCTGTGACCGCCACGGGCCCAGCTCCAGGGCACTTCAGCTCTACAACACGCCTCTCCCAGTCTCGCTTCTACTGGGCCCAGGCCCCAGCTCCGGACAGGACCTGTGTGGGGAACCCTGCAGGGCTGCCCAAGATGCTGATCGGGGAGAAGGAGAGGGAGAGCCTCCCCGAGATATGCGAGGCTCTCTCCGGGTGCAGTCCACACATGCTCTCTTCATCCCCACAGCGACCTCTCAGGAAGCTTGCAGCACCCCCCTTTCATTGAGGAGGAAACCGAGGCTCAGGAGGTTAAGTAACATCCCCAAATCTCACAGCTCATAAGAAAGGAGCCCCAGATTGAATCTTCGTTGGTCTGACTCCAAAGCCAAGGCTCTCTCCCCCATGCCAGCCAGTCTTGGGAGACTCTGACTGAAATGGCTGGGGAGGGGGTGGGGAGACACTGGCACAGGCTCACTCAGGGCCCCTGGATCACACAGTCCTGGGGGCCAGACCATCACAGAACACACTGCACTCCTGGGGTCCTCCCTGGGCACCTGGAACCACCTCCTGCACCCAATGGAGCTGAGTGGCTTGGTGGCACTGGGGGTGGGGACAGGGTGGCTCACAGATGGGGCAGCGATTGGGGATGGGAGACTTGGGGGACAGATGTGCAGCTGTGGCTCACTTGGAAACCTACACCCTATCCCGTCCCCACTTGTGGGTCCAGTTCTCCTGGAACCTGAGAAAGACACACATACACACACACACACAGAGTCATACATGTATGCAGCATCTCTCCTCAGAGGCAGTAAAGTAGGGAAACTGAGGCTGGGCTTGCCTAACAGAGTACTAGCAAGCCCCACCCATCCCCCACCCACCACTGACAACATCTCAGGGAGCTGAGTGCTCATCTGCTCCCACGCACGTGAGGGGAACAGCCGCTGCTCCTCAGCACTATTGTTAGTAGTAACATCACCTAGCATAGTGTCAGCCCCTTGGACGCCTCTGAGGGTTTCTCCCTACGAGGCTCAGCTGGGCAGGGAAGGCGGTCACGGAGCAGATGCAGCCTGGGAGCCGGGCAGGCAGAGGGCCAGCCTGGGCAGCTGGAAGGCAGGACACCTGGGTTTCCCAGGAGGCAGCTGAGCTCAGAGCCCTGCACTCCGGGGGAGAGGCAGCTCCCCCGAGCTGCTCCCGACGTGAAGTCAGTTGTCACTTCTGTTAAAGTCATTAATTCCTAATTCCCCAATTACCTCATTAGGCGGCGGTGGGGAGAACGCGGCCGCTCCTACAGCAAATAATTATGGGAGTCAAAATTAATTTGGCAAAGTGGAGCGACGCTTTATTAGAAACGTCAAATTGCTTTTCTCTTATTTTGCTGCCGCCTCCCCACTCTCTGTGAGCTGCTAATGACGCTGTGGTGGGAGCTGATGTGTCACCAGGGAGGAGGGAGCTTGGGGGCTGCTCCCCAGGGGCTGCAGCCCATCTGGTGCCAACTCTCCCCCAGGAGCTGGCCTCTCTCGTGGCTCCCGCATTTCCTCCAGGGCCCCCACCCTCACCGGGCTCCCCGTCCGAGTGCCAGGCACCTGCTCCTCCCTGCCCTCTGCAGCACCAGGCACCAGGCCTTGTTCCCCCAGAACCCTGGCACCAGGCAAGGCCTGGGAGCAATTGCTGGGAGGGGAAAGGAGACCCCTTCTCCCTGCATTCTGTTCCCCCTACCCTTGCTCCTTAGCCCTTGCCCTAAAGCTATAGGCAGAGAGACACACAGAAGGTGTCCAAGAGGCAGACACAGAATACACGCAGATCAACACATCCAGGTGGGTGATCACAGACGACCTCAGCTAACACAGGGGCATCAGCTGACACTGAGTGCTTCCCAAGGGCTGGGCGATGTCCTAAGTGCCTCACGTACACGATCTCGTGTAAGCCTCCCGGCATCCCTCCGCCCTCCCATCGTGCCACTACACAGATGAGAACACTGAGGCTCGGACAGGTGAGGTGGCTGCACACAGGCAGAGCAAGGAAGAGGCAGAGCTGGGACTCAAGCCCAGGCTCCCTGCTCCAAAGCCATGCATAGCCTCTCAGGACCAAGGAGCGAGAACAGCAGCCCCCAGTCACAGAAAGGGACACAGAAACAGAGTCCCACCTGCCCTGTGTGGCCAGGAGACTGAAACGACAGCAGTCAACACCCCGCCAGGGAACGCAAATATAGAGCGACACACCGCCACAAGACACACCCTCTCTCATCATCCTCTATGGTCCCCCACAGTCACGCCGTCACTCCTGACACAGTCACCATGCCCCCATTGTCACTCACACACAGGCTGAGACACTGTCTCGCTCACCTGGGCATGGAACTCCCAGGCTGTCTCCCCAGGCTACTCTTTGCTCTGCACCCCTTTCCTCTGCACACCCTGACCGTTCTCTCCCCGCTCGCTTGGCGCCCCCCGGCTGCCACCTCCACCCCAGCTCCACTCTGCCCACAGGCCATCTCTCCTCACACCTCCCTCCTTTGCTCCCTGGTGTTGGGGGAAGGGTGTGCAGCCATGGGACCCTAGGAAGCTGCTGTGTAAGGAGGGGCCAGTAGCCACTGCCCCAATCAGATGGGGATGGCCAGAGCCCAAACAAGCCTTCTCCCTGGCTTCCCTGCTCCCCTTAAAGCCCAGGGACACCCGCACAGACCTTTCCAGCACACAGAGTCTGGCCTGCCTGCTTCCCCCTCCCAGCTCTGAAGTCCTGGCCAGGTCAGCAGGGGGCTGCAGGCAGGGAAAGGAGGGGCAGTAAAGGGCTGTACAGGTGGAAATAGAGACTGAGGTCAGAGCCCCAGGGGCTGAAACCATGGGGAGGAGACAGGGGAGAGGCTAAGCGCAGAAACAAAAAGGAGCGAGGCCAGAGGCCACAGGGAAGAGTGTAGGTCAGAACCAGAGATGAGGAAAGAGTGGGGGAAGGACAGGGGCTGCCTGAAGGCTCCATCTGGGGTGAAAACTATGAGGACAGGGGCTGCAGGCATGGCAGGAGGCCCCGAGGGAGACACTGGGAAGGAGCGGAGATGGAAGGAGGAAGCAGGCCCCGGGAGGAGCTGGGCAGAGAACAGCAGAGTGGGGTGGGACTGGAGGTCAAGGTGGAGATGTGGTGCTGGGCCTAGAGGTCAAAGCAGAGTGAGCACAGCCAGAGGGTGTGTAGAGGTGGCAGGGTCAGAGGGCGGGTGGCAGGGTCTGTGGCAGCTGGGAGAGCAAAGGTCATAGAAACAGAGGTCAAGTGCGGGGCAGAGGCAGGGCCAGGATTTGAAGGCAAGGCAAAGCACCAGGGTGGGCTGCTTGGGGCAGGGACGGGGAAGGAGGGCGGCAGGGACGGGTGCAGGACACAGCGGGCTGCAGTAGGCGTTCTAGGAGCGAGCAGGCAGCAGCCCAGGGCAGCCACTGATGTGGGGACATTTCTGAAGGCTGCGCAATGGCCTGGAAGACTCAAGGAGGCCCTTGACTGCATTCGGAAAGGTCAGAAGACACAGGTGGTCTCAAGGAGTGGAGCACGGAGCGTTTCCAGTCAGCAGGGTGACTGGGAGTCTCATGAATAACCAGGAAGGGAAGGGGTCTCAGAGGCAGAACTCCTGAGAGGAAACTCCGGAATCAGGGAACAGAGGTTCCAAGGGCTTCACTCAAGGGAAAGATTTGAGGGGCTGACCCCACGGCAACGCAGGGATGGGCCGGGTTTGGGGTAAGAAGGTTGGAGCGCCAGGGCCCTTACGATGTGCAGCTGCAGGTAGTCTCCGAGGCCCGAGGCGCTGTCCACGCGCACCAGCACAGCGCTCCGCTGGTGCGTGCTGAAGCCCACGGCCAGGCGGTCCATCCTCGTGCTCGGCCGGTCATTGGGGGGCCACGTGTAGGTGATGAGCGCTCCCCCCTTCCCAAAGATGTATGTGGTCCCGGCTGCAGAGAGAAGGACAGGGAGAGGGAGATATGACATCAGGAGGGCAGACCAGCAGGTCCTCAGGGCCGCGACAGGAGCACTAGGACGCCAGGTTCCGGGTGGGGAGCCGCAGCCAGTGTGCCCACAGCAGCCCCAGGCGCTGCAGTCCCGGGGACCGGTCGGCAGGCGGGTGCCCAGGTGAGAGCTGTGCACGCGCAGGGACAGATGTAGCTGCCTCATCCAGAATTCTGCCTTAATTACAGCAAAACAGAGGCAACAGAGGGAGTGCGACAGAGAGAGCGAGCCCCCCAAGAGGTTGCAGGCGGACCAGGAGGACTTCTAGGGGCAGGGAGGACCCAAGGGGCCTGAGCCTGACCAGCTCAACTTCTCCCAGGGCTGGCAGAGGTGACAGATCCAAGGTGTGTGCTTCTGTGGGGCCAGAGCCCGGCAGGCGAAAGGAGCCCCAGGCGATGGCAGGAGGAGGAGCAGGGGCCGGTTCGCTCTGACTCACTGCCGGTGGGCTGGCACCCTGCCAACACCTGCCCCACCTCTCCCAGCCCCTGGAAATCCTGGTCCCAGTTTGCCCAGCATTCCCTGCTTCTACTCACAACTAGGGGGCTGCCTGGGTCCCCAGACAGGGGGGTCCTGGAGCCCTGCCCAGAAAAGAGACAGACATGGGGGGTGGAGGGGGGGCGACTGAGACTGACAGCCAGAGGAAGAGGAAGGCAGAGAGACAGATGGACAGAGAGGGACAGAGAGGGGTGTAGGTGAGAGAAAGCAAGAGAGTGGGAGCCAGAGATGAAGGCTCCTTCTCCCTGCCCTCCCCCACCCCACCCTCTCTCCCCCTGTCTCCTCTTCTCCATCAGGCTGCCGGGGGCGGGTGTGAGGTCCCTAACGATCTCAGCCCCAAAATAGACCCCATTAGTCTCCATGTTCCCTCCTGCGGCTGACTGGGTTCCCTGGGGGTAGGGGGTGGGGGCAGAACGATGGCTAGGGTGGGGTGGGGGGCTGGTCACCCAGTCTCCAGGAAGGGAGCCTTATCTGGAAGGCCTAGAGGACCAGTACTCTGGGGCCTTCGGAGAAGGGATGACAACAATCCTGTATTCTTTAGAACCCAAATGGAGCAGATGAGAGTCATAAAATGCTTGATTAAATAATTGGCTACTAACGACCCCTCTCAAAGCACTTCTTGGGGGAAAAGGGGTTCAAGGAGGATTTATCCAGAGAGGGACAGAGGGGCAGATGGGGCCAGAGGGCAAAAGCCTGGAGTAGACTGAGAGAGGAGTGGGGCCTGGGAGGTGGGAGAGCTCTGGGTGGGATGGAAAACCCGGGTCCGGGAGCTGGGCTCTGGGCGGGAAGGGAGGAGCAACCCTGCTCTGCCAAGGTGGCAGCCCAGCTGCCAGCCCTTGGACCGGGCCCCTCAAGCACCTCCAGGTCTCTCCCCCCAGGGGCTCAGCAGCCCCACTGTAGTTCAGGCAGTGTAGTTGAGGGATAGGGGGCTCTAGCTCAGGAAGTTCTCAGGCCCCCCAAAAAGAGGGGACTCCCAAGAGCATTGGAGGGAGGTGCCATCTGCGTCCCAGGGAGGGCTGAGGAGGGCCAGCGGTAGCCTGGGTCTTGGAGAGGCAGTGGGGCCCCAGAGCGCTGGGCTTAGGGGCAGCAGGAGCTGTTCCCCAGAGCAGTTGTCGTGACGCCCTGCATCCCCCCAGGCAGGGCCAGAGAGGAGAGAGGATCCCGGAGGCAGGACAGGGATGAGAGACCCACCTCGATGTCTAATAACTGACATCTCGCCACAGCACGTGGTCAGGAAAGCACCTCTGTCAGAGGGAGCCAGGTGTCCCTCCTACCTGGGGCCCTGAAGGGCCAGTGCTGAGGGTTGATTCCTCGGCATGAGACACCCCCAAGACTAGGGTGGAGAGTTGGATGGGAGCAGGGTACAGAGGGAGCTGCACCCCGACCCAGGGTGGGCCACCTGCCTGGACAGGGCAGGGCCTGAAGGCTAAAGCAGGGTAGGCTTCCGCCAGTAGTGATAGTCTCTCCACTCCCAATGCAGCACTCTGGAAAATCGGCTGTTTCCATGGCAACCGTAATACCCAGGGTCCTCCCTACTCCCTCCACTTACTCACAACCGCATGGCCAAATTTGGGGCTGGGGAGGGACAGGGGAGCTAGGCTGCTGACCTTCCTCCACAACCCCCCCACCTCCCTGACCAGAGATTGCTGCCTCTTCACCCTCTGGGCTCTGGGGTCTCCCAGTGAGACAAAGGAGGGGCTTGTGGGGTTTCTTGGGCCTTCAAACCAGCAAAGGAAATGCCATCTGCCTGGGGCCTGCTCCCAAATCTCCCAGGTCAAGGGGAAAGGTGGCTCTTTCTCCTCCTTTCTCCTCCGGAAACCCACACTGCACACTACCCTGGAGAAAGCCCTGCCTGAGCCCAAGGAGGGACTGAGGGGCAGGCAGGCGGATGTCCCACTGGGCAGTGAGGCCCAAGGGGCCAGAGGCGGAGTCGGCGCTGCAAACCTCAGGCCCCACGATGTAAGCGCCCGGTGACACGCCTGCAGGCCCCACACTAACACGCAGGCGAAGACACACCAAGCTGCACACAAAGCCCCGGTGTGGAGAGGCGGACTCCCCACACGAGACACGAAGCAGCCGGCGCTGTGGCGGTGAGCACACAAAGGCAGGGCAGGCGGCAAGGGCAGGGACTGGCACGCGCAGGGCAGGAGGGCGCACAGGTCCCGCCCCTGAGACCCAGGGTGCACGGGCTGCCGCCCACTGCCTCCCCATTTCCCAGCTCCAGAGCCAGGCCTCCCCCGGGATTTATGACCCAGCTGTTCCCACAATGCAGTCAGTTTATTAAGCTGGGCGAACCTGTAAAAGCCTAAGGGCATTTATTACACTGGGGGCGGGGGGCGGGCAGATCCAGCGGAGAGACATACTTCTAGGGCCGAGGAAATGAAGGATGAATGGTTTATTGGACTGGGGCGGCAGTAATTACCCTGGAGAGACATTTCTCTCCCCAGCCCTGAGCTCCCACCAGAGGGCGCAGAGGGCCAGGTAGAGAGGACAGCGGGCCTGGGGGGCAGGGGAGGTATCCCTGCCAAGTGCCCCCAGGTGGGACCCTCCTGAGCCTCCGGGGCCTCTCGCCTCTGGCCCTACAAGCTGTCCTCTGCCCAGGGCCACCAGACAGAGTCCCAGGGGAAAGCAGAGATAGGCTGTCCAGGACTCTGCACCACACCTAGAACCTCTGAAAGGGTCCGGAAGGGGCTGCGAGGAGTAGAGAAGGGCCTAAGCCAAGACACAGGTGTTGCACTGGGTGGTCCAGACCACTGGCTTTGCTCTCCCCAGGAAACCACTAGTGAGCTACACCATGCATCATATTTCAGGGCTGTCGCACACCCCTGACGCCCAAGACAGAGCGTTCTGATCCTCTACCCAAAGGCCTCGGGCTGGCACCTTCTGCCCACACCCAACATAGTCCCTTCAATGCCTCCTAGACCCAGAAATTCACTGATCCAGTAAAAGACTCTAAATGATCAAGAATCTTCCAGAGAGTTCCCACACACCTGCACTCCAGAAAAAAACCAAAACCAACCATTAGTAATGGTTAGCTAACCCAGACCCAAACAACGTAATTATCTCATGTAAACACCCCCTGCGGCGACGCTCCTGTGGTTAAAACTACATGTGCAGACCCTCCATCTGCCCACCCTCCCGCAGCATCAGAAGCCACGACAAAAATCTTCTCATAGGTCTAGAATCACGAGAGAACAGGAAGTCCCACACAATCTAGAAAAGCCACGCTCCTAGGTGCCCATGGCCCACCCCAGCTCTTGTACCTGGACCCTCACAACCCAGGGGGACCTCCACAAACCCGATCTCGGGGCTCAGCTCTCTCCTGATCTAGAATCCCAGAGCAATATCCCCTTCAATGTGTAAGCCCATTCCTGGCCATGAACCCTCCAGTCAGAAATCCAAGTTAACACACCCACATCCAGAACCCAAATGAATGCCAGCCCCCTTTGTTAGCTGGAGGGATGAAGCCAGAACCCCTGGAAGCTACTGACCCAGAGCTGAGCTGGGATCGACCCCTCCGTCCCTGGCTTCCGAGGGGACCAGAAACCAAGGTTGGGGGCTGAAAAGCTCCTCAAGGACTCTGAAACCAACGTTGGGGCCAGGGACCAGGACAGTGTCACCTCTTGGGCCATTTTTAGGACCCAGGCGTCCTGGTCCCCCCAAGCCTAGACCAACATAAGGTGCGGGAGCGTCAGGGGCGTCTGGCGAGTGGGAGGGATGTTACGTAATGGGGGAGTTGGAGGGGGGGGATAGAAGAGTCAATGGAGGAAAGGGTGAAGGGAAGGAGGGAAGGAAGGCCAGAAGAAATGCAGTGAGACCCCAGGAGAGGGGAAGCGGAGATGCAGGAAGAGAGGTCCCCACACTGGGGGAGGCTGAGGAGACACTGGGACAGCGAGGAAAGGTCTCCCCTGGCCTAGAAAGGTCTCCCAAGCTGGCCTCTTCCTCCAGCCAAGCCTGAGGCCCCAAGAGAAGCCTGTCCTCTGCCACCCCCGCCCCATGGCTAAGGTGAGTGGAGGTGGGGCTCAACCATAGCAGGTAGGCTCCTCCCTACTCTTCTCTCGGCCGTGACCCTCCTCCTTGCTCTCACCTGTCTAACCCTTCCCGGGCCCCTCCACTCAGTCTCCCACCACCTTCCATCCCTGTCCTGGGTGCCCTCCAGCTCCTCCTCTGCTTCCACGTGGCATTGGGAGGATGAGCCATTCAATGAGCCCTCTTTGGGCCATTCTCCTCCTCTGCCCAGCAAGGGGGTGGCCATCTCTGAGACAATCCCAACACCAACACACCATAGGGTCCCCCACAATGCTCTATCTTCCATTTTCTCTCCTCTCTCCGCTCTTTCCATCCTGACTCCAGAGCCCGGGCCCCTCCTTCCAATCTGCTCCTCTCCCTGGGCCAGCGCCTCTCTCCTTTCCCTTCCTTTAACCAACTCTCCTGTGCACCCCACAATGACCTCCTCCAACAGCCCTGGCGCACGCATCCTCTCTCACCCCTCTGTGCCTCTCCTCGTGGCCCAGGAAGACCGTGTCCTCTCTGGTTCCCTTTGGGAACCACACTGGGCCTCACGGGAGCCTGAGGGGACAATGAAGAGGAGGGAGGAAGGCACAGAGGACCACAGAACTCATGAGGAGAAACAGAAAGTGTGGGGTGGAAGAAGAGAACGAGATGGGAGAGCGCCGCGTGGCAAGGGTCCTCGCTGGGACAGGGGCTAGACCAGACAAGACTGCTGGGGAAGAAAGGTGAAAGCAACGAAGAGGAGGCTGGAAGGGGCCACTCCTGGGAACTGGATGCAGAGAGAGTAGAGGCATAAAAAATGAGGGAAAGATGAAGTAGAAGAAAAGCAAAGAAGAGTAGAAAAGGGTGGGAAGTGACGGGGGAACAAAGACTGGGAAGGGAGGATGAGCAGATGAAGACCGATAGCGGGTGGGCAGAGACCAGTGCAGAAATGGAGGCTGTGACGGGCCAACGGGAAGGGATGAGGACACAGACACGGAAGATGACGGAGGAACAAAAATGAGCGAAAAAATGAGAGGCAATGGATGAGCGGGAAAGGGAGGTGATGGAAGTACAGGCATTGGAGGCAGCAAGGGCGCAGAGTGGGAGTTAGTGGAGGCACGGTGAGATGATGGGGGTCGAGGGCGTGAAGATGTCCCAGCGCTGAGATGGGAGGCAATGGGGGTACAGAGATGGGAGGGGACGAGAGCCCCAGGGTGGAAAGCGAAGGAGGTACAGGAATGGGGAGTGATGCAGGGCTGAGATGGGGGCCAAAGACAAGAAGTGACAAAGTATGAAGACAGGAGGTGGTGGAGGCTGAGGTGGGAGGCGGTGAGCGGTGCCGCGTTGGAGGCGAAGACGTGCGGGAGGTGAGAGAGGCAGAGAAATGGAGGCAAAGGGGCGCCCTGTAGAGTGCGATGGCAGGGTCCAGGGATGGGAGTGACAGAGAGGGGAAGTGATGAGCAGGCTCCAGTGGGAGGTGAGGGGTCTCCAGGACGGGAGGTGACAGGAACTCTGCGATGGCCTGTGAAGGAGGGACTGAAATGGAACATGATCGAGTCTGCCATGGAAATGAAACAAAACGTGAAGAGGGACAGACATGGGAGTGACAGGGAGGACAGAGAGCGGAAATCATGGGGGTGTGGTGGTGGAGGCACGGAGAACGTGGGGCCAGAGGTGCAGAGATGGGAAGGGACCGCAGGCAATGAACCTGGAGGGCCTAGGATGCGAAGTGATGAGGGGACTGCGATGGGAGGGGACGGTGGGCAGAAACCAGGAGAGGTGACAGAGGTCAGAAATGGAAGGGGGTGGGGGCGGACAGCAAAGGTGAAGTAGGTTTTGAGATGGAAGGGTGAAGGGCTGAGGGGAGGTGACCGTAGCGGAAAGCAATGGGGGCCGACACGAGGCAAAGGGGAGGGTGGGGAAGTCAGCTCCGAGTCACAGGGCCACGGAGGTGAGAGGTGCTGGAGACCAGCGGTGGGCAGCAGGCGTGGGACAGAGATGCAGACGTGTGGGAAGGAGATGCCGGCGAGGAAGGAAATGCGGCCGAGAGTGATGGGACAATGCAGCGAGGACTGGGAGGTGGAGGTGGAAGGACAGTGCCGGGGGAGAGAAGGGAAGGTTGCTGGGAGGACAGGGGTGAGGCGGAGGCGGGTAAGAAGTGAAAGAGGAAGAGATGGGACATGTCAGAGGCAGAGCTGATAGATGGCACAGAGGTGGGAGGGTGGCTATGGGGGGACAAAGGTAAGAAGATAATGGGGTGCACAGATGCTAGGCCAGCCATGGGAAGGTGAGGTTGAGGTAGAGGTGGAGGTAAGCCAACTGGAGAGAGAAGTGGCAGAGATGGAGGAAGTGATGAGGAAGAGAGCCTGGGGAAGGGAGAGGCGGACAGAGAATGGAAGGACAGAGGCAGGGAGGTGATGGGGCTGGAAACATAAAGGTGGTAACAAGCCCGAGATCAGGATAAGGAGGTGAAGGCGAGGCAAAGAATGCAAGTGGTGAACACAGATGAGGCGATAAAGAGATGGGGGCAGGGTTGTGATGGAGAGGCGAGGGTGGGGCTGAGAAGACGGGAGCTGGAGATGGGAGGTGAGGGGCACCGGCCGCAAAGCAGGGGGACTGGGCCTCGGGCACACAGACTGGGGTGCGGCCCGCAGAGGCCGGGGCCGCGCGCACCGGTGGCCCGGGAGCCAGCCAGCCGATCGGCCTCGGCGTAGCCCATCACTTACCGTGCCCGCCGCGGGTGAGGAAGGGCATGCGGTTGATGGCGATGGGCACGGTGCCGTGCTTGCTGTGGAAGTGGTGGACGTGGTGGGTGGTGCTGAGGCTGGAGGAGACCCGGGCCCCGCTGGCCACCCCCAGCAGCAGCAGCAGCAGCAGCAGTAGCGGCAGCAGAGGTGGCGGCGGCGGCAGGGGCCCGGCCAGGGCGGGGGGGCGGCGCGGGCACCCCCCCGGCCTGCTCCCCCCGGGGGGCATTTCGGCCCGGGGGCGGCCGCCTCACAGCCCCATGGCCGGGGGCGGGGACGCGGGGCTGCGCAGCCCCGCGAAGCCCCCCTCCGGCTCCGAGCCCGGGGAGGGGGGTGGTAGGGGTGAAGAGAAGGAAAACCAGAGCCCAAGCCTCTGTCCGGAGCCAATGAAATCAACCGGATCCCGCCGGGGAACCCGGGGTCTGCAGAACGGCAACGCCAAGGTCCAGAACGCCTGGGTCCATCGCGACAAGCTAAGGGTCTCCCCGCATCCCGGCGGGGTCGGGGCGGCGCAGAGGGCCGTCAGAAACCCGGGGGAGCGCCCGAGGGAGGGGGCATAGTTCCGGGTGGAGAGGTGGGGAAGGCGAGGGGACCAAGCAGGGAGGAGACCGCGGGGGAAATCCTGCGGAAAAATCCAGCTGGGGAGGGGACTGGAGCAGAGAAGGGGGAACCCGACGGAGACTAGGGCCGGCCGCGCGGCTGCCGCCGCTGCGGCCCGACGGAGGCCCGCGCAAAGGAGGGAGCGGCCTGAGGGGGGGAGGAGGGGCGGGGGAAAGGGGGAAGGGAAGCAAATCCGGGTGAGGGGGGAATGGAATGGAGGGAGGGGAGAGGAGAGGAGGGGAGCAGGGCTGAGCAGAGGAAAGGTGCGAGCCTGCGAGATTCCGGCGGAGCGATGGAGGCAGCGGAGTGTTGCTGCAGAGGCAGAGAGGCTGGAAGGGAGAGGGAGGAGGGAGACAAGGAGGCAGGAAAAGAGGAAGTGGAGAGGGGAGGGGAGTGGGAGCGCGGGAGGAGGAGGGGGCAGGGCGGAGAGACCGGAGCGGCTCCTGGTCTGCGGGCGGCGCTGGACAGCTCCGGCGCGCGTCACCTGGCTAGCCCGCTCCGCGCTCGTCTCTCCTCCGCGCGCGGCCCGCCTCTCCCCCGCTCCGGCGCGCGCGCGCGCGCCCCTCCCGCCCCCTCCGAAGAAGGGGCCCTTCTGAATAATTGAACAGGTCTGAGGCTAGCAAGAGAGGCGGCTCTCTTCCTCCTTCTCCCCTCCGTGCCCCCGCACCTGGACGAACCCCAATAGTGCTTGCTGGTCCAGCATGCAGAGATGTGGCCACCTGACACCTCTGCACGCACCCCTCAGAACACACGTGCGCGCTAGGATGTGGACGGGCCTGGAGATGGAGACACCCACGTGCCCATACAGGCATCAGTGTGCGCGCATGCACACATAGGCTCAGACACATACATGCATGCATGTGCTCGTAGAGACTGGCACATGAACTCACACTCAGCCATGCTCACAGAGGCGTACACAGGCACACATACACGTTTGTCACAGGCAATGAATGGCCAAGTACACAGGGACAGCGGCTCCAGGCTTACCCTCCAGAAACAGGGTCATCCGTATGCATGCACACAGTGCACCCAGAGCCTCAGCGGTACTCAGGAGTAAGACACAGCACCCGTGCAAGTCTCCTCACTACCTCCCCAAAAGGGCATCCCCTAACCTCCTGGACTCCAACCCTTCCTCTCCACTGTCCCTGCTCCTCCCCCAGCCTCAACCTCTCCCTCCAAGGGGAGTTTCCAGGACACCTGTCCACTGAGTGTCCCACTTGGGACAAAACCCTTCCTGGGCTGTTTATGACCAGCTGAGAAAGTCGCTTCTCCCACTAGGTGCTCCTCCACTGGGATCTGCCCCCAGACTTTTGGGGGTCTCTGGGAAACACTTGTCATAGCCCAAGAGGTAAGTGCAGGGAGGCTGCCTTCCCTTCATCTGGATGTCACCTCTGCACCCACATCAACTTGGGTTCTGCCCAGAGGATGCTCTACTAGGTCTGGGGGGAAGGGGTAGAAAAGTGGGAAAAGAGGGAGGAGAGGTGGAGATAGACTGTAGAAGGAGTCAGGGATATAGGGTAGTAGAGTGAGAAGTGGTGAAGAGGGGACAAAAGGGAGTGGGGTAACATGAGAAAGGGGGGGAGATTGGGGAAGAGAAGGGTAGCTCCTTCTTATTGATTCTGAATTCCATCTGGGCACAAAGAGTATCACCAGTGGCCCCACGCTTGCTGCTCGCAGATCCTGGATGCTGTCAGGACCCACGACAGCTCCTTTGTGGCTCCTGCCACCTCCCTACCCTTGCTGGATGACAGGACCCCTTTTGACACTGGCCCTTCAGAAGTGAAGAAAGGGTCCTCAGAGGTACACCAGAGGAGGGTCCGAGGTGGTGTGTGGCCCCAGGAGGGAGGAGAGACTGCATGCAGGCTGGGCACCGCCCCCCCAAGACTTGTCCTCCTGCCCTCTCCATCCCATGCTTGTGCCCTGGTCTCTGAAATATAGACTGACACAGCTCTGAGCAGGCAGAAAATTTATGGTCCCAGAGGGAAGGAGGGAGGAGCCGGTAGCGAGAGGAGAGGAAGGGAAACCGCCTGGAGGCCAATCGATATCAGTGAGTGGGAAGTGGAGAGAGTTGGAGGGGGTGACACTGGGGAGTGTGGGGGGAGACAGAGGGTAAAAAAGAAAGGAGACAGAGGTGTGCAAGAGATGAATAGAGGCTGCAGAGGGTAACAGAGCAAATGGAGAGATGAGAAACCGGGGGGCAGAGACGGTGACGAATTGACGGCCTGGGGGAGGCCTGAGACAGGCTCTGAGAGACAGAGCAGCAAGCAGGCCCAAGGGGAGCGCCTTGGCCCGGAACCTCAGCCCTGGGGTTTCAGCTGCATGTCAGGCAGTGTCTCTCCTTTTGGCTTCCTTCCTCTCTCACTGCATGTTCTCTTATTCATCCTCTCCACTTTCCTCTTTCTCATGGAAGAGATGGGTTCTCTCCCTTTGATCTCTCTCCCACCTCCCAGAACAGACTCCTGAGCCTAAAAGGTACACGGAGATCTCTTCACATCCCCCCCCCGCCCCCGGTTTAGTCCCCACGTCACGGATGGAGAAACTGAGGCCCTAAGTGGGGAGATGTTGTTCTGCAGGTTGGACCTCTTTCATCTCAGCCTCAACCCACCCCACTCCCTCGCCCTGGCCAGCTCCACACCCCAACCCCGACTCTCCAAGGACAGGGTCTGGCTCCCTCCACCCTGGCCGTTCCCACCCACATTCCTCTCTTCGGATGAAGGTTCCTTTGGTGCCCAGTGCCGGCCCCATGTCCTTCGCTCTCACAGGCCGGGTGGGGGACAAATGAACAGGCCTGGGCCCATTTCCTGCTTGACCTTGTGCTTCAGTGGGGCCTCAAGAAGACCAGCCTCAGCGAGACAGCATGAACCTGAACCAGTCCCAACAGGGAGAATCAGGAAGAGGGGCAACCCCAAGAGAAGAAGGGGGCTGTGGCTTGGAAAGCCCTGGCAGAGTCCCCAGCTCCCAGATTCCTGCCCTGTCCTTCAGGGCAGAGAGCTCAGGATTACCCCAGGGCCGGCGTTTGGAGGCTCCCAGGTTGCACCCACCTTTTATTTTTTTTAATGTCCATGGCTCTGCCACCAGACTGCAGACCCGGGTTCCTGCATGGTGCCACTTCCCCAGCCCCACGTCTCCCCACCTCCCATCCCCCTGGAACCAGAGAAGTCCCAACCTCTCTTCCCACCTCCGCTGAATGATGGGGTGACTCCCTAAACCCCCATCCATTTCTATGCCCCCTTCCAGAAGGTTCCACCATGTGGGAGTAGAGTAGCGGCCATGGGCAGCAGTGCTTCTTGATCCTGATCCCCTGCACCCTCAGCAAGCCAGGCCCACCCCCAGCACCCCGCAACTAAGTGAGCTGCAGTGAGTAACAGGGTCAGGAGTGCCCGGGGTCCAGCTGGGCTCCGCCACCCGCCCCCTGGCTTAGGGCAAGGAACTGAGGTCTGTTTCCTCGTCAGTCCAACAGGATGGCTGCTCTCTACCCCACTGCCTTCGCTGAGTAACAAACTATAAGGGCTTTGCCAGCTCCAAAACACTAAACATCAGTGAGGATTGTTATTATTAGCAGCAAAGGTACCACCATCTTCTGATCTGCGCCCAGCTGAATGTGCTAGAGAGGAAGGGGCCCAGCCCAGCCCCATCTCTATTCCCAGCAGCCAGGGCTGGAATGTCCCTGAGCTGCCCATTGTCTGGGGGTTTGGGAAGGTACCCAGAATGGCAGGTCAGATGAGGAAAATCCTGGGGGACAGGCAGGGCCCTGCCTGAGAGCACAAGGACAGTGTCAAGAGAGATGGGCTGGTTATTTTTTCTAGGGAGAAGGAGAACCATGACCCACCCAAGAGCCTGTTCGGGAACCAGTCCATCCCATAAGCAACTCAGGACTCTGCCAAATGGCTGAGGCCCCGAGGTGTGGCACAGAGGCCGGGTGAGAACCTCCACTCTTAGCCCCGATCTACTGTTGACTTCTTCCAGAAATCCACTCACCCCTCGGCGGGGGGTAGTTGGGGATCTTCCCTCCCGGGCAGCTGAGTGGTCACCTCCCTGCTCTCTCAGCAGGGCTGCCCTAGGAAGGACCACTGAAGTGATGCCTGAGGGAGCAGCCCCTGCCCCAGCCCCTGGCCCAGCCTGACCATCCGAAGGGAGCTCCCAACGCCCTTCCAGTAGGAGGCTGCCTCTGACCCCTTTCTGCCCCAGCCACCCTCTCTCTGCCAAGCTCTCACCAGCTGCTGGCCACCGGCCACTGGGGACTAGAAACTACTGCTGAAGCTGCCCTGGGGCATGGGGGTGAAATAATATGCAGGTTGGCAGGCAGATACCCAGCCAGGGAGTAGAAGAAGTAGGTAAGGACACTAGGGAGTGCCCTTGTGGCTCCAAGGGACAACCTGCAGTTGGGGTTCTTGGGGAGGGGGTGAGTAAGAACAGCATGGCCGATGCCCAGGGAAGCGAGCTATCCAGCGGCCTGGCCTCCTGGGAATCTCCTGAGTCTGCCCTGCAGGGCATGGTCCTCTCCAAGCAGGAGAACAGGTATCCACTGCATAATTCTGAGGGCACCAGAGAAAAGGGGGTACAAGTCAACACCAGCCCCCCCACCCTGGGCGAGAGTGTATGTCTGAGCTACGCATACATACAACACAGAAGACCATGTCCAAATTTGCTTCGGGAGAGCAACAGAGGCTGACACCTTTGGTTATGGGTGAAGGGAGCAGTGTCCCACCAGCTTAGAATGAAGAAGAGAGTCCATCTATCAACAGGTCGCCCCAGAAATTCAGGCAGCAGCCATCCTGCACAGGCCTGAGAGAAAAGACTGAGAGGGGACAGTAGCCAGCAGCTCCCCTTGGGCTCTCAGGACAAGAAGGGACGAGAAGGAAGCAAGCATCAAGGCTCTCAGAGAACCTACCCCCTCCCCAGCTGTCCCCAAGGTGAGGAATGGGCGGGGACCTGCCCCTAGCAGCCCCAAGCCTCCCTGGCACTCACGGTCATTGCAGACAGGGCCTCCATAGGAAGTCATGGTGCAGTCACAGGTGAAGCCATCCCACTGCTGCAAGCAGACGCCCTGGTTGGCACAAGACTCTTCGGTGCAGGTGGTGCTGGGGCCTGGAAGAAGCAGGAGGAAAGAACACACCGTGCTCAGCCAAGCCCCCTCCCTGCCCAAGAGGCACGGAAGCTTCAGGACCAGGCTGAGAGGTCCTGCTCTCAGTTCTGCTAGGCTGAAAGGGCCAAGTACTGATGAAGGGGAGGGGTAGGAATGGGGGGGGGGTGCCCAGGACTGCCAGGCTTGGCCTTGAACTGTGATAAGGGGCCAGGGTGGGAGGCAATGGGGAGAGCAAGTGATTCTTCACCCCCCTGTACCCCTGCTCCAGAGCTGGGGGGCAGGCTCGTGCAAGGCCTGAGAAGGAAGGCCACTTTGCAGCCTTGGTGTGTCTCTGCAGCTGGCCCTCCTGCAGCCTGCAGGGTCACACCTAACTCTTCTGCCCTAGACTCACCGTCACAGCCCCTCTCCACCTGCCCGATGCGGTGCAGGGCGTCAGCAATGAGGTCTGGGAGGCGCCCGTTGAGGTCCACTGAGGCCAGGCAGCCCTGAAAGCCATCCCGGGAGGCCACCAACTTGGGCAGGTTGCTGAACATATTCTTGCTCAGACCACCAATGTACAACTCCCCTGCAAAGGGAGTGGGGTCAAAAACCTGGGCCTGCCAGTCCCCTTTCCCCTCCCAGGACTTCACATCTGGTTGTCATATCTTCCTGCACGTGCAGGTCCCAACCCAGACTCCAGTTCCCTCCTCGGAGATCCAGCGCCTTGCACATCCCCACCCCCACCTCTTTCTTCGTCCTTCTCCACCTTGCCATCTGTCGGCTCCTTTCTCAGAGAAGCCCAGATGCAGGGGGCAGGGGTGGGTGGGGCTGGGGGAGATGGGAGGGAGCAGCTGGAGAAAATTGTTCCACACTCTCTCCCACACATCTGATTCCAGTTCCGGCCTGTAATCAGTCCCTTTCATAGATGTGCAGCCCCAACCCCTTCCACCCCCATTCCCCCCCTTCCAAAGTCTCCCATACCCAGAACTCCTTCAGGCCTCCCCCAGCTTCTCCCTACTCTGAGTTCTCTCCTGGGGGGTGGCGTTTAAGCCCAGCTTCGTCCCCCCCAACTAAGGCTTGGCCTGGAGACTCTGGGTGACACGGGGAAGTTCTCCTCAGGTCCACCTGATCCCCACGCCACTGCCTGGCCACCTCAAACCTAACTCCCTGGATGTTTCGGCCATCCCACAGCAGAGCTTCAGCGGGTCAACCCCGATGCCCTGGCCACAGGCTCAATGCAACACAAGGCAGGCCCAGAGCACCCCAGGTTTGCAGCCACTCTGGGTTACCTGTGGCACATCGCCCCCTTCTGGGAGCAGGGAGAATCGGCAGCACCATGCCACAAGATCTGGCCCGGGATCTGACCAAGCTTCCAGTTCCAGCTCTGCTGCCTGCTTACTTGACTTCAGGCAAGTCATCTAGCTTCAAGAAGCTTCTGTTTCCACCTCTCCAGGAGGGGGATGAATTCAATGGTCTCTGAGGATCCCCCTCAAGCTCGGACAGTGTGAGTCACACTGACACCCATGGGTCCCTATGGAACTGAGGGCTGCTTTGGGCTTATGAAAGAAGTTGCCCTCGTTGCCCCACTGGGGTCTGGAATAGACATAGGTATTGTCCTCGCTCCTGTTCCCTCAGCCCAGCTTGCAGACTCATCCTCCTCTTCCCTGCTCTCTGAGCCACCCCTGCTGGGGCAGGTGATAACTGCTTTGATAGCTGCTGAAGAGGCTCTGGAACGTGGGCCCTGGTGTAATGCTAGCCCACCAGGGAACCCTGGGCCCAAAAAAGCCCCCAGAGCTAGCCCAGCCAAGGCCCACGGTATATGACCAGGGCAGCATGCAGGGACCCAGCTACTGCTACTCCCTCCCCACCTCATCCACTGCCCCTCCCATCCCGCTCTAAGCAGCACCTGCCAGGATGCTAAGCTCCCCGTTCTCTCTACAGCCCCATCCAAGGCAAGCTTCTCCACCTCGGAGGACCAAGAGGTCTTCGGAAGGCCTGGGCTACCTACTCCTAGCTTTAGAGCAAGGCCACCAAACCCCGCATGAGACACATCCTGTGACCAGGCTCTCAGTGCTGAAAGGACAGCCTTGCAGGAGAGATGGGCAGACCTCTGACAGGGGCACGTCAGACCGGACAGAGCGGGAACAGGGAAAGTCGGACACCGTGGGCGGAGCGGGAGGGAGAGTCACGCTGGTTGGAAGAGCACCCAGAGCGGGGTGATCTTGTGGGGGTGCCGAGGGGGTAGCTGGTCTAGGGCCAGGCCTCCTGCAGAGGCCCCAGGCCCCCACCTTTGAGATCGAGGTTGCGGGCGCCATTGGAGTGCTGCGTGACAGTGCGGGAGTCGATCTTGAGCGTGTGCACGTTGCCTGGATCCCTGGACACCACCACGTTGTGCCACTGGTTGTCATTGACCGGTTTGTCTGAGTTCCCCTTCATCAAGGACGGGCCATTCCCCAGGTCAAACACGTAGTGGATGTACCTGCCCCACAGTAGGGAGGAGACACTGGGTCAAGGTGGTGGCAGTGCTGGGAAGGAGGGACTACAGTTGGCAGGGGCCTCAGGAGCCCCAGGAGGAAGGGGTAGAGTGGGAGACCTCCCAAGGGAGAGACCCAAACCAATGGTACAAGGACTCTAGTCACGGGGACAGCATGCAGAGGGAGGGCCACAGGGAAGCCCATAGGGGGAGAGGCTGGTGGGGGCAGCACGGTCCCCCAGGATCAGGGACAGAGATGCTCTAGGGTGGGGTTTTCTCAGGCAAGAGAGGCCACAGGAACGTGGTCCTGTCTTCTGCTGGTAGAGAGGGCTAGGGGGCCCAAGGCCCAGACAGTGAATGAAGAACAGATACAACTGGAAAACCCCTGGCAAGGCAGTAACTGTGGAGTCTCCAGGACAGGAGAGGGGGGTATGGCTTCGCCATCTTGGCTGGTAGCTGGGACCTGAACCTTGACCTGTGGTTGGGGAGGGATTAGACTTCCCAGCCAATGCCTGAGGGGCCACATCTTGACCAGCAGGGAGATGGGACCACCTCCTTGACAGCGACGCAGTGCCCAGCACCTCACCCCTTGACCAGCTCGATGACAATGAAGTCGTTGCCGTTGCCGGAGTTGAACAGGAGAAGCCCATCGGGGGCCGTGGTCTTGAACTGGAAGAAGAGGTGCATGGAGGCGTAGGCTTGAAGCGTGGCGAGTGCCAGGTAGCTGCTCCGACTCTTGAAGGTGACAGGATCTGCCACAATGGCACGCAGGCCAAAGCGAGCATTGAGCTCGCAATAGGTGATGTCCCCGTCCTTGCACTGGTCCATGTAGGGCTGGCCGTTGAACACCAGCCCACTCAGGTGCCCGATGAAGTTGGAAGGCACCACGGAGATGAAACGCCGCTCTGTCATGATGCCCGTCTCGATGTTGTAGAACTCCAGCCGCGTATGGGCTCCTGCCATCTGTCCTGCTCGGGACAGGAGACAGAGATGAGGGGCGTGGCTTTGGGGCACAGACTGTAGGATCATTTCCGAGGTCGGGCCATGGGTCCCCAGGAGCCTCCCCTTCCACACAGACAGGGCTGTGCGGCACAGACATCAGCAAACAGCCCGCAGGTAGGTGCTAATAGCAAGCACGGCTCCTGGGTCCAGGGGAAGTGGTAGGACTCGTTAGTCCTGGGTTTACAGGCTTCCAGACACTTGCTGCCTGCAGGGAGTTGAAATGGTCCCCAGGGTCCAGGTCCTCCCCGCCAATATACCACTCTTGAAGGAGAAATGACAGCAGCAGCTTGAGAGGATGCTGCCCTAGGCAGTGGCCACCCAGAAGAACAGGGCCAAGCACAGGTCACGAGAGATGTGTCCACCTCCCTGGCCGCACACCACCTACCCTCCACAGTCACGTTGTCCACAGACAGCTGCAGGTTCTTGCCACGCCGCACCACCCTCACCGTGTGCCACTCGTTGTCATTGAGCTTGTGCCCCGCAAAGAGGGTCTCGGGGCCTTTACCTGCGGCACCAAGGGGGGAGTGAGCGTGGCACCTGTGCACGCCCGTACACCCCAGCCCCGGCACAGAGCCTCACCACCCACAGACATGTGCATGCAGGTCCACACACAACCTATGGCACATATTCGCTGTGCCACACACCCATGCACGCAGGTCCACACATGCACATGAACAGAGCTTTGTATACACCCAGACACACTCAGTACCACCACTCTGTACAGTATCCGAGGGTGCTGTTGGAAGAGAATCAATGTGAACCATGTCTTGTGAGGCCCTGCCCACGGACACTCATAACCAACATCGTTCCCAGTCCCCTAACATCCCTCAGTGTCCATGTGTGCAGCCAGCCCCTAAGCTCCCAGCGTGCATGCATAGACCTATAACTTTCAGAGCCTCACCAGGCACCCACTTCCTTGCTGGTAGTGGAACCTCCACACAGACACACAGACCCCCATCTACACAGGGACCCAGTGTGACCTTCCTGCACACACCGCACAACCTGACGTGCAACCACGCACAGCACATTCAGCATGGCCAGACAGGGGAATGTTTTTTTAGGAATTATGACCATTGATCAAGACCAGGACTATCAGCTTCCAAGTCTAAAACAAAAATGTTTATCTTTAGAACGGTGCTGAACCTTCCAGCACTCCCAGGTCACCCATGGGCCCCCCAGTGCTCAGGCCAGCGGGGAACAGGGCTCACCACGCCTATGCAGGTACCAAACACACACGGAGACACACTCAACAGAGTCCGTCTGCCTCCCCCGCCCCATTCCTGTGCTCTCCTGCACGACCTCAGGGCATGCCACACAGAACCACTGAGACGGCATCGAGTTCAGGACACTGGGATGCTCAGAAACGTCCACATTCGCTCTCCATCTCACCCTCGCTGACAGCCTCACTGTCACTCTGAGAGCACCCCCATTTACAGAAACTCGGCCCCTACGGGAGGCAAGAGCTGGGAGGGCTGTTTTGAGGCCCTGAGCAAGCTACCTTCCACTCCCTACAAGCCACATCTTCTTTCCTGCGTGCCTCGCCCTCCCCCTTGTGGCAACCTCTGGAGGTGCAGCAAAATATCCTAGCCCCTTCCTCCAGCTCCTTCCTGCTCATAAAGGGTGGTGGGCCATCCTGGGGTCTTTGCCCTACCCTCTTTGAGATCATGAGGTTTCCTGGCCTTCCTTTCCCCAGACCTGGTAAGCATGCTGACCCTGGACCCCCAACAAACTCTCACTGGTTCGGCTTTATTTGGTCCATTCTGTCCTCCACAGCCACACTACTGCCATCCTCCCCACTCTGGCTCCCCTCCCCACACCCACTGCCCAACACCCACACGAGCCAGTGATGAAGGCTTCTCCTCCCCCCACCATCCCTCCCAGACCCCAGTGTCCAGCATCCCAAGACCCTTGGGGCTCTGCTGAAGAGGGAAGCCACTTACTGGGTGCGCAGCCGACGCGCAGGCAGTCTGGGGGGGCCATGGGGCGGGCAGAGGGGAAGGGGAGACAAAAAGGCAGAACAAGTTTTTTTTTTTTTACATCCTTCACAGGGAGGGGTGTCTGCGGGCGGGGGTTCCCCCCCGGGGCCACTTTCCGGGGACCACGCGTGCCCAGGTGCCCTCTCTCCCCTTCCACAGTTGGATCCCTATACCTCCTGCCCCCAAAAGGGCTCCAACCCTCCCCAGGGCTGGGGGGCAAGGCAGTCAGGTGACAGAAAGAGGGCTTGCTTCTCCCTTCTTAGAAGGGCCCAGACCTCTCCTGTCTGAGGGAGATGGGCACCTTGGGAATCTCAGTGTACAGGGGTCATGGGGGCTGAGGGCCTGACCAACCCAACAGCCCCCCATCTGTGGGAGGGAGATGCACAAGCCGGCCAGAGTCCCTGCCTCCCCTGCCCTGGGACAACTCCCTGCTCAGAGCTCAGGTTGTGACACATCACTCCCCATGCCCTCTGGGCTCTGAGCTAAATAGAGGAGTCTGCCCCAGGGTCCCCTTCCGGTGGCCATATGCCTCCCAAAGTCCCAGGGGGCTGGCACCACCCCTACAGGAACCTTCTTTCTATCCTCCCTAACCCAGAGGATGCCAGCCTGTCACTGGGGACCTAGTGGTCCCTCACCCTGAAGAGGAACTGGTATTTATCTGTTTCTCTAGGAGGGGCTACGGCCTCATAGATGGGGACACTGAGACCCCCAAAGCATGACTCTGAGGACACAGCAGGTCAGGGACAAGTAGGCACCATAAGCAAAGTCCCCTGCCCCTGCCCCTGCCCCAGCCCTAGCGTGGCCGTCCTCCAGCTCCAGGCTACGAGTGCCCCACATGGCCAGAAAGCAGGGGCTGTCCACACAGAGCTGCAGCCTGGGCCTCTGGCCATCCATCCCCCTGGTGGGACACATGACCCACAACATGCCAGCTGGCCAGCCTTGCAGAGGGAACAGAGCACGGAGTCCTATGAAGTTAGGGTTTAGTATCCTGAATGTCTCACTACTTCAGACCTGACAGCCAGGGACTGCAAAGTCCTGCGCCAGGCGGCAGAAAAGCTAGGTCCTGATCTCATTATGTGACGGGCCAATCTCTCTAAGCCTCGGCTTCCCTCCCTGTGATCTGAGGGGCTTGAACGAGAGGATCCTGAACTGGGAGCAAGAAACAGGTATTCACTGGGCTGTTTCTTGCCTTTCAGAGGGGACAGTCATCAGCCCTTGGTTAACAGCAATATCTTGGCATTCTGTGACTCGTGCCAGAACAGGCTCTTCCAAGAACCCCAGGGGCTAGGAAGCAAAGGGGCGTAGGGGAACCTGGCATCCCTGGGCCCTGAAGGTTCCTGCAGTGGAGATAAACAGATTCCCCTGTGGCTCTGGGCCGCACGGGCCCCTCCGGCAGTACAGCTGAGCTCCACACGCGTTGTCAACCGCAGCAGAAGAGTGGGGGGGAGCAGCCGGGACCCTGAGCCACAGCCTGGCACCAAGGGGAGGGCTGAGGAGGCAGAAGGTCAAGGGTTAGGCATGGAGGGAAGTCAGAAGTTACAGAAAGAGGAAAGAGAAGGCACAGAGAGAAAAGAGGAAGAAAAGGGGAGCAGAGGGGAGGGGAAGCTGGACAGAGAGGGAAGGGGAGGAAAGTTGTGGGAGGGTGCCAGGCCTGGAGTCAGGTCACCGGGGCTCTCTTGGGGCCAGCAGAGTCTTCACCAATGAAGGGTCCAAAAAAGAAAAAAGAGGGCTGAAAGCGCAGGCCAACTCCGCTGGGGAAAAGGCCCAGGGAGGAGTTCCGTTCTTTCCCCTCCCCAGCAGGGGAGCACCAGGAAAGGGGGTCCATCTGTCCAGAGAAGAGGTGTCAGCTCCAGGCCCACCCTCTGCAGTGACCACACTCTCAGAAGCCCCTACTCCCATGGGGTGTGAGGAGAGCAAACTCTTGCTGAGGATGGGCACCCCAGGAGGGAGCCAGCCCTGTCTGGGAGGAAAGCCAGGAGCTGCAAGCCCTCCGGTGCACCTCCCCACCCAGCTCAGGAGCTTTAGCTGGTAGCCTATGGACTAGCAAGTAACACGCGCCTCAAGTTCAGGGATTGGATGGAAGTGACTGGTCTGCGCAAACCCACCAGGTCCCTGGTTGGACACAGAGACCAGGGTGAGGATATGAATGTGTGATGGTACAGGTGGGAAGAAGTCACCTGCATGGAAAGGAACTCAGAGAAAGAACCTGGCTTCCTGTGCCCCATCTGACCCCCTGCCACCCCCATCCCCCACAGATGGAGGGGTTTGTGGAGAGGCTTCTATGCAAGGAGCCCACTGGCTGGAGCCCCATCTCAAAAGTCACATTGCAGAGTGGCAGTGTGCACTCCTGGTGCAGCCCTCATTAGAGCTGTCGCCCCAGGAACCCAGCCAACAGAGGGAGCTCTGACCAGTCCCAGGTGGGCACGAGGTGCCCTTCCATGGCCCCAGGGATTAAAGGGCTTTGGGCTGTAATGTGTGTTTAGCCTGGTGTACAACGTGAACGAGGGTCGGACTTGCTCTGTACGGCTCAAGAGGGCAGAAGTAGGTCCATAAGTGGGCATTTCGGAAGGGGGGCTGCCACCTAGGCAGAATGACCCGATGATTAGAATGGCCACCTCAGAGACGAGGAACTCCTGACATGGAAGGTATCTGAGCACAGGTGGAGAGCTTCCCGATGCGCTGAAGGAGGTGACTTCTAAGGGCCCCTCCAGCTCTAAGATCCTTTCATTACAGTGTGCCCTTCTTGTTACTGACAGGTGGGACCACATGGGCACACCTGGCGGAGGGCAACTCCAGGGAGGGTGAGGAAGAACAGGCAGCCCAGCCAGGTACTGGCCCCAGGGGCCACACCCAAGGCAGAAGGAACCCAGGGACAGAAGTCACACTGGAACAGGATGAGGAATCCAGAGGACTCTACAGTCCTCTAGGGTCAGACAGTAACTGTTCTGCTCAAGGGCTGCAGACAGTAGAGCCCTGGGAACTTGCTCAGCATCTGCAGATATGCTGGCGCCCAGGGAACAGGGCAGGAGGCACAATTCGGCTTCTCCGGCAGGTTTCTGTGGCATCCTCTGCCCAGAAGGAAGCAGCATAGCCTCAGGGCCTCGCTGGGCCCGTCTGGCCTAGCACACACCCCATCTGCTGAGACGGGCACTCAGTGCCTCCCCCCAGCTCTCCCACCCAGTGGTCACTGCCAGACAGCTCCCTCTTCAGGACCCAGCACCGTGTCTGCATCATTCCACTGAGCACCTGGGGAGCAGCACAGCCACTTGCGTAAGGCTGGCTTCCCTTCCCGTAGGATGAGACCACGAGGCCAGAGGCCAAGCCCCAAGTCTTCTCTCCATTCCCCAGGAGCCGATCCAGCCCAGGGCTGGGGCCTCAATGGTGTTGCCTGTCCGTGAAGCCCCGCAGGCCCTGTGTAGCATGGGGATCAGAATGCGGATCCTGAGGTGGGGTCATGCAATGTGAGAGGAAGCAAGCCTCCAGCCTCACTCTAAGCTTACGTCCCTATCCCAGTATGATTTTCATTCAAGAAGGCTGGTGAGTCTCTAGCATGTGTCTTGCATCTGTATAATGTGATCACTTCCATTATTCCATCTGAGCCTCAAAACCATCAGAGAGTAGGCAGAGCAAGGATTCTTGTCCCCATTTTAGAGAAGAAAACAGAGGCTCAGGGAGAGAGAATGACTTACTCAGCAGTCAAGGAGACCAGGGCTAGAACCCAGATTTTCTGCCCCAGGCCCACTGCCCTCCCATCACGGCCCAAGGCTGGGGGGCTGGGTGTAGGCAGCCTGCTGTGCCTGTGTGACCACACAGCGACCCCACGCCTCCCTGTATACACTCAGTTGGTATTTGTGGACACATGCATCTGGCCCAAGCATTTGGTCACAGCTTGTCGTGAGCCATTTTAGAGATGGCACCTCTGTGGACGGGACTAGGCGCAGCCAAGGGGGAGAGGCAGGTGGGGAGAACTGTCCTTGCTGACTGTCAGCCTGAGAACCACCTTGTTCTCTAACTTCTAACTACTTATGTGGCACAGACAGAAAAACATGGCCACGAGAAGCCCTGGCTGGTGCGACTCAGTGGATTGAGCACCGGCCAGTGAATCAAAGGGTCACTGGTTGGATTCCAAGACAGGGCACATGCCTGGGTTGCGGGTCAGGTCAGGTCCCCAGTAGGGGGCGCACAAGAAGCAACCACACATTGGTGTTTCCCTCTCTCCCTTTCCCTCTGTCTAAAATAAATGAATAAAATCTTTCAAAAATACATAAATAAGATAAAATAGTAGTGTTTTTTAAAAAATGGCCATGGGAAGGAGAAAGTAAACCCCAAGGGTGAAAGGTCCTGAGGGCCCCCAGAGCACGTTCTTCCAGCCAAGGACACCGCCGCCTGTTTAATCCAAAGAAACCCAAGCTTCTTCGTGGGGGACCTAAGACAGTCCAAGGGAGGAAGAAGCATCTGCCTTCCTGGCAAACAGAAGGCCCCCGAGGCCCCCTGCTGTGTCCCCACCATGCACACAGAGCCACGCGCCTCCCCGGGCCAGGCGGCGTCTCCTGCGGGGCACTCAGACCCAGGCGGTCTGAGCAGCACAGGGCCACTCGGGGTGTCCTGGACTGGTGCCTCGCTCCTGCGACCACTTCAGGGGGGCCTGGGGGTGTTAAACAGAGCACAGAGTGCAGAGTGTTGGCCCAAAGGTGTTTCCCACCCCGCCTTCCCCTGCAGCGCTGCCCCCAGCCACCCACTCTGGGCTGCGGTCGAGGTTAGAAGCAGGGCTTCGGGGAACTGTAAAAGCCCTCCAAGACCCTGGCCACCTGCGCGCCTGCCCACCCCCAGCTCCCACCTCGCTCTGTAAATCCTCCTAGGAGTACAAAGGCCAGGTGGCCAAAAGGAGAAAGAAAAAAAAACATAGTATAAATGTATTAACAAGTTCACGGGCCCTCAAAAGGCCACAGTCCATCCCACGAATGCCCTGGAGACCAGTATTAGCCGAGACTCCAGACAAGCACTGAAAAGCTCAAAGCTGTGCTGTGTCCAGCCGAGGGTCCTAACCTGCCCGGAAGAGCCCTCCTTATCCTCAAGGCCCAGGACACAAGTGACCCCAGTGACCTGAGTCTTCCTACATGGCAGGCCCTTGGGTGCTGCACATCTGTTCACTTAGAGGGACTAGCCTGGAAGGGACAGATGCGACCCCGCCTGGACAGCTTAGGACCTTTTAACTTCCCTGGCCGAAAGTTCCATGGTGGTGGGGCCCCGCCTCATGCACTACTGTAGCCCCGGGTTTGGAATACACCTGGCACCTATAAGGTGTCCCGCCAATAGGAGCTGGATGAGCGAGCCTGCTGTTTTCTGTTCTCTCGGCAGGCCTCGCCAGTCCTGCCCGCATGACACCCAGAGGGCTGTCAGGTGAAGTGGAGCACGGCCTGCTCTGGGCAGGGGCAGAGGCACAAGCCCTCTGAAGGCAAGGGCCCCCACGCTCTCCCACCCCCCACTCAGCTAGAGGCAGGCAGGAAAGCACTGAGCTTTAGGCAAAGGACCTGAGTTTGAGTCCGGGCTCCCCACCCCTCTACTTCCATCACCCCCACTAGCTTTGTCACATCGGAGAAGACAGCATATGAATTTCAGTCTCTAAAACAGGGACAGAGACACCTTTCTGGTGCCCTGGTGTCACCACAGGGCAGCTCTGGGACTCCAACGTGAAAGCAGACAAGAGACAGAGGACGTGTCTCGAGGCCTCCTGTGCTGCGCGTGCACCTACGCACAGAGACACAGACAGACACAGTTCTTTAAGCGCGGAGCACACGAGGGCGGCTGTTGGGGGGGGGCAGGTCCTCCTTGGCTCCGGATCTGCTGCTGCACTGAGCTTGGGCTCAGCACCAGGGTGCTCCGCCAATGAATGAACCATGAATGAGCAAGGGGATGAGGCAGCAACCAAGAATGAGCTGGCGGTACATGTGTGCACGTGCACAGGACGGAGGCCGCCAAGACCCATGTGAGCGCCGTGGGAGGGCGGCTGTCATGCCTCACACACTCGGGCAGATGGTGCAACCACACTCGGGGTAGCCCCGCACAATGCTGCTGAGTGCAGAGCTTCACCCTGCACCGGGCATCCTCACCGGGGATGGAGCTCTTAGGGGCCCTGACCCTCCCCACCTCCAGATTCTCACTGGGGCCCCCACCAGCTTCTCCAGACAGAGGGGGTGTGAGTCAGAGGCAAGGTCAGGGAAGGGGTCAGGAGCACAGGGTAGGGTGGTTACCGAGGTTGACAGTGAGCTTCATCTGGCCCCCATCCAGCTCGAGGCGCAGGGTGTCGGCTGACTCCCTGGAAGTGGTGGCCATCATGAGCCCGTACGCCCGCTGGGACATGAAGCGCAGAGACACGTCCTCCGCCTCGGTGTGCATGGCATTCGGCAGCATGATCTTCATGTACATGGAGCCGTCATAGCTCAGGACCGTGGCCTCTGCCCCAGGGGTGAGGGAAGAGGGGAGCGGGGGACAGGCAAAGGCCAGTGGAGGGAGAGAGAAGACCGAGAGAATCATTACAAGGAGGACAGGCCCAGGGCTGGTCTATGAGGGGCACCCTGAAGAGGAGGGGCCGTGGAGACGGGCAGCAGGACACCCGGGATGAAGACTAGCCTCACCTCTCTCACAGACCCGCCCCAGAAAGCCGGTCCCGACGCAGTCACAGACGAAGCGGTTCCAGCCCTCTCGACAGATGCCCCCGTTGCGACAGGGGGCAGATGCACACTGCTTCAGCGTCTCCCGGGAGCAGAAGGGGGCAACACCCACAGCCCCCTGTGCCTCGGCCAGGCCCCGAAGGTCTCGGCTACGCCCGTCTATGAAGAGGTCCCGCACACAGCCCACATAGCCAGCGCGAAGCGCCGCCGTCCACACCTCCGGGGGCAGGGGCATTTCCACTCGCCCCCCCTCAGGGAGACCGCCCAGGTACAGCTCGCTCTCCAGGTCCAGAATCTCGCTCTCCCCAGTGGCCAAGAACGGTGTGCTGCGGCTGTTCACCGAGATGGAGCCTAGGGATCAAAACAAACTGAGCCTCAGTGGGGAAGGCCGGGTGGAGAGACGCCACAAGCCGGAAAGGATGGCTGACCTTGCAGCCGGGCCTCTCCACCCCGCACCCCGCAGCAGCCCTGGGTGGGAAGGTCAGCCTCACTCATCTGCTCAGATACTGTCTGACAAAGGTACTCCCAAGTTCAGGAGCTCCCCTGAGCCAGCCCCAGCCCAGCTGCCGTGTGAGGTCCAGACTCCTCCTTCCCCACCTGAGCAAGTCCTCGGAGGATGCACAGGAAGGAGGTGGACACACCCTAAAAGGGCTGGATCATTCACAGTTCATTCTCCCTTCCAGTCCCTTAAACCAGCAACTGGAGGCACAGAACCCTAAGGATGCTGAAAGGGTTGAACCTAAGGGTGTTCCCACCAACACTCACTGTGCGTTCAGGAGTACACGCCAGGCGTTCAGCACTTTACATACATCACTGAGTCTCACAGTAACCCTATGAAACTGGTCCTTCACGGTCCCACTTTGAAATGGCAGACAAGCCTTAGAGAAACTGGGGAACCTGCCCAAAGGACCACAGCAGGTGAGGAGCAGTGCCAAAGTGCCCCACCCAGCCAGGACTCTCCACCCAGAGCCCACCTTCTCCATGCCCAGCCTGGAGTCCCTCTGTGGCTGGTGGGTGGGCATGGAGCTTGGGAACTGTAATAGTTCTTTGGAAGGAGAAGCTGGTCACCTTAGAAAAAGATTTGGGACCAGGTAGGAGCTTCAAAGGTGTTACTGAGCAGGAGGAAGTGAAATTGACTGTAGGCCTTGCTGCAAGGCCGCTCTAGAACATGGAAAGGGGAAAACCTGAATGTTCAGTGTGCTCAGTGATGGATGACTAGGTAAACAAAACGTGGTTGATAACACGCAATGGAATATCATTCAGCTATAAAAAGGAGAAAAATGCTGGCTACAGCATGGGTGAGCCTTGAAAACATTCTGCTGAGCGACCTAAGCCAGGACAAATGCTGTATAACCCACTTATAGGCAGGAGGCCTACAGACGAGCATTCAGAGAGGCAGGAAGCAGGGTGGTGGTTGCCAGGGGCTGAGGGAGAGGGGACAGGAGTTCGTGTTTACCGGGGACAGAAGTTCAGTTTGGGGACATGGAAACATTCTGGAGATGGGTGGTCGTGGTGGTTGGAATAATGTGAATGAACTTGACGCCACTAAACCGTGTGCTTAAAATGGCTAAAATGGTAAATGTTATGTTATGTGTAATTTACCACAATTTTTTTAAACCATGGAAAAGGTCAGAGAGCTTTGTCAGAATGACTGCCCAAGTCTGTGTCCGTGTGCACAGATGGACGCAGCCACTGGACATGGCCAGAGTGGGTCAAGACAGGGACCCAAGGACCAGCCAGACCTAGCGGGAGGGCTCTGGAGTCCTGTGTGAAGCTAAGGAGACCACTTCCTGAAGGCACAGTGGAGCAGAAGGCCCAGGGGTTCTGTGCAAGGCATGGGCAGCTTTCCGGCCTGAAGAGTTACTGACCACCTATGCGGAAACACCAGGGGGCAGCAAGTGAAGCCCCCAGGGGGCATCAGGAGACCAAACTGGGATGAACCCATGTACCAGCAAGCCCTGGGAAGGCAGCCCTCCTCCGAGGAAGGGAGAGGAAGAAACAGCTAGCCCGTGACAAGCAGACATTGCCAGGAGCCTTGGCTGCCCCCCTCCTCCCGTGTGTGGGCAAATGGTCACTCCACCTAGACTAAGGCCCGGCGCAGTGGCGGCTGGGGAAGCACACAAATGTAGCTGACATTAGGAAGTGCTTAAATTGGATAATATGTCCGTTCTCATTATATCAGTTCTCTCTTTCTCAGAGAATTTTCTCATGTTCAACGAGATGAATTAGGCAGAAAACAAGAGGAGGATGGCAAAGGGGGAGGGAAAAGGACGAGGAGAGGGGAGGGTGGCTAAAGGCCACAGAAGGTTCACGAACTAGCACCCGCCTGCCCTCAGCACTCTCGGCTCTGTTGCTTCACTGTGCTGGAGTCCTCACTGGGGCGGCCACTGTGGGTTCCCCCACCCCCACCGGAACGGGAGCTCTGTGACAGCCAAGACTGTTTAGTTCACCGCTCTCCCCACTCCAGCACCTTGGACAGCACCTAGCAGAGCCGGCGCTCAGAGATCTTTCAAAAGTGAATTAATAAAAGAAAGTCGGGTGTATGTCGACGGAAGGGAGACAGGGTTGGGAAGAGCTTTAGGGGACTGAGATGTCTCCTCTGGGGGGACACTGTGCTAATGCTTGTGCCGTGTTCTCTAGTTTTTCCTCTTGGTGACCCTGATGTAATGATGCCTGTTACAGGTAAGGAAACTGAGTTTGGGGGAGGGGGGGGAGGGGGGGGTAGGGGATGGGCCTAAAGCTATAGTTGGTGAAAAGCACTGAGGTGTGAGCCCAGGTCTCCAAACACTATGCTGGTTGCACCCCGGGCGCCACGACAGGAGTGGCCCTGGAGGGCCTGGGAGGACCAGAGGAGGGGCGGGGTGGAGTGGCACGGAGGAGTCCAGCAAACTGTGTAGCCAGAAGAGACCTGTGGAAGACAACAGGGCAGGGGGACAGAAGTGGCCAGGGTGAGAGAAGGGACCAGAGGCCTCCTGACCTTTGCGCCCGTCCCTCTGGAAGTCCACGTGGCACCACTCGCCATCATTGACCTTGCGGCTGGACGCCCGCAGCTTGATGCCCCCAGAGCCCATGTCCAGCAGGAGGTAGAGGTAGCCATCCAACAGCTCCATGGCAAAGTAGTCGGCCCGCTGGGCAGAGCTGTGGCCGCCGGCCCCGGCCCCGGCCCGCCGGCCCTGGCTAAAGAGCAGCAGCCCATTGGGCTCCGTGGTGCGGAAGTCCAGGGAGATGGAGCCAGTGCGCTTGGCGCTCCAGCGGGGCAGCGCCACAAAGGCCTCGGGGTTCTCAAAGGTCACAGGGTCCAGGGCAGCCACGTCTTCGCAGCGGAATGACAGGTCCCCCTGCAGCTTCATCTTGGGGTCCCCTTCCTTTGCCAGGCGGGATAGCTCCAGCTTGAAGTCATTATTCTTATAGACCACCTGCATGGAGGGGCAGGGCCAGGATGAAGAGGCAGAAGGGGCTTAGGAGCCTCGCCACCCCTGCCCAGCAGCTGCCAGCACCATGGAACCCTGCGACCAGCCCTGGAGGGTCCCTGCTCAGCACCACCAGACCACTGGCTTGGCCTTTGTTCTAGAACTTCACACACAGACGCTGTGAACAAGCAAGTCCCATGCCCCACTTATTTTCTCCAGCCTGTCTTCCCACCCAGCACTAGAAGGGGGGCCCGTTCCGAACACTGCCAAGGCGATCACGCCACCGTCGGGCTGACACCGCCCAGCTGGCAGAGTCTTTTCGTTTACACTCTCATCTGCTCCTCACACCCACCGTGAGAAGCAGGCAGTGACCACTCATTCTACAGATGAGGGAACTCAGAGTGAGACAGGTCAGGGGGCTCGGCCAAGGGCACAGAGCTAGTGAGTGGAAGAGCTGGGACTCAAATGCAGGGGTTTGATCTTCACATCCAACAGCTGCCTCGAGGGCCCTCTGAGGGGGGGCACTTCCGAGGCTCAAGGGCAGGAGAGAGAAGCCTCCTGATGGAGTCAATGGCCTTAGGTTTTGAAGAGGGAAGGTCTCCCACCATGGGCTCGGAAGGCACAGAGGCCCGGGCAGCTGGCCAGGTCCGACTAAACCACACTGAAGACAGGCGCAAAGGGCTCCCGGGCTGACCACAGCCCCTTCCTAGCCCTACTCACGTCCTTGAGGCAGCCCATGAAGTTGTTGCTAACGGGCGAGCCCGGCAGGTCAGCTGTGTTGGGGCTGCCCCCAATGTAGAAGAAGTCGTCCGAGCCCAGCATGGTGTAATCCTCCTGCGTGTAGCCTGTGGTGGTCAGGATCCCGTCCACCGAGATGGTCACCTGCCCAGCCCAGGGAGGGGGGAGAGACAAGGAGACAACTGGCATCAACTCCCTGGGAAGAGTCCAGGGCTGGGAAAGGGAGGGGCCGGGGGGCAGAAGGGGGAGGGGGACCCCCATTTTTATGTCTGCTTGTCTCAGAGGAGGAACAGTGTGGGGGGAGAGAGGGTAGGGGAAAAGGAGGCAGCACAAGATTTGATGGTGTCAGGGAGGGTGAAGGCCTGCCCCACGGCCCCCAGCTCAGCAGGCAGAGAGGCCTGAGGGCACTGAAAATAGCGCTCACCAAGAACCAGTCCCTGGGAGTGGCTCCGAATGGAAGTGGGAAACCCAGACTGGGCTCCAGTACGGGGGATGAAAGTGGCACCCTCACTCCCCTCCTCTGGAAGATGCTCTCTGGGCCTGCACGTGGTTTCAGAGCCTCTTTCATAAACAAGACAGAGACGCTAATTCTCCTTGGATCTTGGTGGCTTCCACTCACCGGCAGCTCCCTGTTCAGGGTGTGAGGAGCCCTTTCAGTCCTTAGCCCAGTAGGGAGGTGGCAGAGAGCAATGGCATGAGGAGCAAGAACTCAGATATTCCTGGGGAATCTTGGAACTTCCTGGGGGACGCAGAATAGCCTTCAGGGCTGATCCCCACCACCTCGCCCCCTTCCTGAGCCCATCTCTTTACCCCCAGGTCCCTCTGTACTCGGGCTACTCTCTTGTTTTCCAAGGAGAGGGCAGTGCTTTACCCAGTCATCAGACTGCCTTCCTCTCCTTGCCTTCCCTGCTGATGCCACCCTCAGGGTGCTGATGCTCCCCTGAGGAGTCAGGGCCAAGTTAGGGAACCGAGGGGGACAAGGCTGACCCTGTGCTGAAAAGTCAGGTAAAAAAACAAGATGAGTAAGAATGGGGGAGCACCTGGTGTTCCAAGGAGGTGAGGAGGGCTCAGTAGTGGCCTGGGGGAGGCAGAGTGACGGCAGGGTGTGGCAAATGCAGGGAACTCTCGGACTACCCGCTCCCCGGGCAAAAGCCCTCCTGGCCCCTGAAAAGTCCACAGGAGTGACCAACAAGGGCTCCAACACCCAGCCAGGTTGTGGGGAAAGAGTCAAAATCTGTGGGACCACGAACCCCCACTCTAGGAAAGCTATCATTTAGGATGGTCAGCTGGGAAGAGCGGGCTGGCTCCCGCAGGGGCCATCAGGGAGCAAACACATGCCTCCTCAGGCCATCGTTCACCTCACTTCTCACTCCCTTAAAGTGCTTCAGCACCCCCTTTTCAGGAAAAGTCTGGAGACTGGGCCCTTCCAGTCACCGCCTGTGGTGTCCCCACCCATAGAAGTGCATCTGCGCAGGCCACCAGCCATCGTCCAGCAGCCAGGCTCCAGAGTTCCACCGCCATGGGGCAGGGGTGGCTGTTGGGGACTCCTACGGGACATGAATAGAATGGGAGCAAGGGGAACCTTCCCCATAGGACCCTTGAGTCCCCCTTGTGCTGAGCTGGGGCCTCCCAGGGAGTGGGGAGGGGGCTGAGCAAAGCCAGGGCAGAAGAGGCCCCTCCAGGGGACCATCAAACCTTGTGCTGGGGGAACTAGATTCAAGGGCAGGCGGTGAGGGGCTGGTTTGCGGAAGGGGCTGGTTTGAAAGCTTTAGAGTCTGGTTTTGAGGAGAGGGCTAGTCATTATTCTTTCTTCTTCCCTCCATCCTAACTGAGGCTGGAAAGTGGGGGTCTGGGTGGAAAAGGGAAGGGTCAAAGTATTAGTCACAAAAACATGCAGACAGGGTTAGACTGGGCGGAAGGGGCTGGGGAAAGGAAAGAAGGGGACTGGGCTGAAGGGGTGGGGACAAGACAGGGGGTGTCAGGGTGAAGGGGTCTCCCTGGGACAAATTCCATTCCATCCTGCCTTCTACCTCCACTCCTGAACTGGGCCACTAATTAGTTCCTGAGGCTACAGCTGGTCACCCCAAATAGATAAACAGCTCCTGAAGGACAGGCCCCTGGCCTGACATGTCCCTGTAACCCCACTAATTCCAGGATGGTCCAGGGACACATCATAGTCATTTAAGGTGACATCAAGTCACCTCATGATTCAGGGCCACACTTGGATGTCACGGCCTGTGCCATATGTATAGATCCTACACCTCGGGAGACTTTGGAGGACAGAGCCTCAGTCCTCTAACTGCTCTACCCAGGCACCCCTGCCTCCATCTCTTACACTCAGCCTTCCAGTTCCGCCAGAGCCTCTCAACCATCCTCCCTCCCCAGCCCCAGCAGCCCAGGCACCCGAAGGCTTCTCCCTGGCCCAGTCCATTTGGCCAGCTCACCTGCCTTCGCCCTCTCGGAGTTAGAAGGACCTGACTGGAGGAGGAGGGGTGACCTCCTCAACTGCCTTCCAGACTGGGGCAAATCTGACCTGGCATCACAGCTTCATGCAAATCACTGCCATACGGTGCCCCCTAGTAGAACAGGGTTGCCTTAATCACCCTCCTATCTGTCCTTCAAATTCACAACTAGTTTTTTAGAGCAGCCCTGGCCCAGGGGGTGGAGGAGAGGGTAGCAGGAGGTGGGGAGCATCAGGAGACGCACAGAGGAGGGGGGGTCAGCCTGGGGTGGGGGAAGTGGAGAAAGTGGGGAACGGGCACTGGGTGGAAAGGAAGCCAAGGGCAGGGGAATGGAGGAAGGTCTCTGGGGAAGGCAACAGGGAGATGACAGATTAGTAAACCCAACTGTTCCCTCAGACAAATCAAAGTCCAGACACAAAAATGGCGGGTTCGTTAGTAAAAGCAGGAAACAGGGAAATAATTCCCCTGCCCCCCTCCACCCTGGGGGTTCATGATGCCCCTGCCCCCCAATCCCCCCGCACAGCTTCTGGAAGGGGTAGGGCCGGCGGGGGAGGAGGGCAGGGGGGTCCATGCAACACAGAACAGCCACTGCATCAAGGGCACGTGCAGGTTAGAGGGCCGGGGTGGGGGCCGGCCCAGCAGGGGAGTCGAGAGAACACAGCCACCGGTGAGAAGGCACGCAGGCCAGGGAGGTAGGAAGAACAGAGATGGAGGCAAGAGAGCTGTGGGGGTGCAGGAAGGAGAAGCTTCCTTCCAGCGGAGGAGGGGAGAGGGGCCCCCACTAGGACAGATATCTATGGGCTGAGAAAAAAGGGGAAGGAAGTTAGACTCAGACCGTCCCCACCAGAGGGTGACCCATGCACTCATTCCCACGGCCCATTCACCACTGATCACGGACCCCAGACACACCTGCTCGTACACCAGCACATCCCACTGAAGGCGGTGGGGGAGTCTCGATGGGCTCATTTCCAACAGCACCCTTTTTGTCACCAGGACCACAGCTCGGGCCCCAAGATACAGCAGAGACTCTGCACCCTGCCCATAGCAGTCCACTCCACACAGACAGGCCGGGCCTGGGTGGGGACCGAGTAGGCCAGGAAGGAGTCACAGCTCTGCCTGGGAAGAGCCGTGCCCAGCCAGGGAGGAGAGTGGGGAGCACAGCACATGCAGGAGCCCAGCACCCAGCGGCTGACCCCAGCTCCACACCCCAGGAGCGGGGAGGGTGGCTGGAAGTGCTAGAAAGGGCGGCCTACCACCTGGGCGGGCTCTCAACCCTCCCCACTGACCTCACCTCTCTTCTGCTCTGCTTGGCTCCCTACTTAGGCAGCGTGGTAGGATGTGAAACCAGGCCCTGGCCATAAACATGCCCCAGGAAGAAAGGGAGGAAGAGTAGATCCCCTCTGGCATCACCTAGAGCCTTTCTTAGCTCCCTGCTGTGATCACAGTCACCAGCCTCCTTATTTGAGGGAGAATAAGACTGAGTGAGGGCAAGTGCTTTGAACTTGTGGGTGGGCTGGATGGGCTTTGGGGATTCATGAGGCCCCTGGACAATGTAGGCAACACCGCATCAACAGGCATTTTGCTTCCCTGTGAGGGGCTGTTTCTGTGTCATCAGACTCTCACCGGGTTCCACGAGCCAAACTTGGTTAACTCAGAACTCAGTGGGGTGGAAATAGACAAAGAAGGGGGGGCGGGGGGCATCTGAGGGAGGCGTGCAGCCCGGCTCTGTGCTGACATTTAGCCACATGTTGGGAGTCAGGGAGAAACTACGGAGAGAAGCCAGTTGGAAAGACACACCAGGAAGACGACCGAGCCGGCAGGTACAGCCCACAGTCGGTGCTGACGTCCGGCTCTGGTCAAGTTTGGGAACAGAAACTTCGGACCAGAAGTCCTGAGTCCTTTAGCCTTTCCCGTTTTCCAGAACAATCCCAATTTACCTCTTTGACTCTCATCTGTAAAAGGGGTCTAACGACTTCCATCACTCCCCCACCCCTTCTCCCAGGCTGACTAGGAGGGTCACACGAGACAGCTGAAATGAACTCATGGAAATCTTCTATAACTGGCTGTGTGACCCCAGGCTTCTCTGGGCCCCAGTTTCCCATCTGCTAACTGGGAATAATCTCTGCCTGCTGCCTGCAGTCTAGACATTCATCAAGTTTAAATGATGGTCAAGAGGTGAGAGCTATTTAGAGGAACAAGAACCCTACTGTATGTACAAAGAACTATTACTAGTTTTACAAGAAAACTTCCATCAGCCTGACCACACCTAATCCAAACCTTGGCCTTTTGGGTCTGTATCCATCCCCTCCCCCGGAGAGAAAAGAGTTAGTAAAAGATAAGTGTTAAACCAGCTAGAACCCAGCAGTGGAAGGCCTGGGGATCAGAGCAGGCTGAACCCTGTGTCTTCTGGTGCCCTGTTCTCTGACTTCAGTCTTGGCCTGTAGGAGCTGATCCCTGCGACATTTCTCCAAGGGTTTACGAGTCTACTCAGGCCACTCCAAGGCAACCAGCTCCGATCATCAACGGTGATGCTCACGCTGGAAAGCGTGGACTTCAGAGACGGAGAATTTGGGAGCAACTTCCCTTGCCAGGGAGGAAACCAGACAGGGTTCTTAACCAGCTGTTAAGCTTCTTAACCAGCTTACCCAAGCCACCCCATCATTCCTTCTCCTCCCCAGGCCCAATTCCTGTGGCACTCTGGGGTTTTGTGAAGTTATTTTACGACTAATTCCTAAGAAGAGATGGCAATAGGATCTCCAGTGGGGCCAGCGACACTGTATTCTCCCGGGTTTGCTGTGGGAAGGGAACCGCATCTTTATAGAACATCCCTGCCCTGGAAACACTGAGATAACCAGTTACCATTTTATAAAGCTTAATAAAATTAGAATTCCCTTTACAGAGCACAAATGCTTTCTCTTGCATTACCCTCCCTGACCTTCACACTGACCCCATGAAACAGGTAGCGCAGGTGCGGCATCAGCCCATTAAGTGCTGAGCTTTAGCCCCAGGGCACAGGGGCGAGACTAGCGGGAAGGCCTGCAGGGCCCTAATTCTCAGATGGTACTTGGGGTATACCCCACAGCTTATTTTGCCTCCCCCTTTTGTCCCCAAAGTCACAGTGAAGTTCTGTAAAGAGAAGTCCTGACAGGCACTTGATGGCCTGGCCTGAGGCGTGGGCAGCAGCTACATCCTAGGAGCATCCTCTCACCCACTCTGGACAACAGAGACTGGAGAGGTGGGGCTGGGAACCCCAAATGGCTCCATTTGAACATGGGGACAATGGGGAGCGACCAGAGAAGATCTGGATTGGGGACAGCTGGGATGGCTACAGCCATGGGCACTGGCTTGGGGACAGGACAGAGGACAGGGTTGCCATGAGTCTGTGGGTGCAGGGAAACACAGACCTACAAAAGCATCAGGATAGGCCAGGCATGGCCTCAGAGATAGAGCCTCCTGGGAAGATGGGAGAGCCACTCAGACTGGGAGCCTATCTGTCACGCTTCCGTCCTCACCAGCCAGGCAGCCACATGGACCTGGCAGGCTGGGAAGGCCAGGCAGCTGCCCCAAGCAGCGTGGGCCCCATGGGAGCAGACACGTCCATCTGCAGGGTCCCCAGCCTGGTGCTCAATCACTCTGCATTATTAATAGGCGATGACTAACCGCCTGCTGCAGCAGAGCCAGGGCCGGGCAGGCACGAGGGAATCCCAGGGGATAGCGCGCAGCAGGGCCCGCAGGCGCGCGCTCCGGGGCCAGGCGAGGCGTGGAGCAAAGGGCCAGCCTCAGCTCCCTCCCGCCCCTGCCCCCACAACCACCTGCACGCAGAGCCCTCACCAGGCTCAAACACACACGTACAGTCGCAGAGCCTCTGGCTCACACCGGCCAGCAGTTACATGTGTAGTGTCACCAGCAGAGTCTCACAAACACACGGTGCAGTCGCCCACTAACACCCCCTAAGTGTCACACCAACATTTACACACACTTGCACCCACATACCAACACACACCAGCTGCATTTACACAGACACCCACACCAACACTCACAGGGACTGAGCCCAACCCAAACAGAGGAGCTTGGGGACAACTACCCCAACTCCACCCCTGCTGGGCCTCCTCTCACCCCCTCAAGAGGGAAGGAAACCAACCCCGGTCAGAGGCCATGCTGGACAGGCAGGGGCAGAGAGGGGAGGAGAGATGGAGGGGAGGAAGACAGTGTGGAACACAGTGTTAGTCAGAGCAGCAGAGCCGTGGGGGGAACTGGACGCTGTCCCTGGTGGGGGGGAAGACCATTCGTGCCATGCAAAATGTGCGGGAAGATGGAACCGGGAACCCTCAAGGTTGAGAAGTGAGGGTAGGGGTGTCACCTCTTCTCTGGCAGCCAGCAGGGGGCAGCCCCCTAACTAGTATGAACTGGCAATTTCTAAGAGCTGTCTGAACCGGCACCAGGCCACCGTGCATCTCCCAAAGCAGTTTCTGCCCGCTCTGGGGACCTGCCCAGCTGGCTGCCACTGGAGGTCTCACTCCTGGCCTCCTCCCCCAACTCAAGGGGCCTGTCCGGGAGCTGACGGTGAGCAGAGCAGAGCAGAGCATGTCATGGGATGGTGTTTTCCATGGATTTTCAGGAGACCAAGAAAGAAACTAAACCAAAGAGAAAAAACAAGGGAGAGGGGGGAAAATGAACAAAACAAAGCAATAGAAATAAGCAGCCTGGCATCGGGGCTGGTCTAACCAGAGCCGATGAACTTGGGGCCTGCCCCCAGGTCCCTCTGGCCAGGAATCTGAATTCAGGAGTCAGGGGTTAGAGCTGGGACAGGCCAAATTCCTCGATTTCCATTTGTCTTTTGGATTTGAGTTTGGACCAAAAAAAGAAAGAAAAGGGAAAGAGGAAAACCAAAGGAGAAGCAAAAATCTAAAGATTGTCCAGGACGCAAAAAAGGAAGAGCAAAACAACCAAAACCAAACAGGGAAAGGAAACAAAAGAGGGAGAATCGAACAGTTAAAAAAACCCACGGCAAACCAAACGGTAAGACAATTAGAGTGATATCTACCAGATAATGCAGTTTGTTTACCATAGCGTGTCCGATCCCTGCGTGCTTCAGCGGAGATGGGGGAGGGGCGGGGTCAAAGAAACCAACAACAACAAAGACAACAACAAAAGGACAGAACGAAAGAAAAGAAAAATAAAATGACCAACTGTGAAACTCAAGGAAGGAGGAAAATATATATATCCGTATATATTTGGTTGTTTGTTCAGACCCCCCCACCTTAGGTTCAGCTAAAGTATTTCGTTTAAAGAAAATGAAATCATAAGGGGAAGGAGAAATAAAACACACACAAAAATTAAACCTCTTCTTCTCCCAATCCCTCCCCCACCCCGCCTGTGGATTCCTCTTCCCCCATCCCCTCCCGGAGGAAGAGCCTGCTGCAGAGAAGGGGAACAGTTAAAGACCTTGGTTAGTAGAGAAGAAAACAAAAGAACTGGACCAAGAAAGCAAAGACTTAAAGATGGCCGACATTCCGCAGATGAGACAGAAAGGTTAGTTCAGTCTTTCACTCATACCTTGCCCCACCTGTCCCTGCCCATCCCTTGGCCCCCCTGGGTTATAAGCGTGTTAGTAACACACACAGAGTCGGCAACGGGGTTTTCCAACAGAGGGTGAAAGGGGGGAGGCGGGGGGTTAAGAAGCAGACCCGGTTATGCAGTATTAGTAAACCCTATGGGCTGAAATGTTAGGGAGTTGAGGGGAGGAAGGGAGGAGAGCACGGGGTATGAGGAAGGGACAGACTGTTGACTTGGGTGGGACAAGGGGGTTTATTGGCTAACTGGTCGACCAGGTGGCTTTACAGAGAACTGACTAAAGAGCAAGTTGGTGCTGGCCAACTGGCTGACCAATGGCCACGTTGCGTTAATGGGTTAACTGTTTGGTGATGGCCAGCTGGCTGTCAGGCTGGGAGACGAGTAGCCTGACACCCCGAGAGAATCCCAGGAGGGGCTAGAACGAGAGGAGATTTCATTTGGGGACAAAGGGAAGGGGTTCCCAAGGAGCATAGGATGGGATATGGGTGTCTGCTCTTCCTGGGGATGGAGGATAGGCAAACAGAACCAAGGGGGGAGGGGCAGCTCCTCTCTCTCTCTCTCTCTCTCTCTCTCTCTCTCTCTCTCTCTCTCTTTTTTTTTATCTGTCTCCCTTCCTTGAGAATGGAAGAGAGAGTGAGTTGTCACCGGAATGAGGAAAAGGAAGCCTTGCCCTCCGCAGGCTGGCAGAGGGCTCACTCTCAAACCATATCCAATCGTCCCCAAGTCTCCTCCCTCTCCTTCCCCCCTCCCACCCAAAGCTGACTCCTCCCTCCTGCCTCACTTGACTTTTCAGAGCCCACGTTTCCCAGAAAGTTCCCCAGGTTCTTCAACCACGGCACCCCCATTCTCTTATGCTCCTCTAGGCAGCTATCCCTCCCAACATTAAGTACCCACCACCACCACCCCTGCAAGTTTCTGGAACTGGTAAGGCTTTCCCAGCAGCCTAGCCTCCCCCCATGCACACCCACAGACCCCTGAGCCTCTGCTCCACACAGCCAACAGCAGAAACTCACCCCCTCCACACCACACCATAAAAAGGAGCAGAGGCCTACCTACCTCTAAAATCCTTTACTCCTCCCTAAGCTATAAGCCAGCTTCTTCTACCCCCAAGTTCATTTTCTCTTCTCATGGCCAAAGACACCAGCAACCACCACCTTCAAAATTACCCTGGTCTTTGGGGAAGAAATGTCAAAAGGACCGAGGCGGCTCCGCTGACACCATCAGCGATGGAAGGGCACTGTTGCTAAATACCAAACCGCACACCCGAGAGAGTGACCGTGAGAAGGAAAGGGATTCTAGGGACAGCTCCATTAGTTAGAGAGTTATTATAACCAGTGGGCACAGGGCTAATTCAGTAACACAATTAATAAGGGCCTCATATAATTAAAAATAACAGAATTCAATATTTAGCAGCTAGAAGCAGTGCAGAATAACCAATATTAATTCTTAGTGATGCAGAAGCAGTTTACCTAGCAGGAGCGTGAGAGTCTCATGGAGGGGGCAGTGGCTGGAACCAGGGGACAGCAGGTGACTCAAGTACTAGTCCCATCAGTTAGCAGGGCCGTCGTGAAATGAACAGGCCAACTAGTTGGGACAAGGAACCATTAGCTTCAGGGCAGCCAGACCGATTGCACCAGAAAAGGTAAGAGCTGGCTGGTATGGCTGCACCAGCTGAACAAGGTAGGAAAAGGCATTGGAGGGGAGACGCAACTGCTACTGTTTTTAAATTAGAGCTTGTTGTGGAAACTAAAATTTAGGGGGGAAAAACAGTTCTCAACTTTCATGGCAACTTCCATTTTAACAAATAGAAGAGCAAACTCAGAAACAAGATTAAGAGGGAAGAGATGTGAGTTCAAAGCCTGGGCCTTCCACTAAGGTATCCAGAGATACAGGTTGGAGTCGGTGAGAGAGGGCCCCCCAAGACCTAGGGGTTAGGGATCCAGAACCTGGTCTATGGGGATTGTGCCAGAGGGGGCAATTATGGCCAAATGTTAGAGTGGAGCTCCCACTGAAACCCTTCCCCGTGGCCTGGGAAGGGTGACCGTGCCTTCGCAAATGACGGGATCTGGAGAGCGGAACTTCAGACCGACAGATGAGCAGGGAAGGGTCTCTTCCACTCACAGAGGCAGCTCAGGAGCACCAGAATGGCAGTGCTTGACGAGGGAGGAGGGCGTCGAGTCATGGAGGGCAGAAGTCACTCATTACTTCAAGTGCTGACTCCCCCGCGACCCCTGAAGGGCCCTTGGGCCAAACTATTTGCCATCTCCACCTTGAACTCGGAGTGTAGCCCCAGCCCCTCCAGACAGCCGAGAGGGAGATCACACACACAAATGTACATGAAGGCAATCTCTGTGGAGCTTGGGCAAGAGACGCTCAGGACAAAGAAAAGAGGCGCCCACTTCACTCAGAGATAAGAGAGGTCCGTTTTCTGAGAGACAAGCAGAACATTCCGATGGCCTCACGATTTGAGAACATCCAAGAGTGGCAGAACCACAGGACGAGCTACAGCTGCCTTTGCGTTTTGTCCCAGTGGCAACAGCCAGGCCCTCCCTGGGAGGCAGAGAATCAGAGCGCCTGCGAAGTCAGGCGGACTTCCAGTTCTGCCACTCCCTACCTGGATAACTTTGGGCAAGTCCTTTAACTTGCTGAGGCTCGACTTCCTCGTTGGTAACACAGGACTCCCTCCCACTTCACAGGATTTAGAAACATTAGTGAGACACGAAAGGGAAATGAGACCCTTGAAGCGAAGGGCTAGGAGAGGAGAGAAGGGGCAGTGCCCCCCGAGGAGGGCTGGAAAGGAGGGGCACGGTTCCATGGAAACTCAGAGGAGGGATGGGAAAGGCTTTGTCCTGGCTTTGTAAAGTGAATAGGAGTCTTCCGGGGGGCGAGAGGTAGTTCAATGCTTGTATGAAATAGATCTGCTGGGTCCTCGTGTCCAAAACTCACCAACTGGCTTCAAGAAAGAGCCCAACTGAACCAGAGGGGGAAAAAAACACTAGAAAAACGACTAAACACACTCCATAGTTGCTGGCATTGAGCCCTTAAGGAACTTACCGCCTAGAAATAGAGATAGGAAATGAACACAAACATTGGCCACACAGATGCAATGCGAGGATAGCGCTGGGGCGCGGCAAAGAACAAAGACTGGTTGTGGGCGGGAGGATCAAGGCAGGCTTTGTGAGGAAGGCGGCGTTTAGGCTGGGCCCGAAGGGCTGAACAGACCCCCAGGACCGAGAGTGGCCGAGAGCCGCTCAGTGCTCAGGGGGGCCGGCACCGCGCTGCACGGCATCACCTCAGCAAAGGCGCACCTCGCCCAGGCCGAGTTAAGCGCAGACAGGTTACCTAACTTGCCTAGTGGCAGAGTTGAGATTCGAACCCAGCCTGTCGGGCTGAAACCCCAGCTCTAGGCAGAAAGGAAGAGAACGGTGGTGTCGGTGGGAGAACTGCGGAAACAAAGGGGGAGCTAGGGAAGCCGGCGCCGATGGAGTATACAGAGAAGCACAGTTAGATCCTATGACAGGGCTTGTGAGCTGCCAGAGAAAACTGGCCCCGGGCTGGAAAGTGGAGGAGGGAGCCCCAAATGCCCAGAGGACCCCCATTTGAGGGGGACTACCCCTTGGGACCAGGGGAGCTCCTGAAAATCTCCACACTGAGAAGCTGGGCAGGAGGAAGCACATGTGATACTTTGGTAGCCGGCCTGTCTTCCAAATTTGGTGTTGGCTGGTGATGAAACGGGTTTGCACTGGGCTCGCATGGTGGTGGGAGGCATAGTGGGTATGGGAGGAGAGTGGACCCAGGATTAAAATAGACCCTGGGGAATCCGCAAAGGTAATCATTCCTACAAAGCTCCCCTGAGAGATGCCTCTGGTCACAGTGGCCTCAGGCAGAGTTCGAAGGCAGCAGAAGGCAAGAGCAAGGTGCCGTCTCAGCGCAGCCTCCTCCGGTCCCAGCGGCTGTGTTCTAAGAGCCTCTCGGTGATTTCAGGGACAGTTCTCTAGTTCGGGGCGGGGGCGGAATTCTGCCTCCTTCCAGCTTTGGAGCTGGCCTCTCGACCCAGAACCAAGGGGAAAGGAGACCCCCCCTGGTGCTTGTTCTGGGGCAGGCCCTCCCTGCTCTGGCCTTTCTAATCACTTGGGGAAAATAATGTGGAACCCAGTGTTCCCAGACCCTGCCATCTACCCTGTAAGGGAGACAGATGTCACTTCTTACACTACCTCCCATCTCCGCTCCTGCCCACAGAACCCAGGGAGACAGAATCCTGGCTAAAACCACCCACCCCCAGCTCAGCATCACCCCTCTGATCATGAAAGGGTTTTTCCAACCCGAGGACACCGTCCGGACACGGTACAGACTCTTTGGGCAGGGCTCTACCACTCGGCACTACTGGCGTCTGGGGCCACATCCCTCTTTGCTGTGGGGCTGTCCTGTGCCTTCTGGGGCATTTAGCAGCATCCTGGCCTCTACCAGTAGCACCCTCTCCTGAGCTATGACAACCCAAAATGTCTCCAGACATTGCCAGATGTCTCCTGGGGAGCGAGGGGCACACCACCCTCAATGGAGAACCACTACTTTAGGGACAACAGGGCCCAGTAACTTCTTCTTAGAAGCCCTGAAAAACAGGCGGTCGAAGGTCCCAGTGAGGACCCAGTGAATCCAGAGCACGGCCCTGAGGCTCACCTCCCCCACTGGTGCAGTCACCAAGAAAGGGCTGTGCCCCACCTTACGGACGTGGCCTAGAGTGAAAAAATACCCCTGGAGCCCCTTTGTAAAGAGGGCTCTCGATCAAAGTCTTAAGCAGATACCCTCTTGGGCCCCGAAGACCTACATTCGGGTCAGCGTGACCTCTGCTCTGCCCCATCTGGTGGGACAGGTCGGGTGAAGTCGGTTCCCTCAGTTACCAGCTGGGACCCATGACTCTGTGAGCCCAGGAAGAGGCTTCCTTGGCTCACTGCCTACACTCCATGCTGCTGAGACCAGGCCTCATCCCCTCTGAGCCTTCCCACCCCTCTCAGGCACAGACCCCTCCCTCCTCTCAGTGTCTCTCTAGTTCCTAGAGCATTTAAAGTTCCTGCTACTCAGTTGGTACTTGCATGGCTTTGCTTGGGTCACTTTTGGCGGACATCCTGTCTCCTCCAGGGCTGGCAGGGCAGGGACCATGCCTCTTTTCCCCCTGTACCCCATATGGACACACAATGCATTTGTTGGCCAAGTGATGCCCAGGCAGGGGCTCTGAGCCCGCAGCGTCCTCTGGCCAAAGGCAGTACCAGGTGACAGCGCTGGTCCTGGGGAGGGAAAGCAAGCAAGAAGCACCAAAGGTAACGCCTCACACACACACACTCTCACAGTAAAATGTGTGCAGCGCAGAAAAGGATGACAAAGGGACTACACTCTCAGGTTTGTGCAGGCAGTGGTGACAACACGGGACAAACCTTTGACCCAGTCAGGGAATGATGTGACTTGAAGAAATGCATTGTGCCGACGAGGAGTACCCCCACCAAGCACGCCACTCTACAGGGCACAGGGACAACAAGAACAGGCGCCTGGGTGGGGGCCCCACTACAGAGGTAGCAGCAGGCCGGGAAGGAACGACAGGCACCCTCCTCACGGCCAGGAAAGGAACTACTGGAGGAGGAGGCCCGCAAGCACCGCTCGCCACTCACCGGCGTTGAAGGGGAACAGGTAAGGAGAGTACAGGGTCAGCCAGAATCCCGACCCCTGTTGACAAGCCTTTCAGGGAAGGAAGTAGAGGAGAAGGAGGGAGAAGATGATGATGAAGAGGAGACACAGTGAGAGGTTAGCCACCACACAACCAGAACCAGAAGCACAGGGACGATAACTAGTAAGAGAAGGGCTGTAAATCAGCAGAGACAGCGCCTCCCAGGGCCAAGATGCAGTGTGCTCTTGGCTGCACTTAGATTGCCAGAGGTGCAGCCGGAAAAGCTTCCTTGCCATCAGCCACAAGAGAAAGCAGTGGCCCAAGAGAGAAGGGCTGGCAAAAGCCTGCGCACCTGATAAGCAGGGAGAGGAGTCAGCAGGTGGAGACCGGATGCACAGTGGCCTCTCCTGCTTTCAAAGAAGGGTCTGGCATGGACCTGGCTTAAGGCGGGAACTTCTCAGGACTGGAAATGAGCTATGCTGTCAAGCAGAAGCCTGGCCAGAGAGATGGCCTCCCTGTCATAGCCACCCTGGGCCTTATGAGAGGCAAAGAGGCAACTGCTAAGGGGACAGAGCTGATGCCTAGGAACAGCCGCACCTCTCCAGAAGGTGAGTCTGGGGGCAGGAGCCGAGGGGACGGTGTGGAGAAGAGCCCTGTTCTGTCTGCAGGAGCAAACCCAAGATTCTCCTCTGAGCTCCTGCGTGGGCTGGCCTGGGAGCCATGGAAAGACAGCCACGGGCTGCTGAGACAGCCTGGAGTCCTTTGGAGGGACTGGAAGGGCCTAGAAGAGACTGGAAGGGAACAGAGAAGGGAGTATGCTGCCCAGAGGAGAAGTGGGCCCCAGCCCCTCTCCGTCCGGCTCCCCCTCACCCACCTGCTGTACCTCTACCTTGCTCTGACCCAACCCCTGCCTCTGTCATGGAATGGCTCCACTGGGGCGCAGGCCACACCCTGCCCCCACACATACCCCAGGATTTCCTTTGTGCCTTTCTGCCCTAATGTCGGGACACCCACAGCCGCTCCACCAGGCCAGGGTCTCCTCACCCCAAAGCCCCCCAGGGCCCACCCATCCAGGCCCTACCTCACTCCTCCCAGCTTCCGAATAGCCCTTCTGCCTAATCACCTGCTTCCTTAGCCCCAGCCCTTGAAACCCCAGCGACTGCCACCAACCAGAGCCCAGCCCTTCCCCGTCCCTCAGACTCCTACCCTGGGCAGCTCTTTAGCCACCTCTCTAGCTCCACTCCCTGGTCCTTGAAGCCTGCTGGCTACCGCCACACCCCTGGACCGTCGCAGCCCCAACTCTCGCTCTTCTCCAGAGCCACTTCTCAACGCCCTGACCTGATGCCTCGCACCCACACTCCCATTCTGCCCCAGACACAACTGAGCCCTCGCCTTCTTCTTGCTCCCCCTACCTGGCGCAGGTTTCGGGTGACCCGGACGTCGTGCCAGGCGTTGTCATTGAACTTGCCATTGACAGGCTCCACGAGGGCCTCGAAGGCTCCTGAGCCGAGGTTGATGACCAGCCAGACGGCGCCGGACTTGAGGGACAGGTTGACGTAGTCAGCCGACTTGCCCGTGTGCAGCATCAGCCCGTTGCGCTGCAGGGTGCGGAAGGCCAGCGTGATCTCGTCCGTGCTGCTCTGGATCGGGTTGTGTGACAGGTCGTAGCAGAAGAACTCATTGCCTTTAAAGGTCGCCACAAACTCCTCCTTGCCTGGACACCACGGTGTGGGGAAAGGGGAGAAGGCTGAGTGGGAGAGGGAATGCCAGACCACCCTCTTCCCCTCCAGCAGCCCCGGCGCAGGTCCCCCACAGCCCCAACTGCAAGCTTTAGGCCCTCTCCCCTCCCAGGCCTCTCCACCCTCCTCTCTGGACCCTGCCATCTCTGCTGTCAGAAGTCAACTTCCCCGATGTCCATTTCCAAAGCAGGAGACTGCTAAGTAGTTCTCATGCTGACAGCTGACAATTAAGCTGCCACAGGGCCAGGCAAAGCAGCCGTTCTGTCTCCTCCCCCACCGGCCTTCCATCAGCCACTCCCCTTAACGAAAGGTTGTGGAAGAGACATATGAGGCTCCACCTGACTTCTCCCTGCAAGGGCCTCCTCTGTGGCTGGGGCACCAAGGTGCCCTGAGTGCAGCCCACCTCCCTCTGCTGCCTCTTCTCAGTGATGACCGTTCTCAGCCCAGGGACAGTTTCAGGCCTCACCAGCAGGGATAAAACTAGTAGGCCTGCTGTGTAGCAGTGAGCAGATGAGAAGAATGCGGAAACGGTGGGGTGGAGGAGGCAGGGTAGGACACATGGGAAGGCAATGCAGGCGACGGGGATGTGCACCAGGTAGCAGCAGGCCACTGGGCGGGGCTTACACAGAGGCTATCATGCCAGCTATCACCCCCACTTCCTACTCCCACCTCAGGACAGCAGCAATGGGCCCTGAGGCAGAGAGCCACTGAGAGGCCCGAGAGAATGGGTGTGAGACGCAGTGTGCGGGTGAGTGGCTACGGGGGAAAGGGCAAGGGCAGGCCTGGCTCCCATGTGTGCACGTGTGCTCCTTGCACAGGCACTTTTTTTTTAGGTTTTATATATTTACTTTTAGAGAGAGGGGAAGAGAGGGAGAAAGGGAGAGAAACATCAATGTGCAGGAGTTATGTGATCAGTTGTCTCTCGCACGCCCCCAACTGGGGATCTGGCCTGCAACCCAGGCATGTGCCCTGACTGGGAATCGAACCAGCAACCTTTCCTTTTGAAGACCAATGCTCAATCCACCCAGCCTCACCAGCCAGGGCCCACAGGCACTTTTTAAGCAGAAGCAAAAATGACTAGGAGAGCCTTAGAGGTATTTAGCCTTCTATAAGTGGGTGACAGGTGAGAGGTCAATGATTCGGTAGAGGGAACCTGGGGCTTCACAGGCCAGAGCCCACGCAAAGGGAAGAGAACGGGACAGGGAGGCGGGAAGAGCAGAGAACCTGGACTCTGACAGTGACCGCTTCTCCTCCCCAGCAAATGGCTCGTCCCGCCCGCCTCTCAGGAACAAAGGCCTTTATGGAGTGCAAGGGGTTCTCGGTATAGGCCCCCAGGTCTGGCAGGAGCAAGGCACAATGTGGGGGACGGGGGGACTGCGTGGCCCTCGTAAGGCACCTGCCAGGCTAGGCCACAGCAGCGGGCACCACATGTGGAATCGGGCTCTCTGAGCACACTTTCTGCCCACATCCCTCCCCTGCACACACAGCCTCGCCTCTCCCCATCCGGGCAGGCTGCCCGTAGACTTGGTCCTCACTGCCTCCGGATGCCAAAGCACCAGCTGCTGCCCCAGAGCCTGGCACCACACTTACTGCAGCTGGCAAGGCCCAGCTTCCTGAGGCCACAGGGCAGCAAGGCTGGTGAGGACATGGGCAATGTGGGGACAGTCGAAACTCTGCTCTGCCTGCCTCAGGGATCCAGTGGGGAGGGCCAGAGAGAATAAAGGGGAAGGGTCAAGATGAGACAAGAAGGGGAAGGTGTGGAGGGAGGGAGAAAGATGGACCTTCGGGGACAGAAAGGAAATGGTGAGGGAGCACGAGGTGACAGAGTGAAGCAATCCGGATAAAGATAAGGAGCAAACTGGGAGGGGACAGGCAAGGGTGATGGGAAGAGGGCCAGCAAGGAAAGGGGGACCACGACCTCTAAGCAATGGAAGCCAAGGCTTTGTCAGGATTTTACTGCTTCCATAGCAACCGGGCCTGCTGCCGGAGCACTGGCAGGGGAAGGAGAGGCAGGCTCAAGGACCAGAAAGGGGACCTTCCTGTTTGACCTTGGGTTTGCCACATATACTAGCCCCTCCCAGAAGCCAGGCCTTCCCTCCCACTCTCTCACCTTCACTGCAGTCACAGAAAATATCATTACAGGGAATGTCAATCAGAGAAAAAGGCAAGAATGAGGCAACCACGTGAAAAAGTGATTGGGACAGAACAAAAGAGGCCAGTAAAACGGAGAGAGGCAGGGCAGGGGCTGGACCACGACTGCCACCGCTGCGAAGTGGAGAAATGAGGTCGGTCTCCATTCCTCCAGGCTCTGCCTCAGGTCTCCTAGGTGAGGAGGCAAAGCCCCTCTGCAGTCTGAGTCTACATGTTCTCCATTCCCAATGCAGCCAGAGACCCTGGAAGGCCCAGAGATGGAAAGAGGCTTGAAGCAGCCAGAGGAAGCCTGAGAGAATTTGAGGAGACAGAAGAGAAAACCCGAGGGTGGTGGGAAGCACGGAGAGAGAGACTCCGAGTAGGGAGGAGTGCAGCCGGACCTCAAGGGATTTGAGGGGGACTCTTTCAGGGGAAGGATGTGGAGGCTGCCCAAGCACAAACCAGACCTGGGAGGAGCAGACCTGAAGCACCAGGGGGCGCTCTCCCCCATCTCGAGGCCCAGACCATCGGGAAACTACAACCCCAACAGCGCTGGAACAATCACAGCTCCTAATAGCCCCTGGCCCAGGAAGGGGGTAGTCACTGATGTGTGTTTTCTCCCAGGTCAGGGAGTGTGGGGCCCCACAAGCGTGTCAGTCAAGCCAAACGTGTCTAGAGACCAGTTGTGTGGTCCTGGCGTTCTGAGCGCCATGAGGGACAGAGCAGCTGCCTCCTCCTGGGCCCAGCCCAGAGCCCTCCTCCGGGAAGGTCTCCAGCCCCCTCGCCCCTCCCTGCTCTCAAGCACTACAGCTGTCTGTTCCACTCATTTGGCACTCACTGCCGAGTAACATCTTGTCCTGCTCCCCTGAGAGGAAGTGTGATGTGAGAGAGACCTGGGCACTAATACCGCCTCTTCCACCAGCTTTGTGACCTTGGCCAAGAGGCAACATCTCCCAGCCCGTCTTCTTCCCTGGACAAAGGAGCTAATCATCAGCCTACCTCGCAGGTCGCTCTGGGCATTAGAGAGAGAACAGATGGGTGTGACTTCCTAAGCTGTGAACCATTCCACGAATAAACGACTCTTGTGCTGCTGTGTAAGTTTCTGTGTGTGCGCTGCCTCTCTCTCTAGATCAATGAATACATTAACTCCTCTGGACAGTCTTCGCTTTTCATATACTTTGCATGTACCATGCGTTATTGTACTTATTTGTGAGAATGTCAATGAGCCCCTTGAGAACAAAGACCATTTGCCCATTTAAAATCACTTTGCTGAGCACGTGCCTCCTGCTGTGCCAGGAGGGGGGGGGGCATACAAATGAAGAGACCCAGGGGCTGTCCTCAGGGAGCTCAGTCCAGTGAGGGAGGCAAACAGGTAAAAGGGACAGTGACAACACAGTGGGACGAGCGATTAATGGATGTATAGACAAGGAGAACACCAAAGAGTGTCTGGGGTTGCCTGGGGAGTTGAGGGGCTCCTTCCAGTGTGGATGGTCTGACTGCTTTTCCAAGAGTCAGCTGAAAGAGATACCAAATCGCGGGGAAGACAGCAGGGATGGCGGAAATCCAGGCTGACAGAACAGTGTGTTCTGAACAAATGCAGATAGAACTCGATAGCCCCAGTGCTTGGCACCCACTGGTGTTCCTTGAAGGGTTGCAAAAGTACCCTGTCCACTTCTTAGGAAAGAGGATCTCTTAGGAGAGCAGCCTCAGTGCTTAAAGTCTACAGCCCTGAGACAGGCTCAAGGGCCCTGCGCTGGTCTTGGGGGGCTTTGGCAGGTGTCGGTTTCCTCCTCTGCAAACCCAGGGCAACGTGCCCCTCCACGAAGGGTTGTGGAGGCTCAGCGAGGTGATGCATGTGATCCACGCGTATTATAAATGCCACATCTGCCCACTAGAATCTGATGATTAAGTGGGGGTGGGGGTTACCCAGCTGCCTGGTCATTCCACCAGAGAAATGTACTTTCTAGCAATGCGTCTAAACAACCGCCGCCAAAGGACATCTATATTCTAGACAGAGGTCACCAGGACAACTGAGCTTTGGGAAAGAAGTGGAGGCTTGTGGCCCTTCACACCAGGGCAGGTACTGGGGCCTCAGAGAAGGTACACCTCTGTTGACTAACCGCCCCCATGGGAAGTGCAGTTTGCTTGCAGGGGGTGAGGGCTGGGCTCACTGGGGACTGTGGCATCACTGACCTTTCGCCGGCTGGTGCACATCACTGGCTGCTCCTCTCCCGGCCCCCCCCTCGGAGAACAGTAAGGACCCTACTGGAGAAGCAGAATTGGGGAGTCAGGCACGGGGGCTACCCAGCCAGTCCCACCCCAGCCTTGAGGTGATGGAGGTGCCTTTCCAGGGCAAAGGTCCTCTTGCTCGGAGAAATAGGTTTGGGGCGAAGGGAGCTGCTCTGGGGACTCACTTGTTTTGGGGACTATAGGGAAAGAGCCTGTTAACAAACCAAGGATCCCATTGGCCCCAGAAATCCCGTAAGACTCATGACCACCAACTTCTGCCCTTTGCCCAGGCGTGATCGGACTGGGGTGGAGGCCGCACTGCTGGCTTGGGAGTCCCTTCTGCCTGACCACATGCACACAGGACAGACCTCAGGGCCGGGAGGTTGGGGGATGAGGCCTGAGCTCCCACTTCCTGTTCCTGTCTCATCCTCCTTCCCACTCTGTGTCTTTGCTCACACCCTCCCTGCTGGGTCAGAGTTCACGCTCTTCAACTCGTTCAGAAGCCTGACACAGGCACCCTTCCTCCAAAACTCCCCAATTCACGTACCACACACCCCTCTTCTGATCTTTGCCTGTCCTCGAAGCAAACCCAGCTCGCCATCTGCACCTGGTTCATTTACTACAGGGAGTGCTTTTGATGTCACCTTTGTCCATGTCTTTGCCAGTCGGACTACAGGCCATCGCGAGGGCGGGGCCATGGTTTCTCCTTGTACTCTGTCCCTCCATTGTGCCTTCAGAGGGCTGTGCACACCAAGGGAGGTCCTGACAAGCTGGATCTCGTGTCTGGGAGGAGCCCTCTCTCAGGGATGACTCCTTGCTCTGTGCCACCCAGCTTGGCAGCCCGGGTTCCTCTCCCAGGGCCCCACGGGCGTGTATTACCATGCCTGGGTTCTGGGTCAGCTTAAGCTCTTCAGCCACCCACCCATGCCAGTGATTCTGTGTGCTCAGCGCCCGGTTCCCAGGCACCCACACCTTTTGTCAGACCCCATGGGATGGCTTCAGGATGAAGGGAACTCAGAAATGGAGTTTAAAAGTCCCTGCACAGACCCTTACTCCCACCCAATCTCAAATCCCCAGAACTAGAGCTACAGCGACACCTGGACTGTGGGCCTTTCAAGGGTGGGGGATCCTTTTGGTCCTCAACTATCACAAAGGTGAGCCACAGCCAGCACCCCCAGAACCAGGCACTGACAGGCAAGAAGGATGTAAGTGAACCAAGAGGTCCTGGCTCCCCACTTGGGACTTCCTCTTTCCCCACATTTCTTGCCATCATTTCGCATCCCTACAAGAATCACGGGCCCCTGCTTCCCCAGACCTAAGTCCATCCCCAAATTCCAGATCTAAGTCTCTCCCCACAGCCCAGCCATCCTGTTGGCCTCTCCTGCCTTCAGGCCGAGGACCCCACCTCCTACAGGAAGATGAGCCCCACGAGAGGACTGCTCTGGGCAGGGGAACAGTGCCTGTGGGTCTAGAAGGCCAAATACATGAACTCAAGAGAATCGATGGCCGGGATCCCTGGGGGAGGTCATAGCTGGCAGGACCACAGTCGGGACCCCTGGGCTCTGTCTCCAGTTGCTGAACACCAGGGCTCTCTGAAGTGGTAGGGACTTGGTGGAGGCTAAAACTAGAGGAGCAGTCCCAATGGTACCACCAATTAGAGTCCATGCAATCACTCACAAGTCACTTCATCTCCCTGGGTCTAAATGTCCTCGTCTGTTAAACAGAGTCAAGAGATGTTCAAAAGGTACAAGGGTGAAGGCGTGCAGTGGGGCAGCTATGGAAAGGGGGGATCCCATGCCAGCATTCCCCTACTTTTCCCGCTTACTCCATTGTGGATACAGGGGGCGCCCCACAGCAGCTGGGTGAGGGGAGGGAGGCTGCCTAAAGTCCCCCTTCTCCAGCCCACGCTTTTCTCTTTTTAGTTGGATTCATAGAGAAGAAAGAATGATCAGAATGAGTGGAAGAAAATAAAATACCACCATGAGAAATTAAAAAAGCAAGATACACTACCAGGAAAACGCAAAAAGGTGGCTGGAGACAACGGCAGGAGTTCAAACATCTCTTGATGTCAGAAACCAAGGTGAGGTGAAGGCAGATGGAGTGAGGCGGGGAGGTGGGGAGAAGGGAGAACACAGACATGACCAAACCCCCACCCCCACCCCAGCACCCCCGAAAAAAATAAACACATGGCAGAGGAAGGGGTTGGGAAGGGAAGGAAGGAGGTGGGACAGATGGAGGAGGGGAAAGAGGAACAAGGAGAGGAACAGAAAATCCAGGCGCGGGATGGGGGCAATCCAGTCCAATCCAAAGCAAACCAGAACTTCAAACCATACCTTCGCTGTTTAACGTCAGGTGAGCCGGACCTTGGAAAGGGGAAGGAGAGAAAGAAAGAAAGGAAAAACAAAAAACAAAAAAGAAGAAAGAAAGAAAGAAAAGGGGAAAGAAACAAAGAAAACACGAGTCATCAAAATCAGCCAGAGAGAGGGGAGAAAAAAGCTTTTGCTGCCACAATTTAAAAACCCTTTTTAACTTGTGACAGACATCGGGGAAAAGCCCCCAGCCCAGAAGCTGAGGAAAGGGGCCCGATGCCAGAACAGAGGGTGGAGGGCATGAGGGGGGGAGAGAGAGAGAGAGAGAAGGGGGCACCAGAGAGGGGGAGGGGGACAGGCAGAACCAGAGGAAGAATGGGGCGGGGAGTCACTGCAGGGGGAGAGGACATTTTGGTTTCTTTTTTTCCTTCTTGCCGGAAAAAAAAAAAGGAAAAGGAGGAGAAGCATGAGGCTGGGAGGGCTGCTTTTTCCTTTTTCTTTTTTTCTTTTTTTTTTTCTTCCGGGAGACGGAGAGAAAAAAAAACGGTCAACGAGAAAAACGATTCAGATGGAGGAGAAAATAAAACACGACACAAAAATCAAAGCCACCTGGAGAGAGAGAGAGTGTCCCGTTAGCGTGGAATTGAGCGGGCAAGGGGGACCTCCAACCCCACCTCCCCACCTCCCATCCCTGTTACCCCTGTGACCCTGGCATAGAAGGGGAAGGAAGGGGGGGACAGGGGGAGCCTGGGCCTAGACGGATCCCCCACCAAAGTGAGCCTCAGGAGGCCGTCTGTCCAGTTGCAGTCCTCCTAGCTGCTCCTCCCACATCCTCTGTATGGATAGCAGGCACCCTGCACACCTGGGTTCTATAAGGAAACTGGGGTTTGGGGGCACAAAGTGAGGTAGGAGAAAGCAGGGTCTAGGGAGACACTGGAGCAAGGATGGGGGACGTGCCAGGACTAAGAGTCTGGAGCCAGTGCTCTCGGACAGCAGCGGGGAGAGAGGAACAGCCAAGACCCACGGCAGGAGGCCCAGATCTCAGAGAGGTCGCACGCCCTGTTCATAAATTGTTCTGTGGACCCCCTTTCTCTGGCCAGGCTGTCTCTGAGATGAACCAAAAGCTGGATTTTGAAAATGGAAAAAAGGAACCCTATATCCAATACTGTGAGCAAGAGCAGCAAGGATTATTTTCAGGGTTACCTTGGCCCCTTAAAAGAGCCTGGTCAGCCCTGACCAGGGCACCCCTCAGTCTTAAAGCAAGAGCCTCTGCTCCACTGGACCAGGTCCCCAGTCCCCAGAAGGTACCAATCAAGAAAAGCTCTCTCCAGAGAGGCCAGCAGCCCCAGGACCCACAGCTGGGCTGAGACCCCAGAACCTGAGATGACCAGCCAGCCCCACTAAACCTCAGGCCTCCCAATCCCCTCACCCCTCACCCACGGTGTCTGGCCGAGAGGCTGGGAAAGGAAGAGGCCTGCAGTCAGTACCACGTCGCCCTTGGAAACCATCCCAGCTGCTGTGGCAATGGGATGTGGGCCCTGCGGGCAAGAAGCAGGGCCAGGGCAGGGGTATCAAGGGTAAAGCACCCCGGGTGTCTCAGAGATGAAGCTGAGGGCCAGTGAGCCTGGGTTCAGGAGGAAGGCAGCAAGGAGGCCAGGAAGGCGTGGCCAGGGGCCAAGGCCTGGATCCTGTGGAAGACGTGGGCAGATGGTTCATGGTACCCCCTTCTCTCTCAGGCACATCGGTCTCTCCCCACCTCTGGGTCTGAGGCCAGTTGGGGGTGGAGGCCACAGCCACTCCTCAGGACAGAACAGCTCTGGAGAAGACACAGGTTTTATCTACAAAACAGGGGTGGCCCAAGCATTTGGACTGAGTCTTTTATCTTGCTGAATGCCCCCCACCAAATCTTTCCTCAAGAACTACCTGCATCCACTTCCAAACCCCTGAATCCAGAACCTAGACCAAAGCCCTAACCCCCCATCTGGCAAAAATAGACTGGCTCATAGGCTCCCACCTTCGGAAATCCAGACCTGGGAGCTGGTGCCCTGTGGACCCGCCCTCTGTCCCCCGCAAGCCTGTGCTACTAGCTGGGGGGGGGGGGGGGGGGACGGACCATCTCTCCCCTTGCAGACCCTTCGCTGCCCAGCTACTAGCCAGCCTCATTAGCATGCGGCGCTCTCCCTCTGTCACCACGGCAACCAGCTGCTCAGCTCCCTCAGGCGTGACAGCACCAGCCATCTTGGTGAAGGGGAGGCCAGTTCCCTGCCCTGTCTCCCACCGCTCAGCCCAGCCTGGCCCTAGGGTGCTCTCCCCACCTGACCCTGAAACCTCTCCTCCCTCCTCATGTCCACCTGTGGCATCAGCCCCTCCTTCCACCACAGGAGAAGAGCTGGCAGTGACGAAGGATGGCACTACCAAAGGTCCTTTCTTAGGGCACTTTATCGGGCTGCTTTTCCATGTCTTCTTTCTGCTACAAGAGGCTGGGGAGAAAGGAGGTGGGCCAGCCAGGATCCCCCAGAAGGAGATGCTCGGCAGGGGGCTAAGGAGCAGGATGGCTGGGCTCCTGGGAGAAAGCCTGGCCTGAGACACAGCATCAGGGGGAGAGAAGAGAAGGTGAAGCATGGAGGACTCAGATCTGAAGGGGGGACTGCACAGTCCGGAGCATAGTGCCACAAAGGAGGCCCCACACCCCGCCCCCTGAAACCACCGTCTGCCAAGCCCACTCTCAGCCTCACTCCCTTCCTCTCCTACCAAACTCCCAACAGGACCAGCATGGAAAGAAGGAAGCCGGTTGTAGGGGACAAGATTGAGAGACACACAAGCAGACACGTCACAGAGACACACAGAAGCATCACATCACTAGGTCTGTACACACACACGTGCACTCGCACTCACACAGCCGCAGACACACACCCCTGCACGGCCACTGACATGCAGGCACGCTCAAGGTCCCAGTCAAACCAGCAGATCACTGTGCCGCCCCCAAGAAATGTCTGGGTGACGTCACAGGCCTCATTCCCCACTAGTCCCCAAAGCCCAGCCCCCTTCTTGTCCCTGCCGATCCTACTCCCTTGGACAAGAACTGCTCCCTTTTCCCTCCCCTCCCCCTGCAGCCCCCCAACCCACTCCTCTCGGCCAGGATGTTTTGCCCTTCCTGGTGCAATCCTCTCTGCCCCTCCCTCCGTGAGCATCCTCCCTCTTTCCAACGCTATTTACCCCTCTCCTTCCACCTGAGTATCTGCCCCCTCCTCTGTCCCCCCAAGCCTCTCTCCTGTACCCTTTTCTCCCCTCCCTCTGCCTCCCTTCATCTCTCCCTTTGTTCCAGACCAGACATGGCATCAAGAGCAACGAAAAGTCACATCAGCACTAAATCTCATCTCCAGCCCTCAGAAGGCTGCATCCGCCCAGACACGCAGACTCTCACACGCGCAGAGGTAAACACCGGCACACGGAGACACAGACACAGGCAGGACAGGTGCAGACACAGAGGAGACACTCCTGCAGAGGCACAGAGATGGAGGCGCATGCTCCTCCACAGACACTCAGACGCGCGTGTGTACAGACGTGCACAAAGGCACACGACACAACCGAGCAGCAGAGCTGTGTGCACACGTGTGCACGCAGACACACACATACACACGCAGGTGCCTGCATGCTAGGACCGGGGGACCTGAGGACATCCACAGAGAACAGACAGCAACCAGAGACACCAGCCAAACCATGGACACCACCAGGGAAAACGGACTCTAGCCCCACACTCAGGGCGAGAGCCCTCCCTCCTTTCTGTCCCAGGACTCCTGCTCCCCGCCACCCCCGACTCCACCCAGGGCAGAGCCCAGGCCCAGGGAGCTCCCACTCCTACTGCTTCTCCAGGAGGAGAACGGGGGCAGGTTTGGTGCCTGGGGTCCCATCTCCTGCCCACCTTGCTGCCTGCCTTCTCCGCAGTGGCCATGTGAGCTCACCAGCAACCCAGCCTCCAAGTCCGATCGCCCGACTCAGTCTTCCCTCTCCCTGACCTAGTCCTCCCCAGAAAAAGAAAAGAAACGGAGAACCAAACCGAGGGGGAAGGTTCAGAGAATGACAGGAACCCAAAGAGGGCCTGGGGAAGGACAGAAACCAGAGACAAAGACAGAGGTCCAGGGACAGAGCCCTGGAGAAAATCCGGAGAGAGAGACAAGGCAAAAGAATGAGAAGACAGGGAAAGGATGGACAGAGAGACCCCAGAGAGAGGCACGTGCCCCACCCTTGCCCTTGGCCTGGGCTGAGGGAGAAGCAGACTACCAGCCCAGAGGACAGAGGACAGGGGCCTGCTGCAAGTGTCAGTCAGAGCAGAGAAGCTGCCACCTACCCACACTCGCTGACCGGGGGACAGGCCCCACCCCCTGCCTGCCCTTTCTGGACCCCAGCGCAGATTCTACCCAAGCACTGCTCCCAGCCCACCCAGCTTCCACCAGGTCGGCACGGCTTTTCTGAGCTTCCTCTCCTGGGCAGGGCAAAACAGCGTCCCATCGCTCACTTCTGGGCACTTTAGAGCCCACCAGCCCCACCCTCCACCCACCATCCCTGGCCCCTCCCTAAGGAGGAAAAGAAAGGCCAGTTGGCAGACTGGCGCTGAAGACGACCAAGGGCCTGCCCTCTGCCTGACAGTTTTCCCCGCAAACCAACAAAGAGGGGAAAGGCCAGAGGTGGGGCAGAGGCCGCCAAGGGGACACCCAGACATCCTTCCCCGGGCATGGGCGGGGGAGGGAGTGCTCAGGTGGCCAATGATACCCCCCACATAGGGTCCCACAGCAATGGATTGGCCACTTCTGTGACCAAAAGGTATCGCTCACCTTCCATGGGGTGCTCCTCTACAGGCCAGTGGTGTTCAGCAAGAGGTGAGGCAGAGTAGAGAGAGAGAGAGAGAGAGAGAGAGAGAGAGAGAGAGAGAGAGACGTTGTTAGCAAGGATACCACAGACGGGGCTCTAAGGAGAGTGATCGGTTCAAGGTCTCCAAGCCCACCCAGGCCCTGACACAGGCCACCCAACCGGGAAGGCACTGCTGGGGACGAGACAGAGACCAGGACCGGGCTGTTTTTTGAGTCTGTGCCTCACACACAGCGTCACACAGCCCAAGAGGACCCAAGCCTCATATTGCATTCCAGGAAACTGAGGCCCAGGGCAGGGAAGTGGGCTCACAAGGTCACACCGAGACTCGGAGGCGGAGGCAGGAGCCGCAGTGGAGCACCCTGGCTCCTCCAGGCACGCTCCTCCCCTGCATCCCGTTGCGTCTCTGAGACAGATGGAGACACGCTCACACGGGGCTCACCGGAGACACACACACTCGTGCTCAGTGACACACTGACACACATAGGCACCTACTGATCTAGAGACATGTGTAATCTCTCATTCAGCTCCCATCCAAAGCCCTTGCACACAGGACCCAACTGCCCCCCACGTGTTACCCACCCAGGGGAGAAAAGTCGTGGGTATGCAAATCAGAAAACACCCTTCCACCCCAAAGAGCTGTGGGACTCCCACAGAGGCAGTTCCTTCCACTGAGCTTACAGCTCCCGTAGCAGGCTGGGCGCTGGCCTGCCTTGCAAGAGGACCGAGTCACCCCTTCCAAACACTTCTGCCATGCCCGCCTTCCGGGAGCCGCTAGAGAAGCAACAGGCAGGAATAGAAACAGCACAGCCTACAAAGCCTACAGACCGACGGGGGCGGGGGAAACACACACACACACGTGGGCCCCAGGATACGCACGCATACACACCAACAGCTCTTCACTACATATTTAGGCCTGGAAGCACACACCGTCTCCTCCTACCTCCAACCTCGTTTTGTTATTGGCTCACTCGCTCTTAGGGGTTTAGCTATCCTCCAGAAACGCATACCGCCATTTATCATAACCTCCGCCACCCCCCCCCAACACACACACACAGGCTGAATGCAGAATCAATACCCACAGTGATCTAATACACGATGTTAGATGCATACACCACCACCGCCCCACGCACCCTCCGGTGGCTGAAGACACAGCCTGAGATGAACATGGCTCCCTTTTTTTCTATCTTCTATCCATTTATCCACCTGCCTAGCTACCTACCTACCTACCTATCTGTCTCCCCTTTTCTAACCCTACCCACACAGGCCTCTACATATCTAGATGGGTCACAAACACACTACTGTACAACACAGAGCTTCTTTTACCTGCCAGCTGCATCCCCAAAAGCTGTGGATACAATGACTTTCTTAAGTCAACTGAGTCCCGTTACATTTGCGGGGCCTGGCTAACTGAAGAGGCCCTGGGGAAACCCTTCGGCTCTCACCAAGAGCCCTCCGTCAGCCCTCTTTGGCCCCGGCGGGCGAAGGCCCTGGTCAGTCAGCACCATCTCTCCGGCACCTGCACGAACTAGGAGGCATGGTGCCTTCCATATCATCCAGCATGGGGGTGTTTCAATAGGTGTTGCCCCCTGCCACCGCCCTGGGTCATGCTGTGCTCAGGGAAGTGGAACAAGCAAGTTTGGCCTGCCGCCTGTACAAGCCTTCCCTCTCCTGGCTTCTGAGAGGTGGCACCCAGGGACCCATTGAGTCCACTTTCTCTGCAGCTCTTCGAGTTCTGCTGATTAACCTGTGCCCCGCACCTGCCATCCCAGGCCCCTGCAGGCTCAGCCCCATGCCCTCCACACTCCTCTCTCTTCTCCAGCCCTCCTCAGTGACCGATCCCTTTTGTCGTTTAGGGAACCTCCCAAAACTGTATTTGTACAGCCCCAGCCTGTTCCCTGGGTGCCAGTCCTGCACCTCCCCTGGCTGCTCAGCAATTACCTGGGTGGCTCTCTGCCATCCCAACTCCACCATAACACCATGCTCGACATCTCCACCCCCATAACAAAGTGCACGTTTCCCTGCATTCAGCACGGGCACTGCTTCCAACCGACACTTCCTGAGCACCCACACTCTGCCAGGCTCCAGAGGCTCATCAGTGAGGCAAGCTCCATGCAGACCCCCAGTATGTGCCTCCGCCTCCCAGCAGCCTGAGTGAGCTCCGTGGTATTATCTACCTCCTTTGGACAGACAAGGGCACTTCCCCAGGAGCACGAAATCACCTTGGCCTTTTCCCTCTGCACCACTAAGTCGCCATAGCCCCACCCGCACCCCGGGTTTCCTGCATTAGACTCCTGCTGGTCGGCGTCCCTGCCCATCGCAGCCTGCCTCTCTTGGCACCAGTCCCAGGAACACCTGACCAAATACTGCTGTGACCAACACGCACACAAACATGCACATGCGCACACACTCGGAACTTTTTCAGTGGCTCCGGTGCAAACCTCTCTTCTGTCCTCGTGACCTATATACCCACCTGCATTCAGAAAAGCTCTACCTGAGTGTCTCTGGGGCTTCTCACCCTCCACGTGTCCAAGATCCATCCCATACCCCGCCCCCCAAAGCCCTCTCCCCTGCCTGCGTTCGCTGAGCCGGTTAGGCACCCAGAAGTCGGCCCGGCTCTGTTTTCATACCAACTACCAGGCCCATTGGTTCCACCTTCTAAAACCTGAAAAACTGAACTACGCTCCTAGAAACCCCTTCCACCCCTCCATCACCATTGCACGGCCCCAAGGGCAGACCGCCAACAGATCCTCCCCTCAGAACATGAATGAGCCTCTTAAACAACCTGCCCTATGGCCAGTCTTTTCACCCTGCAGCTCACAGTCCAAGCTCCACCAGAGCGGTCCAACCAAGTCACCACCCTGCGTACACGTCTTCACGGCTTCCCAGCGCCTACAGGATAAAGTCCAGTCGCCTCAGGAAAGTCCATTCACAGTTTGACCACACCTCCCTCCAACCTCCTTTCCTACAACAGTCTGGCTCCAGCCACACCCGATTTCTTCCCATTTCCCTGACATGCCGTGTTTCTGCACATGTTTTGAAATGCCCTTCCCCATCCTTATTCTTCTCATCCTCAGCCGTCTGAAAAAAGTCGACTCTTGCTTTCAGACCAGGTCAATACAGCTTCGTCTGTGCTCTGAAGTGACCTCCCAGGCAGAGCGAGCCATCCCTCTTTTGTGCCAGCTCTCGATATGTACATTGTGTTATTATTTCACTTATGGGATCTGTTTTGCAACTGTTTCCATCTCTGCTTCCTGACTGGACTGTGAGATATCCAAGAGCAAGGACAATGTTTCATTCATCTCTCTATATCCAGCTGCTTGCACAGTTCCTGGCCCAGGAAAAAGCATGGCTGTTTGTTGAATGAATAATAAAAAGCCCATTTCATGTAATGAGCACTCCAAGGGTGCCTGGCTCCTTCTGTACATTGTATTGTTCCCTCACCACCGTCCCCTCGTCAATGGATACTGCTGTGACTCCCTTGCAGAGATGGGGAAACCGAGGCTCAGAAAGTGGAAGAAACTTTTCCAAGATTGTACTATTCATAAGGGACAGAGCCAAAATCTGAACCCAAATTTGTCTGGCTTTAAAACTTCCAGTGAAACTACATTCTTGGCCTGGAAGTCAAGACTTCTAGGAGTTCACTTTATTCCACAGTTCTGATTTTTACCTCTCACAAAGCACAAACATCTTGCTCTCCTCACCACCCCCTCCCCGAGACACTTGACTCACATCCACTGTCTGGCACGTGAGACTCCTCATTTAGGCTGTTTTCCTTATGGCAAAGCCCCATCCTTTCCCTTCCACCTCCATCAAGCTCACTCAGCCATCCTTGATTTAGCCAAGTCCCACCTCCTCCTTGAAGCCTTCCCTGACCGCTAGGATTAATAATTATGGTAGCCCTGGCCGGGAAGCTCAGTGATTGGAGCATCAGCCCATGCACCAAAAAGTTAGGGGTTCGATCCCTGGTCAAGGCACATATCGACGTGGCAGGTTCGATCCCCAGTCGGGGCACCTACAGGAGGCAACTGATCGATGCTTCTCTGTGGGTGTGTGTCTCTGTCTCTCTCTCGAATCAATAAACATACCCTGTGCTGAGGATTTTTAAAATAATATAATTATGGTAGCATTTATTGATCCCTTAGATAGTACCTGGCACATTGTAAAGGATTTCCATATATAAACTCATTTAGTCCATTTTTTTCATTTAGTCCTTTTTTTTTAATTGCTATTCAATTACAGAGTAGGACATCGAAGAACAACGCGATTAAGTAAACTGCCCAAGTTCATGCAGCTAGCAAGTAGCAAAGCTGGGATTCAAACCCGGGCACCCCATGCTCTTAGCCATTCTGCTGCATGAGGCTTTCCTTGGGAGCATCCACCTCCTCTCCAGTCTTACAGCAGCCGCTGCCTGTACGGCTCTCCTGAGCAGTCAGTCCCATTCTGCCCGGAGCCACTTCCCACCCCAGAAACTGTCAGGACCACAGATATCGGATGTTAGAGCTGACAGTGATTCCACATTCGCGACCTCCTTTACTCAGTTTTCACACATATAGGTTGTGACTGCCCCACCAGAGGGCATAGATGGTACGGACTTGCCCAACATCAGTTTGCGATTCCGGCAGATTCGTTATGGAGGACAGTGGTGAAGACTGGAACAAAAGAAAAGACAGGGTCTGAGCAGCCAAAACTGGCATCGCAACAGTTATGCAGGGAAACTGTTATTTTCTCAGACTCTACCCAGACTCCACTTACTGTGGGTGACACGCAGTCCCGACATGCTTGGGAATGCAGATTTCCAAGTGCACAAACCGACAGAGCGGTGGATGTGAGTTGCTATCTGACAACTCCTCCTACGGGCGGAGGTGGAAAAACCAGGAAAAGCTAATATAAGAATTCAGGAGTCCGGCAGTCAAGCATCACTTCGGGCAGGGACAGACCTCAAAGGAGGAACAATCCAGCGCAGCACCTGAGGGGAATCACGACAGCCTGAGTCATCCGGAAGACATTCCAAATATTATGCTTACGGAGGCAGGGAGGCGTGCAACATACAGAAAGATTTCCATCTGGATGTTTTGAATGTTAGTGAGCTGTATAGTTTAATGGGGGAAAAGGGCCCGCTTTCCAGAGGGAGTTCTTCCAGGAGGGCTCAGAAGACTGAGATTTTCCTGCAGGATTTCCACCGCCCTCTCTCAGTGCGGGACAGCTGACCAACCAGGAAGGATCACCCTCATCACATACTGGCTTAAGGGAGAAGCCGTGGCCCGAGAAATTTGGGGTAGTTACTGGATTCTGATCAAACACTGTCCCCAAGCACCCCAATAAACCAAGTGCAGGTAATCCATGGATACAGCTGACTGCCCACCTCTCTGTTTTGGACGCAGCATGGACAAAGGCGGGGACAACGGGCCCCAGAGTCAGCTCAGGGAGCAGATCGAAGCTCTTCTATTTCAGGTGGTGGTCACAGGGATTAAAAGAGATAAAGCAGCCAAGGCACCTCGCAAACACCCACTGGCTGCCTGGCCCCATGCTTTCTGTCCTTGCCTGTGTGATCTGATTCTCTTTTTGTTCCTACTGCTCCTTCACTGTCTGCAGCTGCTCCTCTCCCTCCTCCTCCCAACTGGATGCTCCTCTGAAGTCTTTCACCTTCTCCTTGGCCACCTCACCCGATTCTAGAGCTTCAAATAGTATCTCTCCATGCTTGTGGCTCCCAGGTCACCATCGGCAGCCCCGCCTTCCATTCAAAGCTCCATCTCATATTGCCGTCTGGACACCTCTGTCGAGGAACGCCGGAGGCACCACGACTCACCATATGCACGGCCTGTTGCCAAACCTGCCCCCCTCCTGACTTCTCCCTTTCCTCTCCCCCATCCACCACCCTTCCAGCCATGCAAACCTGAAATCTCTGCCCCCTCCCGACCACCTCCACATGCAAGAAGCAGAGACCCACAGCTTTAGCCTCAGCAATGGCTCTCAGCTGCGGCTGCCAATGCTGTCAACACAGCTGCCACCACCCTTCCTTGCCACTCCCCAAGACAACCAAGGATCAGGGCCTCTGCATTTCTTTCCTGAACTATCTCCCAGCTGATTTTTCTACCATGTAACTCTATTCCCTATCATCTATTCTACACCTCACTCCCAGCTTCCGAAACAGCTCTTATTATTCATATACCTGCTCAAAATTCATTTGTGGCTCCATCTGCCAATACTCTGTACACAGCGTCCAATAAATGTTGATTGAATGACTTAGGTCAGAACGCCCAGACCTGGTCTCAATGTGCTTCTCCTGCCTTAGATTCCACCCTTTTCCCAGCACTCTTCGGTGCCCCTCTACAGGCATGACTACATATCCCCCCTCCGTGCCCCTGTTCTCACCAATTCCTTGGCTTGGAATGAACTCCCCCAAATCAAACTTGCTAATCAATGCTCAAGGCCAGTCTTAAATAACATGCCTTTTATTACCGATCCTCCCAACTAGCAAACTCTCCCCTTCTTCAAAACCCCAAGAGTACTCTGCCTGTAATAGTATCTACCATTTCCTCACCACTTATTATGTACCAGACACTCATTTAATTCCCATAAGACACCTGTGAAGGAAATATGCTCATCCCCATTTAGGAAGAATTAGTCTGAAGGTTAGGTACTCATCTGATGTCACAGGCCTAGTAGTGAGTAGAGAAGTCAGATTTAAACCCACATCTGAGCCTTGGGAGTCTATGGTTTAATCACACGGCCTCACTGCATCTCTTCGGGTATATATATTACACAGTTTTGCGTTGTTCTTTTGCTGTTATTAGCACTTTCTATGTGCTGGGCTCTGTTCTAAGCACTTCGCAAGAATTAGCTAATTTAATGCTCACAACAAATCTATAATGTAGGTACTACTATTATTGTCCCTATTTTACAGATAAGAAAACCAGGGCAGAGAGAACTTAAGTTCAAGGTCATTGCCCAGGCAGTCTAGCTGCAGAATCTGCTCTCTTAATCACACAGTAAACAGGTTTTTTGATTGTTTGTTTGTTTTAAAGATTTTACTTATTTATTTTTAGAGAAAGCATAAAGGGAGGTTTCAAGAAAGAGGAAGAGAAACACGACGTACGAGTAACATGGATCGGTTGCCTCTCGCACACCCCCAACCAGGGACCTGGCCCGCAATCCAGGCATGTGTCCTGACTGGGAATCGAACCGGTGACCTTTCACTTTACAGGACGATGCCCAACCCACTGAGCCACACCAGTCAGGGCTGGACTGTTTGTTTGTTTGTTTTTATCTATTTCCCCAATTAAACAGTTAACTCCTAAAGCAGCTTATTCATCTCTGATTCCCCAACACGAGGCTGGTCACAAGTAGGCCTTGAAAACTACCTGTTGAATGAAATCACCAACAAACTTGCAAAACACACGCATGAGACACGTACATCTACCTCGCTGCCAACACACACTTTACCACTAGTTTCATATTTCTCTCCCAAGCCAGGCACACACGTGACACTGTCCCGTGCTTATGCGCACCCACTCCTCGGAAGGTCTCCCACACACCTGCACACACTTCTTCCTTGATCACTTTTCAGCCCTTTCTCTATACACTCCAGTGACATGAGGAGGAGTTCACGTGCAAAACCACTGCAAAAATAGTCAGCAGGTACACACACTCAGTCGTTCATACAGACACCCCAGAGGAAAGAAGAAACTTTCCCAACACGGAGATTCTTACTCAGTGGGTGTGCCCAGACCTGGGAAGGCAGGGGGGCATTCCAAAGCACCCACAAGTCCATACGCACACCAAACACCTGAAAGCAGGTCAGTATGTCTTGCCTATAAAGCTACAACTATTTTTTCTAATGTATATTTGATTAACCACAATGGCAAATAGAACATCAAAGTCATCTAAAAGCTATCCTGAATTCATAGTAGCTTTGAGTCATCTATTTTCGCACTAAACAGATAAAAAAAAGAACTACTATTTGGAAAGGGTACTGTGAATTACTGACTTTAAAAATGTCTTTAATCTCAGAAAAAGTTGAGAGCCACTCAAAGCAGATAATAATGAAGTGCCTGTAACTTCCAGGGAAGCTCAGGGCTTCTGGCCCTGAGACCTGTCTCAGAGGTTGGGAGCCAGGCCTGCTTCCTTAAAGTCTTCCTCCCTTAACCCCAAAACCCAAGGGCGGGAGCCCATTCCTTTCCCCCTTGGCTAGATGACAATGTACTGGTAGAAGTGTAATGAGCGCAGGATATCACAAAAGATGCCCAGAAAACAAGGAACAGAAATAAAAGGAGAGGGAATGGGGTGGGGAGGGGGATCAGAGCCGTCACTGCGCCTGTCATCTGCAGGTGCAACGCCCAAGCCCTCCCACAACATACCTCTGAAAACACACGCGTGCATATTTTCATCTGCATATACAAGCCTTTAATCTCTCAGATACATAGTAATGTCTCTTCATTCATTCCACAAATCTTTATCAAACACCCACTAAGTGCTTGGTACTATGTGAGGTACAGGGAATATAGAGATGAATATTCCTGCCTTTTTATCGCAGACAAGGTGCCACTCCCTCAGCAGATACTGCACACACTCACACACTCACACACTCACACACTCACACGCGGAAGCGCGCCTGCCCCACCAGCTGTCTGACACCCGTCTAACATTTCCCTTTCCTTCTTCTTCACGAGTCTCACACGCACACACAGTGGGTCAGGTACGAAGCCGCCTCTCACGGCTCCAACACAACTGACACAACCATTCTTCCAACACGTTTCCAGCACATACACACATGATCCACAGAACAGTCCCTCTCAACACGGGTGCTCGAACACATCTCAGACACAAAGCCACGCAACCCGCACCAGAAGCACACGCTTTGCGGGGCTCGCTGGGAGCCTCTGGCCATCGAATCCTTTCAGGGAATGAATGCAAGGCCTCTGTTTGCCCAGGGTGCCTCTGGCTGCATTTTTCATAGGCCCAAGGCCCAATTCTGCACGGTGACCCTGTGGACCAATTACCGTAACCTACCTCTCTGAGGCTCACATTTCCCTTCCATCAAGTTAGAAGGGTGGTTCATCCTATGTCCTTTTTTTCTTTTTTAACTTTATTTGTATTGTTGCCACTATTACAGATGTCCCCATCGGCCTATTTTCCTAGGGAGGCTTGAAGGGGAGACGTCACAGGGACCGCAGAATCACAGAGAGGTCATAGAGAGAAGGACTCCTCACAGAGTCCAGGGGTCTTACTGAGGCCTCACATTGCAACACACGCCCGTGGGCCCCTGCACACCAGCACACGCCCTTACACGTGAGCACTCTTCACTCCACTAGGCACTGGATCTCAGGCTGTAAACACTACTGTTCAAACAGTCTCATTCACACACATACACGCTGCCAGACTCACGGGCCTCTGCACGCAGGCAAACGCGCACACAGATACCAATTTCACAGTTTAGGGAGCACCTGAGCTCCTTGGGGAAGAGGCGAGAAGGCGTCAGATTAACTTAATACACACAGTTCCTGAAGATATGCCCCCACAACCTTGTACGAATAACCCCCAAAAAGCAATCCAAAAACCTTCCTTTTACATTCCTCTACCATATATAGATACGCAATCAAAATGCGATGCAAAGTGCGGGTTTCCCAAGCCCAAGGCCACACGTACACACTCAGCTCCTGCCCTGGCTGTCCGCCTGCTGGCGGCCATGAGGACGCCCAACCCCAAAGCAGTCCCAGGGCCACGCTCGATGGTGGGCACACACCTGCATACGCACACACCCCCAAGACTCCCTCTCCGGGCAGACGCGTGCAACTGCTGCGTGGGCCGCGGCTTCCGGGGTCCCTGAGGGAGAGGAACGCGTGTCTGTCTGCACACGCCTGCAGAGAGCAGCCGCCACTGACCCGGGATGAAGAAGATGGGGAGCCTCTCCCCACTCCTCAGCCAGACCAAAGTACAACAGGTGCCTTAAAGTCCCTCCTTCTCCCACCCCCACGAAACCCACAAACCAGGCCTGGTGCACCCCACCACCCCGTCCCCGCACATCGCCCCTCTCTGCCCCTTGCAGCTGGGGAGCTGGCAGAACCTCCCCCTCCCTTAAACCGCCCTGTCAAGCCCCTATCCACGTTCGACGCCACACCCCAGCGTCCCACCAAGCCCGCTCCAGACCACTAGTCTCTCTTCCAAAGCCCAGGCTGCTCAGGCCTGGGTGTTCGAAACAGAACCTTCGGCCTCCCGCCTCCCACCAGGGACAAGCGACCAGCCTTTTTTTTTGCCCCTCAACAAATCCGTCGTCTCCTAGTCATGAGCTGCAGAAGCCTCAGCCACCCTCTCCCTCAATTTTCCTTCACTCTCGAAGGGGCTCTGCCGATTCCGTGAAAAAGAAACATTCGGTCCCCTCCCTCCTGGAGCTTGCAGCCACGGCTCGCAACCCCCACTCGCCCTCACGCGCCTCCGTGCCCCCCGCCCCACGCCCACCGCCCTCACGTCTAAGCTTTCATCCCTCCGAGGCAGCCCAGCCTCAGAGGCCGTCTTGGCGCGCCTCACCTGCGGATGCGCACAGACTCCCGCCCGCAGGCCCCACCCCCAGCCGACCATTCGCCCTCACGCCGTGTGTGGCCTTCCCACTTTCTTCAGGACTCCCTCTCAGACCCCAGGCCTTTCCGCCCCGGAGCCCCCGCCCTCAAGGCCCCGCCCACTGCCTCTCTTAGGTCCCACCCACACAGGCCACACCCACAAGCCCTCTTCAGGAGCCTCACGTCCCATCACCTGAAGGACCCACACACACTCTCAAGCGCCGGACCTACACTCTCTAGCCAGGACCTGACTACACAGGACTACCCACAAGTAGCCACAGAACCATCCTGAGTCGGGGGAAGTCGGCCCTCAGAGGCCACGCCCACGCTGGCCACGCCCACGCTCTCCCGCCTCTCTGTGCAGCTCCTGCGCTCTCTACCTATTCACGTGCGCTCTCCCGAGACAGGCATCCTCACACGGGACACGCCTCACCATCCTCGCGTGGTGGTGCACATTCACAGGCTCCGACCCCGGGGCACCTGCAGCCCCTCCCTCCCGCAGCCAGGCGCCCCGCGGCGGCTCCCCGGCTCACCTTCGCTGCAGAACTTGCCGCCGAAGCCCGTGTGGCTGCAGTCGCAGCCCACCTCGCCGGGGGCCAGCACGGTGCAGAGGCCGCCGTTCGCGCAGGGGTTGCGCGCGGGCGCGCACAGCGGGTCGGCAGCGGCGCCGCGTAGGCCCTGGCTGCCCAGCAGCGCAGGGGGCCGCTCGCCCAGCTTCAGGTTGGCCAGGAGGCCGCGGAATGGCGGCTCGTACTTGACGGTGCTGAGCGTGAGCGCCGAGAGGCGCACGTCGGGCGGGATGCCGCCCACGAACAGGTCGCTGGCCACCTGCATCTCGCGCCGCTTCGAGCGCACTTCGGCGGCTCGGGCCTCGCCGTCCACCGCCAGCGCCGTGCGTCGCGCGTCGCGGGTCAGTAGCACCATGTGCCAGCGGTCGTCGGCCACCAGCGTGTCCAGCTGCAGCGTGGCCGGCTCGGCGCACGAAAGCGTGAAGCGCAGCCGCAGGCGCCCATCCACCACCAGCAGCTCCAGGAAGTCGCAGTCACCGCCGTCGTCCAGGTAGAGCAGCAGCGCGCGGGTGGCGTTGGTGCGCAGGCTGAAGCTGAGCTCCCCGCTGCTTGCCGCGCCCGCCCAGCGCGCGTAGCGAGCCCACTGCCCGGGGCCACCGCCGAACTCCAGGCCGCTGGCGCCCGCTGCCAGCAGCAGCAGCAGCAACAGCGGCGGGGATGGCGGCCACCATGGGCTCCCAGGCGCCATGCCTCCGGCGGCCCCGGCCCCGCCCGGCCCCCGGCCCCGCTCAGGCTTCAGAGCCGCGGGCGCATGGGGCGGGGAGGGGGCCGGGCGCCCCCCGCACCGAGCGGGGCTTCCTCGCGGGCTCACAGTGCCATGGGCCTGACCCCGAAGCGAGGCACGCAGGGGCCCAAGTGCTGGCTTCCCCGAGCCCCGGCAGAGGCGCCCCTCCCCCGCTGCGGGCTCCGATGGAAGATGGGGGAGGGATGCCTGCGAGAAAAGAGAGAAGAAAAAGTTAATGAGGAGCTCGGGAGAGGGGAGGCCCTCGGTGTCTAGCTCCCCACTCACATCAGCAAGTGCCCAGTTGTTTCCCTTTAGAACTTGAGGAGCCGCCCTGACCTGGAGAGCAAAAGAGACACTACAGTGGATGGGAATGCTGGGGCTCAACACCTGGGGAGAGATGGCACTTCCTCAGGGCATTATTGGTTTGAGATGTGGCCAGGTACGAGTCCAGTAGGAGCCCAGCCCAGATGCCCTCGTTCTCGCCTGTCAGGACCAGGGCCAGCTCCTCCAGCTGGTGACCCCAGCCAGTTCCTCTCTGAGCCACCCAAACCCTGTGCATGGCTCCCACCACCAGCCCTGGCTCTCTCATCAGCTGCTGATGCTGGATAATGAAGTTGCTAAATAATTCATTGGGATTAATTAAATGTCAATCCGTCAATGGTATCACAGAGTAATCCGGCTGGGAAGGGGGTAAGGGAGAGAAGCCAGGCAGGACCCAAGCATCCAGGCCGCAGGCCCTCTCCATCCACGCAAGGACACAGCCATCGGATTCCTTGTCTCCAATCCCCCCCACAGCCACACTCACCCTTTCCTGGGCCCCAACCCCTCTGCTCCCGAGCCCAGATCCTTCCTGAACTTAAATGTCTGTCACCCTCAGCCTCTAGCTCCCAGTCCTTAGCCTTCGGCCTGGCCCACTACCTGGGCTCCTTCACCTCTCAGTTTCACCCCTCCTCCTCATCCAGGGCTGGGGGAGCCACCAGGAGGCAGGCAGGCTTATTTGCATAAAATTGCCTTTCTGAAATGATTACCCTTGTAACTGGCTGTCAGAGAGCAATTTATACCCCACGCAGGGGAGGGGAATTTGCATCTCGTTAAACTCCAAGTCGTAATTATTTATATCCAACAACCCTCCTGAATATTGCATTGATTTTATTTGGGGGAGGGAGGAAGGGAAGGAGGTGGGAAGAAGTCTGAGAGAGAAGCCTGGAGGGGCCACAGTTTAGGAACAGACAGGAAAAGATTGAAGTGGGGAGTGGAAGGAGAGGAATTGCATGGCAAGTGACAGAGCCCGAGGAGTAATAGAGGAGAAAGGTGGCCTGATGGGGAGAAAAGGAAAGGGAAGATAGATAAAATTAAATTCCAAATTCAGACAGCATTTGTCAAGGCCCTGTGTGCTGGGCATTTTTACAAATGTCGTTTTACTTCATCACTCTGAGAAGTCCCATTATTCCAATTAACCACTGGGGAAGCCCGCACAGCGAAGTCTAGGGACTGGCCCAGGGTCACACAGCCAGTCCACAGGGAACTGGGACCTAGATCCCATCTGGCTGATCCATATCTGTCTCCATGAAGGAGACAAGGGCAGGGCAGCCACAGGTGTAGCTCAGAGAGTGGTCTCCAAAAGAAGAGGAGGGGGGTGGCTTGGAGAGGGAAGAGGTTGGAGGGGTGTGGTGAGGAGTCCAAGAGCTACGTGGGAGGAAGCTGGAGTGTGAAGGAAGAGAGAGAAAGCTAGGGGCTCCCTAAAACTCCGTAGCGAGGGGGAGGGCAGGGATGGTTGAGGTAAGGTGTGCAGAAGGAAGATGGGGCAGAGAAGTCCTCAGAACCCCCATAGCCCAGCTCTCAGGTCCTTCCATCTGGCTCCTTCCCACCCCAAATCCTATCGACTCCAACGGGGACTCAAGTGCCCCTCCAAGAGCTGCTCCTTCCCAGGCAGGGGCAGAGGCGATCCAGGCAGCAGCCCCTCTCCCTCTAAATGCTGTCGGGTTATATATAGCTTTGCCACTGCCTCTCCTCATTGGGTAAAGGAGATAATTAACATGCACAGGCTAATTAGCCAATCAAATTAAATGCAGCACCTGCTCCCAGCCTGATTGACGCCTTTACCCCCAAATACATGCACCCCCACTCCAGCCCATAGCAAGGGAGGGGGACCTTCAAGCTTGAGGGAAAGGCCAAACTCCCCCTCTTTTCCAGAAGGGGTAGCCAGTGACCCCCAGCAGATGTGCAGCCCCTGAGTGACATCCTCCCTCCCTCCCTTGCTAGGGTCCCAGTCTCAGCCTGGCCTGGCCTCTTTAAGCCTCTCTCCCAGGCCCCCACCTCTGGACACTATTTTGGGGAGGGAATTAATTAGCTATTGATTTCCACTGGCACAGGGAATAGGATTTCATGTTGCTGTCCACTCTCCCCTCAGCTCAGGAAAGGGAGGGGACCTTAGTTCCCCTGCCCTCGTCCCCAACCCAGTCCCTCTGTCATAGATCCCCACCTTCTAGAGAGATGGCAGAAGGGTGCGTGCTCAACACCCAGGGGCAGGGTGTCCCTTGTTCAGGAAGTTGGCAGAGGACAGGTAGAGGGAATGATGGTGGAGAGGCCTCCAGAGACCAGGAGGTAGAGGCCTGAGGTCTGAGAAACAGAAAGAATGTTACCTGATTGGGGGAGGGGGTGGCAGCAAATTGAGAGAGTCTAGGAGGGGGCGATTCCACTGGTCTGTGTGTGCCAAGATGTGCAGGGACAGTGTGGGCAGGAAGGGGGTGCTATGTGCAGGCATGTGTCTGTGAGCCAGCTGTGGGGACAGATGCTGAACTTACGGGTGCCTCCAGGGAGGGGCAAGGCCAGGGTCTGGGTCTGCAGCCCCTCAAGGCTCATTACTCATTCTCCCCACAGCCCGCAGCTCTGCAGCATAGGCCAGCTTGGCTCAGTGCCAGGGGCACAGGGGCTGCAGGGCTGGCCAGCAGGAAGCCCTAGCCCTCCCTGCGTTCTCTCCCCAGGGACCCAGAGACCATTGGGACAGCTTCAGGCTTGCCAGGCAGAGATTGTCCCAAGAGGAATGTGAGCTAAGCGGACACCTGGGTCCTTCCTGCCCCACCCTACCCTAGAGTTCCCAGGAAACCTGCTGCTTTTCACCATTCTTTTCCCCTCCTTTCGGCCTCCTCACTCCAGACCCAAGCTTCTGCTGACCCAGCCTTCAACCCACCCTTCCTCCCAGGATACAGGGGATTCCTGCTAAGCAAGATGTCCCTTCCTTCTTCACCTCCTGATGCAGAGATAGCATCTAGCCTCAGACCTCCCCACCATGGCCAGGGCCATCGCCTTGCACAACTGTATCGAGTAGATGGTGCCCCTGGAGTTGCACAAAGCCCCTCGCCCGGTCTCATGCAGTGCAGTGGAAGCCCCCTGCATGCACAGAGCTCAGGCACTGCACCCCAAAACCCACGCTTCTTCACCAGTGCCTCCTGTCAGCACACGAACACTGACTGGCCAGAGCAGCCTCGGGGTACCCTGCCTGCTAACTGACGTCACTGCGGCGCACTCTGCCAGCCACTGCTGACCTGGGGCCACTGCTCCTCTGCAGAACTGACCTCGCCGGTGTCATCCGGGATTCTGCACCCTGTCAGCACCCAGAGCCCCCTAGCACGGGTGGACCTAGCAACGTTGAGCCAGTGGTGATGGGAGCTGGAGGGGGTGGGGGTTGGGGTGACTCGGCTGCTCTCAGGACCTCATCCTACTCTCTTCCCTACTGAATCCTCTCCTAGACTATTTCTGGGTCCTCCTCGGCTGACAACCTCCTCCTCGTCTTCCCACGGCCAGGCCAGGGAGACTGCAGCATCTGGGCTACAACTTTTGGGCTCCACACTGCGCCATCAGAGGGAGGCTGGACCACCAGGTGCATTTCATCCTCCAGTTCCAGGAGGTAGTTGAGTCACCCCTGGCTTACAAACAAGGAGCCTGCATTTAGAATGATGAATTCATTTGCCCAAGTTCCAGTGCAAGTAAGAAGTAGCCTTACTCTTCCCCTGTACTGGCCACAGGCCACAGGGCAGGGGCAGGCTCAGAGCCCGCCCTTCTCTGATCTGACCACAGGGGCCACTGCCCTCTCCAGGAGGCCTGGACTCTGATTGCGCCCCTAGGAACAAAAGACGCAGACCTCAAAGTCAACGGAGTGCATGCCTCTCATTTTTTTGAGGTGGAAACTGAGTCCCAGAGAGGGATAGTGACGGCCCAAGGTCACACAGCAGAGCAAAACTAAAACCAAGGCCACTGGCCTTCCATTCTAGATGCTTTCCACTGAGCCTCCCGTCTGACCAAAGGCCTTAGCTCCCCTACCACCAGTGCAAACTGAGCGAATGGATGCAGAATCCAGAGTGAGATAGTCCACACCCACCCCTGGCAAAGCCCCCGGCCAGGAGCCTTCTCCTGGCGTCCGCTCAACCCCTTCTCCGGGCACACCTACACTGCACTCACATACACCTCCAGCCATGGGAATGCCAGCCTCCCTCTGGCTGTCCTCTCCTCACGCCAGCTCCCTCTCATGCCAGCTGGGAGCGTGACAGCAGGGGCCTCCCCCAGGCACCAGGAAGGAAGAGCTGGGTTTACACACATTCTGGTGGCCCCAGAAGGCAGCCCGTGGACAGGTGGGAGAAGTGCCTGTAATGAGGAGGGAGATTTTGGCTCAAGATAAAGAGAAACTTGCCGGCAATCCAAAGCATCCAACAGTAGAGTAGGCCGCCTCCGGGGGATGGTGAGTTCCCCGTCTGCGGAGGCGTGTGAGCTGAGGCGGGATGACTACTGCTCGGAGATGCTCAGGACCAGGCTCTTGAATCATATGGGAGGGGACGGCAAACTATGTGAGCCCTTCCAGCCACAGCATGTGTTTTTTGGAGGGTCCCCTCTTCCCCGCAAAACCCTAGGCGGCGTTGGCGGGGTGCAAACAGTTCCAACCTCCCCTTGCGGCTCCTTCCTTCCAGCCCTCGAAGACACAAAGAAGCCCTCAAGCAAGTCCGCGTCCAGCCACTCCTCCGAGGTGGGCAAGAACAAGATAGTGCAATGACGCTGGGGCTGGGTTCGAATGCCAAGTCTAGTTCTTCTAGCTGTGTAGCCTTGGGCAAGTTACTTAGCTTCTCTGGGCCTTGGCTTCCTTACATGTAAAATAGAAGTAATGCGATGTTGTCAAAACTAACAGTCACCGTGATGTATGTAAGGCACTTAGAACAGTGCCTAGCATAGACTGAAACTGAAAAGTAGGTGTCATATCAATGATTACTTGTAAAACTCCTCAGCATTTTACAGTTTACAAAACTCCATGTGTCTCTTCTTTCCTTCGATTCTCACCAGAGCCCAATGAGGGAAGTCAGCAAGGAGGTCTTAGCACTGCCCCCTTTTACAGATGGTGAAGGGATCTTCAGAAGAGAAGGGATCCCCCCCCAAGGTCATCCAGTTTAAGTGGCAGAGCTGGGATTTAGATTCCTCCCCCTGGGCCCTTCGCCCATCTACCGGGCACCTCCCCTGCCCAAGAAGGTAGGAGAATGGGAGAATGGGTGTGAGGACCCGTGGGCGTGCCCCAGTAGCACGGCCGGGCTCACAGGTCCCCCTGAGCCGGTCTCTGTGTCCAGGAGAGAAGCATGGAGGGGCTGGACCCAAGAGGTGGCAGCCTGAGGTGCACATGACAAGGCCGCTACAAGGTGTGTGGGGCCGAGGAGATGGGTGGGCTGGGGACTGGGGAATGACTCAGCGGAGTGGGGGGCAAAGCACAGTTGCCTGGGGGCTGGGGTATAGGTGGTGGGAAGAGTGAGCTCACCCCTCTGCCCACCCCTGTGCTGTGTACAGCTGGGGGATTCCGACCTGGGTGGGTACACCCCAGCCGTGCAGAGGCGACAGACGGTTTCCAGGGGCAGCCTTGCGAGTGAGCGTGAGGTGCCTGGAAACGTGGTGTCCGTGAAAGGTGTGTTTGTGGACGGTCAGGTCACGACGATGATGATGCGCAGAGCTACTGTTTATCGGGGGCTTTCTAGGGGCCTGACAAGCGCATCAGAGCAGGCGAAGCTCACGGGGCGCTGAGCACAGAGCCAGGCTCACAGCAGGTCCGCAGTAAACACAGCTGTTGTGACTACGATTATTGTCACACTCGTCTCATCTAGCTCTTCATAAACCCCATGAGGTAGGTGTGAGGACCCCCATTTTATAGATGAGGAAACTGAGGCCACCGAAGGGCAGAGCTGAGCCCGTGCAGCCTCACTCTCCCCCTACCCCACCACGGTAAATGGTGGCGGCGGCAGCAGCAGAGACAGCTCTGGAAATGACAACCAGGTGCCTAGCCTGCGCTAGATTATTTGTTGAATGAGTCTCTGAAAGCCCACAGGCCTGCCCGCGTGGACGGGGCCAGGCAGGGAGTGCCCCAACAGATGGAGCAGCAGGGTTGGCTGCGTGTGAAACAGTCAGGGCGTCCCCACGGGACTGGGCTCAGGGGCTGGGAATGAATGGGCAGCATGGGCAGCACTGGGGTAAGGTGAGTGCTCGGGTGGGGCACCTGGAAGTGGGAAGGTTCTGAGGAAGGCCAGGTGTGGCCGGGTGGTGGACTAGACCAGGGGGGATCGTGATTGAGGGCAGGTAGGAAGGCCCGGGGTTTCATGGGACTTTCTGAGGGTACAAGGATCTGAGAGCGAGTGAGGGAGAGAGAGAGATAGAGGGGAAGAGAATGAAAGCGAGAGAAGCTTAAGGGGTGAACCAAGGTTTAACGGGGCTGTGAGCACACATGAGTGTGTGCCGGTGTGTGCACACAGGTGCACGCACAAAGACGGAAGCAAAGTGCTTCGGACCAGAGGAGAACGTGGTACTTAGTGATGTGTGTTGGGGCCGTGAAGGGGTAGGAGGTGTCGATGTGCCTGGGAGGGTGTGCATGTGTGGGTGTCCGGGAGGGGAGGGTGTGTCCCAGAGAGCAAAGGTGTGCATGGCAGAGTATGGGTGTGCCTGAGACGACTACGGGAACCCGGGCAGGTGGACAGTTGGATGCGGACTGTGAACGCTGACCATGCGGTGCTGGGGCTCTGGGGGCATGTGAGGGCCATGTGTGTGGATGTGCATGATGGCAAGAGCCTGGGGGAGGTCTCTGAGGCAGCGAGGTGGCAGTCTCTCTGGGCAGGGAGTGTAGGCGGTATGCTGCCAGGAGGTGTATTGTGTACGCAGGTGTGTGTGACTGTGTAGGTGTGTGTCTAGGTGGGTGCCAGGCTGTATGTATGAGTGTCAGGCTGTCTATGTCACTGGCAAAGGCGGACAGGAGAGAGCAGCAGGACCCGGGTAGAGACAGAATCTGGAGGAAAGAGAGGTCCCCAATAACCCCTCCAGGACCCAATCCCTCCTCAGGAATCCAGAGTTCCAGGCCAAGAAGCAGAAGAGGCCTGGGCTCCTGCAGAGAACTCCCAGCCACCCGCTGACAGTGACCACTGGCCCCTGCTGGCCAGCCAGTCCCACCCGCTGTGGACCTGAGGACAAGATGGGCCTGAGAACACCTCCTCTGGCAGGAATGAAGGAACCCCGGCCAGACCCTTCTCCCTTACCCCCAGAAAGGGCCGCCCAACCTCAGATGCCAGCGTCCCTGGAGGCAGGAGGATTTAGGGACCTGAGTGGCTGAAGCACCCACAAAACAGAAGACCTCCTGGTTAACAGAGCAGCCAGCCTCCCTTCTCTTTTTCTACTTCTCTGGCAAAAGAAAGAATGCAAAGCCCTAAAGTCCACCGTCCCCCAAAAGGAACACCCAGACACAGGGAAGGTGGACAAGAGGGAGGGGCAGGAATGAATGGGAGGTCCTCACCCATGGAGCCCACCCCCAACATATACAAAACCAAAGGTGTACAGAAGCTCCCAAGGCAGTCAAGCAGACTGGTGACCCAAGACCCACCCACCCACTAGGACTGATTTCATCACTCCAGGTCTGGACAGCTTCCCCCTTCACCTCCAGGCACCAAGACACAGACCTTGCTGGTTCAGTGAAGCACCAAATGTCCTCACCCAGGACTCAGGTGAGGTTGAGAGTAAAGAATACAACAGCTCCCCACAGCCAATTTTGTCTCCAAGGGTTCAAGGGCTCATACCCCAGCCCAAAAAACCCAAGGCAGATGTCTATTTCTGCTAGGGGAGGAGGCTGGGACATGAGAAAAGGCCCCCTCTTCTTTGGGGGTGGAGAGCAAGCCCAGGGGCCCACAGCTTCCTCTCCCTGCAGCACTCTCTGACCATAACCCTGTCACCGCCCCAGTGTATTCCCACCCCGGCACAGCCCCCTCCTACTGATTTCCCAGTCTCCCTCTCTATGGCCCCCAACCTTCTCCCGCAAGCTTCCGCTCCTCTCCCTCAGGCCCCCCATCTTTCCTGGCTCTCCACGGGCACAGACCCATCTCTGCCTCAAACACCTTGGCACCTTCCCCTCTGCTCCCTCCCAATAACCTCCTCTCCTTGGCTCCCATCCCCCAGTAAAGCCTGGTCCTCACTGGTGCCCCCAGCATGAAGCACTTGGCCTGGCCCCTGCTCCTTGCCTCTCCACTACTCTCTTTCCCCTCTCCAGCACCTCTCCTCCTCCCACGAAGCCCAGCTCCTCGCTGCTTTCTCCTGCAGACCCTTCAGAGCACAAGAGCTCCCCAGCCCCTCTGGCTGAGCACTGCTTCCAGCCCCTGGGGCTAGCACAGACTGGGGAACCCCCTCTTCAGAGCCTCCCTCGCAGCCCTCCCCTCCCCATCCCTCCCTCAACCTCCATTCACCCCAGCTCAGGGCCAGTGCCCCTTCCACAGGGAGGTTTCGACCCCCAACCCCCAGTCGCTTAGCCTCTTCTGTCACCCAGCCAGCCCTCTCAGCACGGCAGCGCCCCCGCCCCCCAATCCATCCTTCCTGCCTCCCCCGCCTCTCTGGTCGCTCCCCTCCCTAGATCGGCTCCCGCCCCCCGCCCGTCTTCGCCGCAGCCCCCCCCCCAACCCTGTACCTGGTTCTGGGGGCTCCAAGAACTGGAGGGTGGGGATCAGAGCCCCGGAGCCGCGGCGTCTCTGGCGGGTGACAGAACAGCAGCCAGCGGTGTCGGCTGCCTCGCGCCTCTCCAGCTCCCCGCCGCGTCCCCGCCCGCCCCGCCGCGGTGCCGCTTGGAGGAGGATGCTCTGCGAGTCAGGGCGGCTGCTCCCGCCGCCGCATCCCTGCAACACCGACTGACGGCAGCCTCAGCACCAGTGCCCGCCCCGCAGATGCGTGCATTGGACCAGGATGCGCTAATGGACGAGCGGCGCAGCCAATGAAAAGGCGTAGAAGCCGCCAGTCCCGCGGCTCCGTGGGCCCACCTCCGCCCCCAAGAAGGACCCAGGCATCCCGGCCCCAAGGCAAACGAGCTCTTCCCCGCCTTTCGCCGTCTTTAGCCCTGGCTCCCGGGACCCCAAACAGGCCGACCCCCAACCCAGCCCCAATGCCTTTTCTGGAAACCCAGGGGCTCATTGGATTGTGTCCTCGGGTCCCTCATCCCGCGGCCGGCGGGCTCATGTGGCAGCGCCCAGAGCTGGGACGAGCCAAAGGGGAGATTGTGGGCCTCAACTTGGGGCACGAAGCGAGCAAGACTGGTGTGGGACCCGAGCCGCAGCGCCCTCTGCTGGCTACGCCCAAGGGCAGGCCCAAACTAACAACGAGCCCAGGGAAGGGGTACCCTGCCCGCGGCTGCTGGGGGCTTCTTCAAGCCCCTAACCTAGCCTCTGCCTCCCACCGCCTGAGGGCTCCCTGGCTGCCACTTGAATTGAGGAGGGAGTGCCTTTGCTGGAATAAGGACGGATGTGGTGGGAGAGGGAAAGGTAGAGAGGGGATCCGGATAGACCTAGGGGCTTGGCGTTTCACAGCCCTGACTCATGAGAATCCCAGAGTTTGAAGCCTGATTCCCAATCCTTCCTGGAGCCCTAAACTGGGGTAAGAGTAGGCTTCAGGAAAGGGATGCGACTGCACATTGCCCACAAGGGAAACTGACAGCAGCCCCCTTTTCTGTTCTCCCTACCATGAGTTTCAGAGTGAGTGCGGTGCTGGGGTGAAGTTCTTCCCTGGAAGGGCGTCTGCATCACGGTGCCTGTGAGTCGGCGTGGGAGGAATGGGACACCACTTCACGCACTCAGCCAATGAAAAGTGGACCTGGCACCTAGTGCGTGTACCACAGAGTGGGACAGCTAGCTTCTGAGTGAAGCTGTGTGTATGTGCGTGTGTGTGTGTGTGTTCACCAGACCACTCTGCCAGCTCACTCCAGGATCCTGATTTCTGTTGCAGGGTCTGTGGTCTGCACAGCCGGTGGTAGTTGGTGCCTCCTTAGCCAGAGAAACATGCAGAACACTCCCATTCAGCCACCAATGCATGCATGCATGGGCACCCCAGCCATACTCACAGCCACACACACACCTATGCATACTTCCACAGGCACTCCCAAAGCGACACACAGGGACAGCTGCGGAAATGCGCCACCATGGTAAGACACCCACAGAAAGCACATGTTTGCTGAAGAATATATACAAACTTGTTCATACAGGTGCCTATGCACTCAGAGGCAAATACACGCCCAGGGGAGCAGGTGCACACAGAGGACCTGCCCACAGGCACCAAGCACAGAGTGGTCAATTACTGGGTGGGAACACCCACCCACCAGGTCTCCCTCCCCGGCCTCTGAAAGAGTGACAGGGGGATCCAGGCTGCCAGGGGTGTTTCCTTGGGGTCAGAAAGAGAGATCCCTGAGCCAGATCCCAGACCTGGGGCCCACTCTGACCTTGGAAAGACCCCCAGGCTGACCCCACCAAGGCCACTAGAGGAGCTAGAGAATGGGAACTGCTGAGTCAGGGCCGTGGATGTGAAATCCCCTCTCTGACCCCAGAGCCCACTGTCCCACCTAGCCCCCATGGCTCCTCTTCCTACAGCTGACACAGACACACACACACACACGGATTTATCCAGCTAGGCACGAGAGCACAGACGGACAGACAGGTGCAGACATAGTCATAGACCATGTCTCAAACCCTTGTAGGTGAGAAGGGGTGGAGGTAGGGCAGGGCCAGGAAAGAATGTAAGAGTGAGCTCCTGTCCCCACCCCCAGCTCCCTGAGCCACCTTTGCCCATCAAGGGCAAGAAAGGTCACCTGACAGCTGCTATACGTCCCTGCCCCTCCCCCCAGCTCCAAGGATGTCTCCCTCCAAGGCCCAAGGTTCAGACTACCTGATGCAGTTGGGACCCACCACTTCAAAACACCCTGCCCAATGGGCCCTCAGCCAATGTGGCCCTTCTCCAGTCACACACGGTGGAGGGGAAATGAAGCAAATACAGGGTGTGTGTTCGTGCACACACAATGTGAAGCTCATATACCATATTCACACGTGCAACCATGAAAAGACAGTCCCACATCACCTTCGCGGGCGGGGAGGCCCTGGGCACATTTATGCACACACACCACACTGCCAAGAAGCCCGGCTGGGGCTGGGGGCGGTGGGGAGGGTAGCTGACCAGGCTGCAGGGATGGAGGCAGCACGGGAGGCGGGCAGCGCAGGGAGCTAGCTGCTCTTCACAACACAATCGCCGTCTGTTGTTATAGCAACTCAGCCCCCAAATCGTGAAACGGATATTACAGCCTGGAGAGGGGGAAGGGCGGGAGGGGGCTGAGGATGGAAGGAGGGGCAAAGTAGGGGACCCAATGGAGGACAAGTCTGGGGGGTCCAACACAGGGCTGAAAATCAGCAGGGTGGGAGGAGACCCAAATGAGGAACAGGCCAGGAGGAGTGGGGTGTCAGAGGGGGAGATGGGCATTGGGTCAGGGACCCTGAGAGAGGGGGCTGAGGCCACTTCCTGGTCCACAGATATTGTGCTTTGCAGGTAGGAGTCAGGGTGCTCAGGCCTCCACCCAAATAGCCACTGTAGGACATGCCCCAGCTTGGGGGACTTGGGAGCTCCCACTCCCAGGGCTGCTATCTGGAGTCTCCAGACCCCAGGGGTAGCCTGGCCCAGCTTCAAAATCTTTAGAAGATACCCATTCATCCTCCTAACCTAGACCAGCCTTAGAAGTGGCCTTAGCCTTCCTCAGGTAGCAGTGACCCCTGGAAAAAAACCTCTGTGCTGCAAACTCAGGAGGGAGGAGCTGGGTTGGGAGAGGCCACAGGACGCTGAGAGCAGGATCAATATGCATTTCCTCTGGAAGTCACTGTCCTTCCGGCTGGCAGCAGCACCAGGCCAGGAGGCTGCAAGCCCAAGGAGTACAGCCCCCACCCCCAGGCAGGAAAGCTGCCCAGGCCCCTACCTCCCTCCCCCCACAGCCCACACGCTGGGCTGCCCTCTCCCTCCCATGATTCTCTGCAGTGAGCTCCCCATTGCTGGAAGTATTCAAGCAGGAGCTGAAAGGCCACCTGTCAAGCAAGGGAATTTCAACTGTGGGCTGAAGGCTATGGTTATGCAAGACCCCTGGGCCTGGCAATGCTGCGTGCAAAGAGTTGGTAGTTTCAAGTTGTTGGCCCCCAAGATTCTAAACTCTCAGGATTTCAGACGCTCTCCAAGACGCTTAAATTCCAAGGTTTTCTGGCCCCAAGATTCTATCCCCCAGGATTCCAGTCACCCCCGGGTTCCAGACACGTGAAATCCCAGGTCTTCCAAGATTTCTCTGACCACAAATCTCTAGACTCTAACATTCTCGTCCCTGCGAACGGACATTACTGCCCCCTGCCCCCCCTGCTCCCCTCCAGAATTCTAGGCTCTGACGGTCTGGGTTCATGACACGGGCCTTTTTATTCCTGGAAAATACAAATATTCACAAGAGTCTGTACAACCTTAGGGACACCAGGCCTGCCCTGCCCTCAGCCGCATGCCACCCCATGCCCCGCCCCCCAGCCCCGGCCTGCTGCCCTGGCCCCCAGGCTCCCTGCTGTGGTCCAGGTCTTTTCTCCAAGGCAGGCAGGAGTACTTGATCCAGTCACAGCTGGGAAGAGAAAAACAGAGGTGGTGAGGAAGATCTTCCCCCAAAAAGTAGGAGTCTGCCTGGCCCAGGCCATTTGGACAGAGCGCCCCTTTCCCTGGCTCCCCCTCGCCCAGCCCCCAGCAGGGAGGCTCTGGCACAGGCTGTGAAGGCTCACCGTCTTTACAAGTGGATGTCAAATACTCCGTCCTCCAGCGTCTGGACCTCCTCCTCCCGGATCTCTGCGGGGGGCGGGGCGGGGTTACAGGATCAACTCCTAGGTCCCGGTGCCTTCAGCGGCCCTTCCCCCATTCGCAGGAGGCACGCAGCCCCATCCCGGAAGCAGACCCATCCACCAAAAATCAATTCATTGAATGACCAAACTGCCCAATTTTTGAGGCTTTTTCTAGGTTTTCGTTTTGCCGCAGCTTTTTCGCAGCCACAGATTTGTCAGTGCAGTTTGCATAAATGTCAATTTACTGCATGTTTCTCATTGTAGACCCCAGCGCTTCTGGAAGGCTCGATGCAAATGGCTTTATCTTTTCTATTTTTGAGGACTTATGCCAGTCCGAAAGGTTGTGGTCAAGTGCCTTAGACCCCAGGTTAACATAGTTGTTTCGACTGCTCTCAGCAAAATAGTTTGAGGAATCATCATTCAGCAAAGTGACCTAAAACCATCAGAGACCCCAAAAGAGCTGCCAGGAGGAGATGTTCAGGGTAAGGGACTCAGAATTCTCAGAATGGCCTCCAGAGAAGCCAAAAAGGAAAATGCAGGTAAACAGCTCCCATAACTTCCTCCCCGGTCCATTGTCAATCTCCCTAACAAAATATGAGTGCGGCCGCAATGCCGAAGCATCTTTCATTTTTACTCTTCTTCATATATTAAAGTCTTTCTCCTCAGCCTCAGTGGGTCAAGGGTTCCCTGGCCACCTTACGGGACCCTTACCAGTCCAACCCTCTTCATCGCCCCACCAAAATAAGAGAAGTATTGTACAAACCCTGAAATGGTTTCCATCCGGGGTAAATTAAGACTTTGTCACAATGGCCCTGCCTCCCTTCCTCCACAGGCCGATACAGGATGAAACTCCTCCTTACCTGGAGGCCGGGAGCCTCGCCTGCGAGGCAGGGAGAAGCTGAAGGCGCGGTGGTGAGTGTGTGTGGGGGAGGGGGAGGGCGCAGACCCCTCCAGACTCACACTCTGGGCCCGGCGCCGGCACTCCACCGACAGGCGGTCCTTGCACTGTTTGTGGCAGGTCACACCACAGGCTGGGGGAGGCAGATGGGGAGCCCAGCCAGGGCCATTGGTCAGAACACCCTCCGTCCCATTCTCCAGGCCTGTACCTCTCCCCAGGTTCCTTCGCTCCTGAGCAGCTGCCCCACCAAAACAAGTCTCCTTCCAAAGTGCTCTTTTCATCCTACTTGCCATTCTATGTCCTCTCCAAAGTTCTCTGTTCCTGGGAGGCTGCCTCGCCAAAATAAAGACCTTTCACATATAATCATCATGCCCCTCTGGCTCCAAGGTACTTCACTCCTTTGCAACATCCCACCAAAATATAAGAATCCCCTCCCCCCGATAATAACTCTTCCAAAAAAACTCAGCCCAGGAACCCTGCCATTCCATCTCACCTCGGCATTTGAGGCCCTGTTTGTAGATGCCCAGGATCTGAAATAGAGGAGGGGTCCGTGCTGGCGGGAGGGATTTAAAGGTGATGGCTCTACTTCCTCCTTCTCAAGGGCAGAGGCTGGGACTGACCCTCTCTGGGGCCTTAGGGGTGAGGTTTAGGTGCAGGACAGCCAGAGGAGAGGCAGGTGAAATTAATGAGGCTGAGAGCTGGGACAGCTCTGGCAGAGGCGTGACAAGAAGGGAGAACAGGGCGGGGCGTGGGTGGGTGGGACCAGGGCAGGAGGGGGTGGCTTGGGCGGGGGCTCACCAGGGCCTTGCAGAGGCGGCAGGCAACGGGGCGCAGGGAGTTGCTCTCATGGAAGTTGTGGACGAAGCCCATGCGGCCGCCCAGCACGGAGCTGGAGCGTAGGAAGTAGGAGATCATCTCCTCCCTGCTGATGCAGCCATCCCTGTCGGCGGAGCGGGCGCACCTCAGTTTGAGCACTCCCCAGGAACATCCACCACCCACCTAACCCATCCCACTGGGAAGAACCCCAGAACCCCTACCGAGTGAAAGGTCCTCACCAAACGCCTGCTACAGACCCCTGGTGCAGGGAAGAGAAAGAACGCTAGGCCGGGAGTCCGGCAGACGCAGTGGCTGCTGCTAAGCTAGGTGTGTGGTCGGTCTTGGGCAAGTCACTTCTCCTGGGTTTCCTCCGCAGAAAAGTGGGGGTTAGGATTCCTGCCCTGCCCACTTCACAGAGTGGGGGTGTGAACACAAGGGGCTGTGCGCTCCCCCTGGGATTAGCGGCCTCTGTGTCCCAAACTGAGCTCTGAAAAACTGCACTTCAGAGCCACGCCAATGGAAGAGATCTCTGCTGAGTTCGGGGGCGGGGAGCTCTTGCGTAATCCTGCCGAGAGACGCCTGTACTCAGCGTTTCCCACCTTCCCCAGGGCTTCCCACGGAACCCTTTTCTCACCTACTCCCGCATTTTAGGGAAAGTGTGAGCATGTGCGCTGGAGAGAGACAGACCTCAGTTCAAATTCCGGCTCCATTACTTCCTGGCTGTGTGACCTTGAGCTGGCTAACCTCTCTGTGCCTCAGATTCCTCTTCTATAAACGAGGATAATACTAGTTCCTACACCTGGGGGGTGGGGGGGTCGTGAGGATTCACTGAGCTAGTGCACGTGAAGCATTTACGACAGAGTCTGTGTGGTTGGTTAGTAGGTGCTGGGCTCCCCAGGCTATTTCCATCAAGGCAGGCCGGTCCCTGTTACAAACTCCCACCCATCGCATCGGGGGCTCCGCGAAGTGATGCAGGCCGCGGGGCCTTGGGACAACTGGCCAGTTAGAAAAACACATAAGCCTGGATTCCAACCTCCTTCTGTGCATGAAAACTGAATTCCCACTGAGTTGAGAACACTAAGTAAAAATTAACATTATCAAAGTATCTGAAAAGGTGTAAGAGAATAATGTTGTAATCTTGAGGGCGTGAGAGCCTTTCCACACATAACACAAATCCAACAAATCAAAGGAAAAGACTGAATATTGAGCACACAAAATTTAAAATTTTTTTATATGGGAAAAGACAACATAAATGACAGACTGGGAGAAAATATTTGCAAACACATTCAACAACAAAGGGTTAATATCCATTAACAGAGATTCTGAAAATCAATGAGAAAAAGACCAACAAACCCAGTGGAATACAGACAAAGACTATGAACAGGCAATTAACAGAAGAAAGATAAGTGGCCAATAAACATTTGAAAAGATACCCTACTCCACCTAGGATTAAAGAAATGTGAATTTAATCAAGACACCATTTGTCAATTAGACTGGCAAAATTGTAAAGCTTGTTATAGATTTCACCGTTGGCAAGGAAGTTGGGAAATGGGCACTGGTTTGCTGCTGATGGGGTGCAAGCTGGCACAACCTTGCCTGAGGTCACTTTGGCAGTCTCTCTCCTAATTTAGAATGTGCATATCTTTTGATTCAATTATCCCACTTCTAGGAATTTCTCCTACAGAAACGGTGGCCTGAGTACATCGCTACAAAGCTGTTCACAGCAGCCTGGCGTATATTAATAGCGAAAACTGGGCACAGTCTACACACCCATCAGCAGGAGAATGGAGAGGCAGTGAGGCCCAGTGCATCGTGGAGTACTCTGAAGCTGTTCTAAAGAATGAGGTAGCTCTACATGAATTGGCACGGAGAGATGTCCATGGCAAAGGTTTAAGTGGAAAACAAAAGCCAAAAAAAACCCCAAGGCGTGCAGTTCTGTCACGACACGGACTAAAAACTGAAAACCCTATTGCTACAAATACCCAGGTGCTGGTTAAAATATATCAAAAAGTGCTGGTGAGTTTGCAAGAAAGAAATGGAAACGCCCAAGTTCCAGAAACAAAGAGGGGGTGCTTCAGACTGAGGCAGTGAGTTGGGGCGGGATGCTGCAGCTGCCTCAGGAGGGGTTGCTGGTCTCCCACCTGGTGAGCCAGGTGCTGGGATTTGATACCCAGCCAGGAGCCAGGCACACCAAGGCCTGGGGCTTGCAGGTGGTGGGAAGGGAAGGGAAGGCTGAGACTCCTGCATGAAGCTGGGACCTCGAAGGTCTCCGAGGGCTGCATCCTCACTGGGAGGGTGGCCTGGGAAAAAATCCACCCACCCACCCAGGGAGATAACATGGAACTCTGCCTCCACTCGGAGGGAAGAAACAAAGCCACCACGAGCAGAGCTAAATTTATACCATCATTCTGTTCGTCCACGACACAGACACAGGCAAACAAAATCTATGTCAATTTGCATGTGCGTGGGGGGAAAAAAAAAGACTGGAAGGATACACACACTGCCAAACCAGGAACACGGCTAACGGCGTTCCTAAGAGGTTATGTTAATATAGTCACAGGTAGGAAAGGAGCAAGGGAGCTTTCCACTTCTTACTTTACACACTTTGTTTGCTACAAATCTGCTTTACTACCTAATTTTTTTAACCATGGATTTTTGCAAAATGGAAACAAACCCTGAATTTTTTAAAATATGGATTGACATTAAAAAATAACTCAACCTGAGACGGACTGTACATTTTGATTGGAATTTTGTCTGCGCAGCAAAGCAGGGATATGAACATGGTTGCAGTGGGCACATTTAACCAACCTCAGACAACCAGTTATTTACCCAAATGGTCAGCTTGTGAATTGTTGATAAGCAAGTGGATGCTGCTAATTACAGGCCTTTCTCATCTATTCATTGAAACAGGCTACCCAGGAGTTCAACTGGCCCACACTTTTTGCCAGCTATGAACTCCACAAATAAAATGGTGTTTGTGTAGCAACAGTCCCCAGGCCACAGTCTTTGTAAGATGCAGGGGGAAGCCCCACCTGTCCCAATGAGTGAGGGAGCCCTGTGCCTCTGTAGCCAGCAGCCGGCCTCCCCACATTGGCAGCTTTCTCGGGCCAGATCATCTGGTCCAGTGGCCTGACCTCCACAGGAGGAAACTGAAGCCCAAGGGGGAAGTGAGCTTGCCTTCCCTCTCCCCCAGCTCCCAGCCCTCCTCACTGGTTCTGGTCGAGGTCCCCAAAGGCGCTGAGGTAAGGGAAGTTCCCACGGATGATCTGGAACTCTTCCTGTGAGATGTGGCCATCCCCGTCGACGTCAAAGTTCCGGAACACAGACTGAGGGGCACACAGGGCAGAAGAATAAAAGGGCCATCAGCTTCATCGTGCCCACGTTCTCAGCCTGTGTCTCAGATGTGGGCAGCTATCCATCCCCCCACCACCTCCCTTTCCCATGCCCCCATGCCTGCTGAAGGCTGAGTGCTGGCCCTTGAACTTGGCACTGGTGATATAGTTCCTGGGCTGATGACCTGGCAGAACCAGCCTTGACTGACTACTGTGATCCTGTCCCCCCCACCCCTCAGGCTTCAGAGCCGGCCACCACAGGGCCTCACCTCCACCATTTTCTCGATGTGTTCCACAAAGAGTGCCTGATCCAGCTTGGGTTTGGCAGCCGAAGTCCATTCCTCCAGCACGGGGGCCCGAGGAGGTGGGGTGCAGCTTGTGGGGCTGGTTGGCTGTGGGAGTGGTCAGGCCTGAGCGAGGGCCAGGGGTGAGGGAGCCCAGGGCCCAGGGGAGCAGAGAGGAGAAACCCCGAGGATAAGGGAGCCTGAACACGAAGCAGGAAGAGGGAGGCAGTGGCTAAGTTTGAGGCTCAGTTCGAGCCCTCCCTAGGACCACCCACCCCCCACCTAACCCCACCCCACTGGGAAAACCCCTACCAGGCACAAACTCTCACAACCTGGGCTTCCCAGGAGGGGCAGCGGTGGGAGAGGAAGAGCATGGGCAGGGTGGAGGAGAGTGTCCTCGCTCACCGAGGACTTGGAGCGCGGCTCCCGCTGCAAGGACAGCTGGTAGAGCTCATCTTCCGTCTGGTACTGATCCAGAGACACCTGCAACACAGGTCTGATCATACCCCCGGCCCTTGCTGACTTCAGGAGCCCACTGCCCAGAGCCTAGGGTCACAGGTCCATCTAGAAATCGCAACTCAGCCGTGAGCCCAGTCCAGAGCAAGACTCAGGACAGAGGCCAGCTTAGAACACACCCCAGCAACCGCGTTCCAGCCTAGCATACAGACCAGAGCCCACGCTTGCCCTGAAACCTTCAGCACAATGCGCACGGCCAAGATCTCAGCCCAGAATCCAGGTCAGACCCCAGCCGAGAGCTCTGAAATCCACCCCCAGCCTAGACCCCAATCCAGCACCCAGAATCCAGCTAGACTTCAACCCTGATCCCAGTCCAGAGCCTAAGAAAAGCTAAGAATTCACTCCAAACCCAAAACCTAAGCCCCAGTCCAATGTCTAGAACTGGTCCAGATCTAGACTAGAGCCCCCTTCTACCCTACACCTCAAAACTGAGTCTACGGTCAAGCCCAGAACCTCAGAGCTCAGGACCATGATTAGAAACCACCACACCCAGAATCCAGAGCTTGGCCCTAAACCTTAAACATGACCCAGTGCTAGGGACTCAACCCAGAGACCATACACCAGCCTCAGCCCACAGTCCTGTCTGGAGCCTGGAACCCATCTCAGAGTTCACTCCAAACCCTGGAGCCCAGGCTGGCTCTTAGTCCCTTGACCAGAACTGAGAACCCAGGGCCAAGCCTGCAGCCACATGCACACCCAGGACCCAGGGTGGTTGCCAGCCCTGGCGCCTGGCCCCTCACCGTGAGCAGGCTCAGCAGGTCAGGGTTAGCCTGCACTGGTGGCCGAAGGCTGGTCACCATGGCCAGCTCCTCCAAGATGCTGAAGAGCTGCTTCATCTTGGCCCCATTAAGTCGACTCCGGGCAGGATCGAGCCAGTCAGGCAGTGCCAGCTGCAGGGCCACCAGGTCCTTGAGGTGCACACCCAGGATGGGAAAGCGGAAGCCCACACAGGCTGCCAGCCGCCGCCGGTAGTTGCTGTAGTTGCCGGTGGCCGTCACTAGGTCGGTCAGATGTTCCCAGAGCTGGGGGGCAAAGGGTAGAAGGTCACACACATACCCACATCTCTGGCTTAACCATCGTCCCCACTCAGCCCTAGAAATGTGGGAGAGGATGAGGTTCAGAGTCAGGGAGGGGTAAAAGTCAAAATCCTCCCTCACTGTCCCCCAACACTGGCTCCCTTAGCCCCTGAGGGTCAGAGTTCATAAGTCATGAGTTCCGGGAACACCTACTGCCCAATACCACAGCTCCACACCAGGCGTGGCCACAGATTACCAACATTTAACAGGAGAAGAAATGGAGGCTCCGGGAGGTAGTAGAGTAGATTCGTAAACTGGAGTGGACTTACAGTAAAATATTATGTGGTAATGGAAGTGAGTGAGCGACTGCTCCCCGTAACAGAATGTGAGAATGAAAGGAAATATAAAGTAATATAAACAACGTAATTCCATTCACAGAAAGTTCAAAAACTGGCGACAAAAGCCCAGTCTGGGGATACATGCATAGGTTGGTAAAGCAAGTCCGTCATCGCTCGTGAAGTGAGGACATTGGCTCCCTCTGATGGGGAGGGAGCTACGCCCTAAGGTGCTGGGAGCTTCGGGGACTGTGTCAACATTCTATTTCTTGGCCCGTGTGGTGGTCACACAGGCATCTTCTTTACCGTCTTTCTTTAAACTGTACATGTGTAGTATGTACTTTTCTATATGTACGTCACCCAATATCTTAAAACAAAATGAAAGAGGAAAACAAAGCCTTGGAATCAGACAGACGTGTGAGCCCCCACTCTGCCTCTTTCATTGTTTAACCTGGAAAAGGATTTAACCCCTCCGAGCCTCAGTTTCCCCATCTGTCAAATAAGGGCAGCAGTGCCCAGCGGTGCTCGCTTGCTGCCGAGTTCCCAGGGAAGCTAGGCCTGGGGAGCCTGGCCCCAGGGCTCGACAAGGCTGCACCCGACCCCCCAGTCCCAGGCACCTTGACGGTCTCAGGGCTAACGTGGCTGTGGGTCTCCTTGAGGCGAGAGATGGAGCTGTGGCTCAGGCCCCCCACCACCGCCATCAGCGTGTTGAAGTTCTGCAGCTGCAGCAGTTTCTGGGGGACACAGCGGAGGGAGGCAGGAGTCACTAACCGAACCCAGAATTGGGCCCAGCGTTTCTGGAGTGGAGGCAGAGGGATCACGGAAAAGAAGGACTCGGCCAGACTGGCATTTGGGGAGGTGGAGAGGGGACAGGAGAGGGACAGGCACCTCTGCCACATGGACGAAGTGCGTGATGACCAGGGCCCGCTGTGGGGCTGTGGGCTTGCTGAGAATCATGAGCTGCACCCACTGCGAGACACTATTGAAAAGGGAGATGAATCGCTCCAGGACGGGGTTGTCCACAGTGCAGCCGTGGGTCACGAAACTGTGGTAGTCCTGGAACTGGGGGGTGGAAGGGGGGCAGCCTCAGTGCCCTGTGGGCCTCTCCCCTTAGCCATGACCTCTCCTTGCCCTCCACATGCCCTCTGGTGGTTACACAGAAAACAGCCACCCACCTCCCTGTGACCCCACCTACCCCAGGGTCGCTGTCCCTTCTGGGACCCTAGCCCCAGCCTGCACCCCACCCTTGACCCCAGGCCCTCGGGCCACACCAGGATCTTGCTGAAGGAGCGATACTCCAGGTAGGTGAGATGCTCCGCCAGCTCCATGGGCTCCAGGTGGTCGAACAACAGAGACATCTTGCGTTTTTTCTGTCCCACAGGGTTCCGCTGAGTCACCTGCCGCTTCCACTTGTAGGTCGGGCTGGGGGACGGGGCAAGGGCAGTGAGCCCTTTGCGGGAGGTGCCCCGCACTCATGCAAACAGCCACTCCAGCTGACTGGGGACGTCCACAGTGCCCCCAGTCCCCGAACTCCTGCAGTCTCCCCCCATCACGCACCCCACACACACGCATGGAAGACGCACTCGGTGCCAAGGCGCTGTGCTAGACGCGGGGGGTACAGAGATGAACGAGACGTGGTTCCTGCCCCCAAGGAGCTCACAGGCTACGGAGGGAGACAGACACAGAAACAGTCACGAAACAGCGTGGCGCGTGTGCAGGTCTTTGCACGCAGTGCCACGGGGGAGCAGAGCAGGGAACAGTCTGCCCTGAGAGCACCTGGACCCTCCGAGCCCGTAGACACTCCACATAGAGCCGAGGGTGGTAACACAGAGAGGCAAGGGGACAACATGAGCAGAGTATCATGATGGGAAAGGACATGGGTCTGGAGAATGGTGAGTGGACTCACAGGACTACAGGATGAGGTGCGTGGGATGGGCGCTGGGCTGTGGAAGATGAGAGGCAGGAGGCCACGAGTGGCCTTAATCTCTAGCCGAGACATTTTGAAGGCGACAGAGAACCACGGAAGGTTTTTAAGCAAGAGAGTGACGTGACCCTCACTCATTCAATTCAACAAACATTTATTAAGCGCAGACAGCGTAGGATGCCGAATGCCCTCCCTGCCCCAGAGCTCCCCCCACGCACACGCTCTCGATGTCAATGAGGCTGCTGTGCCTGCGGTTCCCTTCTTGGTCCAGAAGAGCTTTCAGTTCCTTGATCTGCTCAGCGAGCTCAGGGTTCAAGTCAAACTCGGCTGGGAATGCTGAGATCCAGTACCTGAAGGGGAGTGGGAGTCACCCAAGACAGCCCTTCCCCCCAAACCCCTGGTATTGCAGTTCCCCATAAAGAGGGAAAGGGCCTCAAATCATGGTTCCCCCTTTCCTAGCTCTGTCCTTCCCCACCCCCACCGGGCAGTACCAGCAAGGGGCAGGCCCGTGGCATCACTCCAAGGGTGGACAGAGCCTGGGACAAACCCACACAACTAACTCCTTCAGGCCAGAGAGTAACCTGAGAGAAGGAGGCAGAAGAAGGGGAGACAGCACCCCAGCAGGAAGACTCACCGGACCAGATGGCATGTTTTCACCTGCAGCGAATTGGAGTTGTCCTTCCGGGATTGTTGGTAGGTGAAAGAGAGTTAAGGAAAACCAGGATGCAGCCTAAATCTAGAAAGGGAGGCAGGGGATGGGGCCTGGTTCTAAGAGAATTGCTGGAGATGGGGTCTGGGGGTGGGGGGCGCCCAGGCAGAAGCTCTGGAAAGAGACTGAAAGGCGGATGAGGGGTGAGCTTTAGGAGGGCAGGTGAGAGGAAAGGGGGCTAGGTTCTGGGGGCAACTGCGAGCAGGGCCTGGTTTCTGGGAGAGGCAAGAGGGAGACCAAACTGGTAGTATGGAAGGGTCCTAGACTGTGGGGAGGGAGAAGGCAAGACCCAGGTTGGGGAGACAGTCGGGGGCGGGGCCTAGGCCCTAGAGGGAGGCTGGGCCAAGCCTGAACTCTGGGGTGCAGGAGGGGCCCAGCTCTAAAAGTGAAGCCCACTCCTGGGCTCGCTTGGGGACTGGACTGCAGGGCCCTTGGCAAGGCCCGCGAAGGATATATGTGGAGCAGCTTTGCCGCCAGCTCGGAAGAAGGGATGTACCATGGGTGCATCATGAGGAACATGCGCACCAGCTGCGGGTCCCGCACCTTCCCAGAGTCATCTGACTCCGAAGGGTCGAAGAGAAGCAGGTTGACTCTCCGGCCAGCAGCCATGGTCCCTAAACCCTAGCCCTCAGCCTCACAGGTATCTATCTGCATCACCGCCCCCCGCCCTTGCCCATCGACTTTCCCAGGATTCCAAAACCAGGAGGCAGGTTAGAAAGAAGAGGCAGGTTAGTGCGAAGGGTGGGAGAGATACAGGCAGGATCCGAGGAACTGGAGGAGGGGAGCGTCTGAGCCGGGCCCATCCTCGGGAGGGGAACCAGCTGGAGCGGAAGGAGCCTGGGTTCCCCAGAGTCAAGAATCCAGAGGTCATTTCCTGAGTGCCTGGGGGAAGGGGCACCCCTTCACCAGATAAGCCGCCCCGCATCAGCCGGAAACAGCTCTCGGGCCGGAGATAGAGAGTTCCTCCGGATTCCCGGGGGGGAACAGATTATGCCCCCCGCATGTCAGAGTCTGGGGACCCCGTCCTGCCTTCATTGTCGGCATACTAGGGAAGTGAAACATGTTATCTTCCCGAAGCATGGGGACCTCTCTACGATGAAGAGCTGGCTTTTGTCAAAGAGGATGCAAAATGCGGAGCTGAGTGGGTCCGGACCCGGAGCCGGCCCTGGGAAGCGGGGGCCCAGGTTCGGGCCCCAGCTGGGCTCAGGCTCGGTGTATGCTCGCGTGCCACTCACCGAAGGCTTCGATGCAACCGCGAAGCAGCTCCTCCACCGTGCAGCCCTTGTCCAGGTCTACGGTGCCCGCCATGGCCGCCGGCGTGGGTAGGCTGGATCAAGCTGCGCTCCCGGAGCCTCCCACGGGTCTGGGACCGGACCCCTGTCCCGAGAGAGGTAGAGTGGGAGTCTGCGGAGGCGCTGGCCGCGGGGAGCCGCTAGTGGGCAGGAATAGGGCGGGGGCGGGCACGCCCCCTGCTGGGCAGGGGCGGAGTCGTCAGCAGTGGCCACTCCCGGGGTTAAACGGTCTGGCCCGGGATGGTGCAACCCACCAGTTGGGAAACGGGCTAGCCGAGAGACTTCCGGCCCACCCTCGGAGTCACCAGAGGGCCGAGGGACTCTCTGGGGATGAGGATGACCCTGGACTCCGGGGGCTTGTTGATGCCCCTGCCTCCGTAGGTCCTCTTCTCCTCACGCCCTCTCCCGAGAGGCACCTGCAGCTACCGCAGCTCGGCTCTACGCCCCTCTCGCTTCCCTCCCTCCACAGCCTCCCTTCCCCCGCAGGGTTATTTTGGGAACCCAGAGCCTGAGGGGACCTCGGAGGAATTTCTCTCTGGGATGGGAGGAGGGAGGAACCCAGGCGTCCTGCCCCCTTCGCCCCCTCCCGGGTTCCGGGGAAGGGGAGGCGGGGCTGAAGCGGCCCCCAGGGGCTTGCCCTTAGGGAGAAGGGCTGGAATGGAGAGGAACATTCTTAGGGCGGGGGTGGTGGTGGGGGGAGCCCGCAGCAGCCCGGAGGCGTCAGCTGGAAGCCTGAGCCTGGGAAATGCGTGCTCCCTAGCCACCTCCTCCATGAAGGCCCCAGGGATCCCCGCTCAGCCTTTATGCAAGCCACCCTCCTCTCCAGCTCAGGCTCCTGACCCAGGCTTTCATACTGCACAGTCGACCTGCGAGCACATACCCTGGCTGGCCACACACAGAGTAGGGTGCCCAGAAGGGGGCGCCATAGACAGGGGGCTGGAGAGTGCCTGTATGACTCCACCAGCAACTCCAGTAGGCACCCATGCAGGGACACTCATTCCATACCCGAGACCAGGGACCCACATTGGGGTGCAAGACGCCCTGGCTGGCTCACACACACCCAGGCCTAGGCGTTCGCCTCTCATCCTCTGTGTCACACACACAATGGCACCCACACCCTGCGCACAGCTAGAACCCTCAGGCAAAATATCTAGCTTTCTACCTCAGAATGCAAACCCATTCATGGGGCCGCTGTCGGACCTTCTGCTCACTCCAGCCAGGCCAGCCTGGAGTTCCTCAGCCATGGCTGCGCTGACATCTGCACACGTGTGCACACATGCCAGACAGTGCACCTACACGCATGTACACTCTCCCACATATGCACACACTCCTGTGGGCGCGCACACACGCCCATTCCACCACCACCCCTTCATCTGCGGTCTAGGGCCGGCCCTTGGGCCAAACACCTTAACACCCTTCACCGCCCTCCTCCCGCCACTGGCACGGAAAAGGTAGCCTGCCTCGGGCTGCGGAGCGGGGAGCCAGGGCTCCTCCACGGAGTTCTTTAGCGGACTTTTTCCTAGGAGCCACCCAGGGCCATCCCCTCCTGACTCTGCCGCTTCCTTGCTGTTTGACCTTGAGAGTCACTTGGCCTCTCGGAGCCTTGATTTTCTCACATGTCAAATGGGGGTTCCGTGCGGGGGCAAGTCCATTGAGACGTAGCTGGAAAGGGCCGAGGGCACCGCGATGCCGCCCCCTCCCGCGGGTTATCCAGGGAGCCTCAGCTCTCTCTGCAGTTCCCTCCTTCCCCAGACCCCTGCCGCAGACTCCCCACCCAACAATCCACTCGCTGCCCCAGGGGGCCTCTAGGGACCCAGCCCTCCTCCTCGCTTTGTCGCACCCGCGCACGCTCCACTCACTCTTGGGACCTGCGGCAAGGAGTCCGCGCCCGGCCCAGGAGGCGCCACCTCCGTGCGCTCCTGCCCGCTGGCCTTGCTGCGGTTGCGGCTCCCACCCGCTCTCCTCTTCGCGGCCCGCTCCCCGCTGCCCCGCCCCCGCGCTACCGCCCCCTTCCCTCCCCGCCCCTGCGCCCCTGCGCGGGGCTCTGCACCGCTGCTGCGCCTCCCCCACCAGGGCTCCCTCTCGCCCCGCACACACGGCGGTCCCTGCGGCAGCTTAACCCCTCCCCTGCCGTGCAGCCCAGAGGCCAGAAATGCGCGGGGGAGGGGGGGCTGCGCCACTGGCTGCGCTACGGGTGGGCGAGCGGAGGTCAGGCCGCTCGGGACGTGGAAGGCCCTATCCCCCCACCCCAGATGCCCCTATGCCCCCCGCCCTGCCTGGTGTTGGGCAGAGGAAGCCGGGAGGGGCAGGAAGCGGACTGCGGTGGGGAAGGGGCGCCCCGCCCAGCCCCCCGGCCCGGGTTCCTGTTTTCGAAACACACCGTTCCCACGGGGCTACCCCGACCCAGGGCCAGACGTCTTCCTGCAGGCAGCGTGGGGCACAGGCCTGGTGGCGATCTGGGGCGTGGGGCACCGGGTCCCTGTGACAGTTCGGCAGAGAGGCTAGCGCAAGATGGGAGCGTTTTGGAGAGAGGGTCCTGTGGGAAGGGAGGAATGAAAACGCCGCTACCTGGAGACGAGACCTCGACGCCTGGGGGTGGTGTGGGGGGAGCTCCAGCTCACACAGGCGGGACTGGGGCCCCGGAAGCCTGGCTCCCACGGTGCCAGATGGAAAGGGGCAGATGCAAGCTGCGGGTGGGTTCTCCACAGGTCGGAGGCTGGAGGCCTGGATGCCTCTGGCAGAAAGGAACTTGGGAGGGGCAGCCACAGGCAGTTGGGGTCCCCACAAGCCAGGCCTAGGGGAGCTAGTAACCGTTTCCGGACTTTGGGTTCAAACACACTCACTATGAAACCACCCGCCCCAAACGTGCCCCACAAGACTTGCCACTCCCTGACTCGGTGCCGGGGAGTCAAGACCTCCCCCACACTTGAATCTACACAATACGAAGCCTAGTAACAGGCCTTTTCTGGTCCTCAGTTTCCCCAAAATGAGGTGGGGGCAACTTTGGCCTAGCCTAGACAGTCTGTGAACGTCCCCCACTCCAACACTCCCCTGACTTTTTGTTGAAGCAGAGCCACCTGCTTAGAGACCCTTAAAACGCCGCAGTGGGGCGGGGCTGAGGGCGGAGTTAAGAAGGCGCCAACCTTCCACAGGCCCCTCCCCCTCCCTGATTCCTCTCCAGACACTGTGAATCTTCAGTAGTCCCAGAATCCAAGTCCCGGCTTCCAGCCTTTCTGGGCCCCACCCTAGCGGACGCCCCACCCTCAGCCAGCCTGGCAGGCTGCTGACCTAGTATGGACACAGCATTGGGAAGAGAGGCGTGGAGGGTGACGTCGGGAAGGGGGCTGGAGAGTCCCGGGCTCTGTGTTCATGGGCTGCTGACCCCTTCTGCGGGGACGCACCTGCTGTGGGTGGGGGTAAGCCACGGTGACTGCGCAGCTGCTATTGTGCCCGCCCGAGCTAAAAATATTTCCCAACGGAGAAGTTAAGGAGGCTTCCAAGGAGAATCAATTTATTGGGGGGTGGGTGCAGTTGGTCAGACCCATAAATAGCAGGGAGCAGGAAGCCTGAAGACAAGATGGGAGCAGTGTCCTCGGTCACACTGGATGCTGTGACCTCAAGGCTGGGGGTAAATGAGTGTTTCAGGAAGAGGCTTAGAGATCTAACTCCAGGACCCCACCCTTGGATGAGGAGCTGGGGCTGGACCAAGGGATTGCACACAGACTCAGCAGCAGGTTTAGGCTCTGGTGTGGAGGCTCAGATAATCTCATCAGGGGCGGGCAGGGGCTGGCGGGAAGGCTCGACGCCCCAGATCTCCCGGGCGTACTGGGCAATGGTGCGGTCACTGGAGAACTTGCCGGAGGTGGCTATGTTCCGGATCACCATCCGCGTCCACTCTCTTGGGTTCTATAGGCCAAAAGGGAATTCCGGGTTCACTCTGCAGGTGGGGTCCCCAGCTTCCCCCCCCCCAATCCCAGCCAGGGCCACCAGAGCCCTGCCACAGCCCCTGGCCCAGGACCCCTCCTTACCTTGAACAGCTCACTGACTTTCTCCTGGCATTTAATATAGTCTTCATAATCTGCAAAGACTTTAAACCTGGAGGGGAATGGACAGGCAGGGAGCTCCATGAGGTCAAGGGCCAAACCCATCCTGTCCTGGTGGACTTCTGGGGACCTGGAGAGCGATGCTGCTTCCAAGGGAGCCAGCCCCAGTTGCCCAGGACCTCTGTCCAGCCTCCCTAACTCACCAAGCCCTGCACAGCCCAGCAGCCCCACCTGCCCGATTCCCTGAGTGGCTAGCTCACCGGTCATGGTGCATGAGCATGTTGACAATGTCCTTGAACAGGTCAGGCTGATTGGGGGAGAAGAAGCCACTGCTGAGCTGCTCAATGATCTGCCGAAGCTCAGGAATCCGATCATAGTACTCCTGGGCGTTGTACCTGCAGGGAAGAGCTGAGGTCAGCACCCAGGAAAGGGGGGCCTGGCTCTTCCTCCAAAGAAAAGCCCAGAAATCCTAAGCCTCAGGGTCAGCCTGCTTCTGCCCTCCCTACAGCTGCCACTGGAGTTCCTTCCCTGGAGGCCTTCTCCCTTCTGTGCTCAGCTTTTTGTCCCTCTTGATGAGGATGAGGATGAGGAAACCGAGGCCCGGAGAGGGCAAAAAGGAAGCAGCAGAGCCCACACACCACCACCTGACCAGTGTGTTTGCTCCATGCATGGCTTTCTCCTCCACTACCCCAGATCCAAGCCTGGCCTCACCTTCAGGCTCTACGAGGAGTTGACAGGTACACCCTAAGGAGTACCCTTAAACTCAGCAAGCTCACTGCTGCGCCCAGCGCCTGCTTTCCTCCCATGTTCCACTTTCTGAAGCAACACAACCCATCTCTCTAACACCTGGGCTCAAAACCGCTCCCAAGGCCACTCTCACCTCTTCCCTTCCCTCCCTTCTTCCAACCAGAGACCAAGGCCACCTCCTCAACAATGTCCCCATTCCTCATCCCCAACACTGGCCTGCTGCAAGTGACTGTCCCAGCATTAAGGTGTGAGTCCCCAGACTGGTCTCCCCCCGCCCTGCGCTTTGCCCCCTCCAGTCCAGTGTCCATCCTGCAGCCAAAATTGTCCTTCTGGAGCCTAGTGCTGAACGTCGCTCAAAATATTTCACATCTCCCTCCTGTCCAAAGGACCAAGTCTGAACTTCCTAGTCAGGCTTCACAGGAGAGCTTCCCCTCAATATTGAATGCCAGCTCTTACAAGCTGTTGGTGAGGGTGTGACCTGGTACCAACTTTCTAGAAAACAACTGGGCAATATGTATCAAGAGCCTTAAGAACTCATACTTTTTTAATGAGAAATACTCCCTTCTAATAATTATCTTAAGGAAATAATCAGAGATATAAAAGGCTGGTCATTATAGTGATATTTATATCACCAGGGGGACCAACTTTAATGCCCAACCATATGGAGTAGTTAAATAAGTTAGAGCGTGTCCATAGGATGGAGCACTATCCCAATAATCAATAATTTAAATGGTTTTGAAGACTACATGGAAAATACCTCTCCAACGTTAAATAAGATATCAGGATTCAAAATTGTACATATAGTACTCCCAACTTCTAAAAACGATATATACACACACATATATAAATATATATAGAAAAAGAAAACTGTGACTTTAGCCCTGGCTGGTGTGGCTCAGTGGATTGAGAGCCGGCCTGCAAACCAAGGGGTTGCTGGTTCAATTCCCTGTCTAAGGCACATGCTTGGATTGCAGGCCAGATCCCAAGCAGGGGGCGCATGAGAGGCAACCACACATTGATGTTTCTCTCCCTCTCTTTCTCCCTCCCTCCCTCCCCCCTCTCTAAAAGTAAATAAAGTCTTTATTTACTTCTTTTTTAAAGATTTTTTTATTATTTATTTTTAGAGAGAGAGGAAGGGAGGGAGAAAGAGAGGGAGAGAAACATCAATGTGTTGTTGCCTCTTGTGTGGCCCCCACTGGGGACCTGGCCTGCAACCCAGGCATGTGCCCTGACTGGGAATTGAACTGGCAACCCTTTGGTCCACAGTCTGCACTCAATCCACTGAGCTACACCAGCCAGGGCAATAAAATCTTTTTTAAAAAGCCAAACAAACCATAATGCTACCCCTGGCTGCTGTGGCTAGGTGGATTGAGTGCCGGCCTGTGAACCAAAGGGTTGCAGGCTCGATTCCCAGTCAGGGCACTGGGTTGCCTGCCAGGTCCCAAGTAGGGGGTACATGAGAGGCAACCACACACTGATGTTTCTCTCTCTCTCTTTCTCCTTCCCTTCCTCTCTCTCTACAAATAAATAAATTAAATGTTAAAAAAAAAAAGTAATGTGCCCTGGTTGGTGTAGCTCAGTGGATTGAGCACTGGCCTGTAAACCAAAGGGTTGATGGTTTAATTCCCAGTCAGGGCACATGCCTGGGTAGCGGGCCAGGTCTCCAGTGGGGGGCACATGAGAGGCAATCACACATTGATGTTTCCCTCTCATTCTCCCTCCCTTCACCTCTGTATAAAAATAAATAAATAAAATCTTTAAAAAAAACCCAAAAAATGTAATGCTAGGGAAATATCTCCTCTAAAGAACTGAGTTTCTGGCCACAAGCACAATTAACTACTGTATTCCTATTTCCCTTTTTGCCATGGCTACCAGGGAGCTAAGAATTTAAGCTTATTTCCAGTTCCACAAATAATATTCTCTCTTAGGATTGATATAATTTTCTCTTCCTTTTCATTCAATTCTGTGTTACTTCTTCCTTTTCCCATGTTATTAAACTTTTTTTATATATAAGTTACCTCAAAAGTTTTCGAGAATTCTGCTGGCATAATGAAGACCTTGTGCAGCCTGCAGTAGCCTTTCCGGTCATGCCTCTCGCTCCCAGCCCCACCCTCCAGCAGCCACACCTTGGGGCCTCCTGCCCACCGACTGTGAACTTAAGAGCCTGCGACCCCCATACCCTCTCTGGTCAAGCTTCGCCACGTCCTCCTCACGCATGCCGAAGATAAAGAAATTCTCCTCCCCTGCCTCTTCCGCCATCTCCACGTTGGCCCCGTCCATGGTGCCGATGGTCAGGGCCCCGTTGAGCATGAACTTCATGTTGCCAGTGCCCGAGGCCTCGGTGCCCGCAGTGGAGATCTGCTCAGAGAGGTCAGCGGCTGGGATCACTGTGGGGCAGCAGCAGGAGGGCAAGATCAGCTCTGGAAGAAGCCCTGCCCCAGCTGGGCTGCTGGAGGTAGGCTGGCCGTAGGCATAGCCAGACTTAGAGCTCCCCTCACCGCAGCCCTCCACACTCCAACAGCTGAGTCTCCCTCCCATCCCCCATCTTCTCGGTGACTGTCGAACCCCTGGGGTCTAACCTGGACTCCCCACCCTGCTGCATCGTGTGACTGGACAAATGCCAACAAGGCCCCTCTCCTTGTAGTATCACCTGTACTGCCAGAAACTCCACCATGGCGGGGACAGCCTCATGGTTCAATTATTGCCCTTTCCAGATTCTTCTTTAAAGTGCAAGTACCTCCAGGAGAGGTGACTAATACCTCTTCTGGGCACCAAACTAAACAGAGCCTCCCTAAGGTCCCCACAGGTGACACCCCACCTTTCTCGGCCAGTGAGACTCTGTAGTTCTCCAGGAAGATCACTCGGAGTCGGTCTCCCACCACTGGGTCGTGGTTGACCACATCCCCAATGGACGTGATGAGTTTAATGATCATCTTGGCCATGTGGTACCCAGGGGCGGCCTGTGGGGGGCAGTCTGGAGTCAGCTCCAGGGCCCAGCCCCCTACCCCCATCCTGCAACCCAGCCAAGGCTGACCTCAGCCTGGACACCAAAAGACCAGAGCCATGGTCTTGTGGCCCAGCTTCTCACCTTCCCCCCAATCATCACAGTGCGAGGCACAACAAACTTATTGGGGTCCTTCTTGATGCCTGTGGAGAAAGAGAGGCATGAAGTGGACCGGGTTCTCCCTCTGGGCAGTAGCTACTGACAGTGCCCACCACCCGGCCAGGGGCCAGGCTGGGGGACGGGAGGCCTGACTGGGCAATCATTTGCTATGTGACCTCGTATCTGTCCCATCCCTCTCTCTGAGCCTGTTTGCCTGTCCATAAAATGGGATGGGGATAATTCTCTGTCCCAAGAGTTGTCCCGAGGCTAAAGGAGCTGTTGACTCAGAAGCATGCAGTACGCTGGGAGGTACACGGAGGAGGGAACCAGGTGACAGAGTGGGTCCCTGCCACTCACGGTTGTACATGGTGATGATGTGGAGGCAGTTGAGGAGCTGGCGTTTGTATTCATGAATCCGCTTCACCTGGACGTCGAAGAGTGAGTTGGGGTTGATACGGAGTTTGTATTCCTTCTCTAGATAAGCAGATAACTTCAGCTTGTTTTCCTGAAGGCAGGGGAGTGGGGGAGAGCTCACCAACAGGCCTCAGCCTCAGGCAGTCCAACAGTCTCAGTCTTTCCCAGGAAGGGAGGGGACACAGGGCTCACATGCCACCTTCATCCACTCCTACACCGGGGCAGACATTGCTAATCAATGTCAGCACTCTTCCAGTGAGGGCCGATGATGCTTTCCCACCATGGACTCCACGCAACTGCTACCAGTGGCCTGACGTTGCAGGAGACAGGAGCTTATTGGCCATTCCTGACCAGGCCTTCTGGGCCTCCAGCAGTCTCCACTGCAGGCCTGGCACAGGGGCCCCAGGGTGCAGTGCTCCTCACCTGCTTCACTTTGGCCACATCCCGGATAAAGGTTTCGTCGTCCACATAGGAGAGCAGTTTGCGCAGCTGGTCCAGATCTGAGATGTAATCCTCCCCGATGCGCTGTGGGAAGATGGCTCTCAGCAGGCCCACCCCCCTCCTCTGACAGAGCAGTCCCTTTCCAGGTCAGCTCAGCAGACCTCCTCCCGCTCCAGCTTCCCAGCTGGGGCGTGACCTGCAAATGTGCATCTTCCTCCCCTCCCGACCTTGAACTGACCCCAACAGGCTTTCCCCTGGACTTTTCCTCACACAGGCAATGACCTCACGGCCCGGCCCCCAATCTCTGTCCCCTTCCAGTCTCACTTCAGATGTGACCTATTGATGACCCCTCCAATAGACTGTAAACTCCTCCAGGTTGACCCCATAGCAGGGCCTCTACAGCGCATACGGCACCCTCATGCAAGTAGGAAAACAGTTCCCCTCCTTCCAGTGCACGCAAAGCTTAGGAACAAGATGCAGCAAGGATTTCAGCCATCCACTGGGCACCTGCAGTAAACCACCTGCGTAACCACACCCAGCTGATCCCTGCGGTGACGCGTGCTGACCCCTACTGGCCATACAATGACCTCTCACCTCAGCAATGACTTCTGCCAGCCCAGGGTTACACATAACCAGCCAGCGCCGAGGGGTGATGCCATTGGTTTTGTTCTGGAACTTATGAGGCTCCAGCTCGTAGAAGTCCTTGAAGCTGCAAAATGGAGTTGGGGGGGGGGTGGTCACCACTCACCCCTGTGGGATGAAGGCCTCCTTGCACGGTCCCTATCCTGGTTTCTTAATGAAAGAGGCCTGCGGGTGGGAGGTGCTGCTGCATGTAAGCGGGGGGTCACCAGGGGACAGGACTGGACCCTGCTTGTTACAGCAATGCCACCTGTGGAAGGGCCAGCTGTGCTGTGCAGTGAAGGGGTGGGCCTGTAAGTGGCAGAGGCCTAGAAGTGGTGGGCCTAGCGGGAGACTTGGGGGCTCACATGGTCTTCTTGAGGATCTCGGAGTGGATGCGAGCCACGCCATTGACGGCGTGAGACCCAGCGATGCACAGGTGGGCCATGTTGACACGCTTCACCGAGCCCTCTTCCACAAGCGACATGCGCCGCAGCCGGTCTACATCCCCTGGGAACGCGGCTGCCACCCGCTGTGCCAGAGAACCCAGAGCTAGGACTGGATGCAGGAACTGAGTCCCCAGCCCCGTACCCTCAGAACTCTGCCCAGAGCCCTCCCCATTAGAGTCTGGGGCCCCGTGCTGCCCACGCCTCCTCCGCTCACGTTAAGGAAGCGCTGGTTGATCTCATAGATGATCTGGAGATGCCGCGGCAGCAGCGTCTCCATGAGGTGCACTGGCCAGCGCTCCAGAGCCTCGGGCAGCACCGTGTGGTTGGTGTAGGCACAGGTCTTCACCGTCAAGTTCCACGCCTGGCAGAGGAATGAAGAATCAGGACCCCCAGGCCTAAGCCCTGGGGCTGCCCGCACGCACTGTGTGGCCAGGAGCCCAGCCCTGCCACTGCGGGGCCAGGTTCCAGGATACCCACCCTCCATGCCCCCCCCCCCCCGCTGCCATCTGTTTAGTAGGGGCTCCCCTCACATCTTTCACTCCCCAGCCTGGGAAGGGAACCCTGAGGCAGAGAAGGTTAGACTGGGGTACAAGGGTCCCAAAGCCCACCTTGTCCCAGTCCAGCCGCTCCAGGTCCACCAGAATCCTCATCAGCTCCGGGATGGCCAGCGAGGGGTGGGTGTCATTGAGCTGGATGGCCACCTGTTGGCAGAGGGGGCAGGCAGAGAGTCAGTCTGGGCTCCACACCAAGGCTAAGGCTGCTGCTGTCCTTTGCCCCTCCAGGGGCCCAGTGTGGTTTTAGGGCTGAGCTAGGGGCAGAGGCTCCCATGGGAGCAGCTTTGGGGCAGGAGCAGGAGGGAGCCCAGGTTCTATGGACTGAGGATCCAGAGCAGGTCACCCTCACATGCACACCCAGCCCCAGCCTCCACTTGCTCATCTATAAAATGGGCGGACAGGCGGAGGCTGGAGGGAAGAGCATGGCACACCTCACGGCAGCTGGCCAGGGCAGCCCTCACCGCAGCCGGTACCTTATCCGGGAAGGCGTCAAAGCTCGTGCGCACGGCATCCCGGCAGCCAAACTTGGACGACTTGAAGCGGCGGATGATGTCCTGGAGCGTAGCAGCCACTACAAAGTACTCCTGCTTCAGCCGCAGCTCCTTCCCCTCGAAGAACTGGGGACAGTGTAAGTCAGAGCAAAGTCAAGGTGGTGAGGTCACAGCCTAACCCGACTGTGGGTGTGGCCAGGAGATACTCCACAGACACGAGCTGCCCCCCATGTCTAGGAGCCAGGGGTCTTTCCCCCACCAGGAAGTGGCAACGGTGACAGTGTCAGGAGTGGGACATACAAGAGCCAGGGAACAGCCTCTCCACAGTGCCCACCAAAACCTGCTGTGCCCCAGGACCCAGCCATCCTCCCACTTAACCGGGGGCACAAACAGGACATGCGGGGACCAGGAATGTGTCCTGGCCCTCCCCTCTCCTGCCCTCTCTCAGGCACACAGGCTTCCTGCCCCGAGCCCAGGGGGAGACATACGTTGTCGTTGGGGTACAGGACACGAGAGATGTTTTCAGCCAGGTTACGGTCCAGCACGGCCTGGATGTAGCCACCAATGTTGACTGGGGGACAGAAGTGGAGACAGGGTCAGGCTCGGACCCAGCACAGGTCGGGGAGGGCGGGGGCTGCTGACCGCCGGCCGCAGAACTCACAGTCCTTAAGGTTGAAGTCGTTGGGGGCCTTGGCGGACCACAGGCGCATGGTGTTGACGATGTTGTTGCGGTAGCCGGGCACAGGCGTGTCGTAAGGCATGGCCAGCACCACCTGCAGGGGCAGCCGGTGTGGCATCAGGAGCTGGGCACCTGCTGCATCTCACCTGTGGGGCCCTGAAAGCTGGGGCTCCGGGCTTCATCCCTGCACTCCACCGACTCCCAACCTCTAGGGTCTGGTCCCAACTCCGGGTGACCTCGAGCAAACCCCTCAACCTCTCTGTCCCTGATCTGTAAAGAGAGGGCAGCCCCAGGATCATTGCTACTCCAGCCGGCCTTGCCGGGCTGATGTAAGGATTACGGGAGGAGGAGGCAGTGAGGAGCCCAGCGACCAAGCTGGTGCTCTGTTGGCAGCCACTCCGCAGGGATGGGATGACGGGCCCACCTGGCCCAAGCGCAACCTTGAGGACCCTCTGGGCTCAGGAAAGGGCTGGGGGACCCAGGGCCTGGCTGGAGGAGTCACAGAAGTCAAGTCCATCCAAGGAGCTCATGCCCAGTGGACCACAGGGCTAATGAGCAGTGACTACAGCTGTCTGCTACCACGGGGCCGGGGGCACATCCGCTCCACCCTCCTTAGTATGAAGTAACTCCTATTGGGGTCAAATGGAAGCTGTAGCTCAGAAAAGGAAGGGACAGGCCCAAGAGCGGAGAGCCAGGTGGGCGGCCAAAGCCCCTGCTAGACCTTAGCGTGGATGACAGCAGAACAGACGCCCAGTTCTGAAGGCCTAGCAGGTTCTGCACAGCCATCCAGAGGCTGATGGCCAGCAGCCACAGCCGGAGGACTGGCTGAGCTGGAATCCAGGCACCAGGCTTGGCTTTAGGGCTCCCTCTCACTTGCTCTGTGACCTGGAACAAGTCCATCCCCTCTCAAGGCTTCCATTTTCTCCCCTCTGCCTCTTGCTGGCCTGCTGCTTTGCTTCCCGTCACGGCCCCAGTTCAGATGTGTGGGGAGTCGGGTCGCCATGATTATTTTCTGGTGGGTCTTGTGGGGTGAAGAGGAGCATAGTCAGGGGAGGGGCCCCGGTGGACAGTGCAGCCTCTCTCCTCCTCCCTGGCTCGGTACTTGGCCTAGCTCCCCTGTGACCCTACTGTCTCCAGCCTCCAGCTATGTGGCCTCAGTTAACTGACTTAACCTCTCTGAGCCTTGGTGCCCTCTGTTGTAAAAGGCCACGGGTCCAGTAGCCTCAGGCTCTTTCCCTGTATCTCCCTGTTTCCTCTAGGAGCCTCCCGCTCCCTTCTCCCTTGCTGGGTCCCCCCCCCCCATTCCCTGGCTTTGTCTTTTTCACCTGCGTGTCCACCCACTTGGCTCCCTGGCTGGTGTGCTCCACTCGGCCGTAGAAGTGCACGGGCAGCGTGAACTCAGGTCGGGCCTTCTCCCAGGGGTTGCCATAGCGAAGCCAGTCATCAGCCTCCTCCATCTGAGCTCAAGGCAGATCAGGGGAGAAAGGACGGCAGCATCAGACCCAGACTCACCCCACTGCAGGCAGTAAGGGGGGCAGGAGCAATGGCCCTGGTATGCCCTATATGGGGTGTAAATTAAGGGCTCTGGGATGGGCCCTGGTCTGGTGGAATATCCGATGTGACATGGTACATGTATGAGACTTCAAGAGGTGCCACAGGTGTGAACCACCTGCTTCAGGACTGACCAGGTGACTTTGGAGTCAGCGGCAAGGATGCTTTTCATCAACACTGGGCTGAGTTCTGGTCTATCCAGAGATAGAAAACCAAATGGGAGTCCCTCCTTTCATTCCCAGGTCCCCACAAAGTCAGGGCCCAAGGATGCTCACTTGCCAGCCCCCGCAGATCTTCTGGTTAAAAATGCCAAACTCATAGCGGATCCCGTAACCGTAGGCAGCCAGACCCAGTGTCGCCATGGAATCCAGAAAGCAGGCTAGGGGTGTGCAGGGAGGTCAGTGTCCAGGGCCCAGCACCAAAGAGCCCTCCGCCCACCCCACGCCCTGCCATCCCCACTCACCTGCCAGCCGGCCCAGGCCCCCATTGCCCAGCCCTGCATCCTCCTCGATTTCCTCCAGCTCCTCCATGTCCAGGCCCAGCTAGAGGGGACAGGGTGTGGCAGCAGTCAGGCCACCGGCCAGCAGGAAAATCCCCCCACCCCTAAGGCTTGCCTCACACCCAGCCCCCACACCTGGTAGACGGCCTCATCACAGGCGTTCTCCAAGGCCAGGTTCACCATAGTGTTCTGCAGTGTCCGGCCCATGTAGAACTCCAGAGACAGGTAGTAGATCCTCTGCCCGAAAAACAGATGTGCAGGGGGAGGGATCAGGGCTGCCAACCAGCATTCAGGAAGGCCCAGCTGAGCCTAGGCCTCTCGCACCTCCTGCCCCACTCCAAGGTCCCACCCAGCATGTCCCAGCCCCATCTCCATTCCCCCCACCCCCCATTTCAGGCTTTGGGACCCAACCGGGAAGGTTCTGATCCCAGCATTTCCTCTGCCTTTGAATAAATCACTTTTCTTTTCTGAGCCTATTTCCTCATCTGGAAAATGGGGCTGGCCATTTCTACCTTGGGTATGGAGGTGCTTGGGAGAGGTGAGGACCCCTGCATCCCAACAAGCCCCCCAACAGCCCAGCAGAGAGTCAGAAATACCTCCAAGTGCTCCCTGAAAGGGAAAAGCCAAGCCGAGAGAAAGTCATTTGCTCAAGGTCATACAATGACTCACAGCTAGAGTGAGCCCCGTCCTGTCCTTCCAGTGCACAGATACCCTTGGCCCTCAAACCTCAGCCCTGAGAAAGGGCCTGAGAAGCCCCAGGCCCCAGGATGTTGATGGGGCCTAGTCTCCTGGTTGCCTGGGTCATAACTCCCCCACCCCTGCCCAGGGTGTCAGGTTGCTGACATTTACCACTGTCCCCAAAAGACACTTGATCCCGCTGCCCCAACTGTCCCAGCTGCACACCACCTGCTACCCAGGCACACCACACACATACTCAGTGACGCAGTGTTGAGTTCTTCAGGCCCCCCACTTCAGGTCCCACCCAGGCCTCTGGGGCCTTCCTGGTCCTGCCCCAGGAGCCCCTCCACTCTCTGAGTGGGTGCTGGGCCTTTGCAACCAGCCCACCTGAACCAAGCCCCCTGACCTGGCCCCGCCTCAGGCTCCTCTTCCTGGGCTGCCCCAGCACCCATTGCACCTAAGACCCCTGGATCCTCCAACCTCAGGAATTTGGAGTGACCCTTCATTTTGCCGCAGGAAACTGACCCCAGGAAGGGTCAAGATCTCCCAGCCCCCTGGCAGGGCCCCCAGCCCATTTCCTTGCCCTGGGTGCCCCAGTCAGCACCTTGGGGTCCTTCTCATAGTAGTGCTGCTGCGTGCGGATCCAGCGGCCCACGAGGTGGTCACGGACAGTGTGGGCCAGCGCAAAGTAGTAGTCTCGAGGGGTGGCCACATTGCGGTCCTTTACGAGCGTGAAATGTAGGTGCCGGTTAAAATTCTTCTTCAGGTCGGTCACATTCTCCACGCCGGCCAGGCCGCGCACACTGATTTGCTTTCTCTTCTCCTGGTCTGACAGGGGCCGGGACATGGCTGCGGGAGGGTGGGCCGGGCTGACCGGTGGATGCGTGGATGGGAGGCCTCCGTGGTGCCTCCAGCCAGGGAGTGGAAATCTCCAGGCGCCTGGTGATTTAAAGCCGGACTCTGGGCAGCATGCCCCGCCTCCCTGGCGATGGGAGGGTCTTGGCCTGACAGCCCAGGAGCTATTTTGGGATGAGGGGAGGAGAAGAGAAGCTGGGAGAGCAGGGCTCAGTCTGGCTCATTCACAGCCCTGCTCTGCCCATGTCCTCCAGGCCTCGCACACCGGGGTCTTCTGTCTTCTGTGTCCCTGTCTTCTGCAGCAGGGACAGAAACAAAATACAGCAAGTGGAATGATGGCTTGAGAGGCCCGAGGCTTGCTGGAGCCGATGGCTGTGACTTTGGCTTTAGAGTTGCCTTGATTTAGCCCTTTTTTTGGGTTATAAATGAGGGCGGGCTGGATTGTGGGCTCTCAAGCAGGAGAGTCTGGGGGGCTGTCAAGTGGGCAAGTGTCGGGAAGCCCAGCCTTCGTCAGAGCAGCTTGGTGTGCTTTAGACATTTGCCCAGAGAAACTGCAAACCACAGGCTGAATGGCCCCTGCTCAGGCTTCCCCAGTGGCTACACTGGGGGGCTCTCATCAGCTGCACTCTGGGGGGAAGGCCACGTGTTGCGGCAAAAGTGGACAGGCCCCCCACCCCCTTGCAGGCTAAGGGCCAGGATTGAGGGTCAGTGCACCCCAAACAGAAGAGTGCAGCTAGTGTAGGACAGTGGATGACTTGAGAAAAGGGATACCAGGACCCTGAGTTTCAGGGGGTGGGGTGGGGGAATGTTATCCGAGGCAGGGCCACTACCCCCACCCCACCCCTACCCAAACTGATCTGCTCTGAGCTCCCCCTGTTGCTGTCCCTCAAGGAGCTCTGAAGTGACCTTTTGAGAGGCATGGTCAGATTACAGGCCAACTTTGGCTAGGGGCCGAGAGGCTGGAGCAGAGGCCCCTGGGAACTGTAGTCCTGTGGGCCCACAGAGGTAGGAGAAACTGAAGCATACTCCCCAACCCCCTGCCATAACATTGGCGGAGGGTATTAGGTCTTCCTGTGAGGCAGCTGCCAGGTGATTGGAAGCCTTTTCCCACTCACTTCTCCCACTTGGCGCCACCACTGGACAGGGACTTACGTGATCCAGGATTCACAGCTATGACCTCGCCTGTAAAATGGGAGCCCCTGCACCCTAGAACTTGACGTTGTTCATCTTCCTTTAGAGGCTTTGGCTGCCCTCCACTGCTGGCTCAGCGCCTGGCTCCAGCACTGGGATGCTGTGTGACCTTAGGCAGGTTGCTTTCCTTTTCTGAGCCTTGGACTCAAATCAAATTTCTGTCTTGTGAAGGCCAACTTCGGATCCTGCTTTCTTCTTCAAGCAAAGGGAGCCCAAGGTCTTGTGCTATTTCAAAGGCTGCCCGGCCCTCCTGGGGCGGTGGGCCAGTGGAGGGAACTTGGTGTTCTGGTTGGAGGACTGAAGGTCAGAGGCCTGGACAACTGCAGAATGCTACTGAGGGGCTGGTTCGGGGAAGGCCAAGTTTTTCCCTGAGGACTTTCTGAGCCACAGCAGGCCCAGTCCAGTAAATACAGCTCAGTGTGGGGGCCAAACTCAAGTCCCACCCAGGCATTCTGATCCCCAAGCCCCGCTCTGCCCATGCCCCCAAACAGTCTTCCTGCGCTGGTCTTCAACAGTGCCATGCTTCACAGTGGAGGACCTATCTTCCTTTAGAAGTCTTTTATACCTTATATTAAAAAAAAAAAAAAAAAAAGGAATGCCTAGCAGCACTCTGGTCCCTTCACAGCTCCCATCCTCAGCCACCTGGGCCGGCCTCCGTGCAGCTTCACTCCACCTTCTGCCAGGCCCCTGGGCCCGGCTGCTTGGCTTGAACTCTCCGTGGAGGGCTGGGCGAAGCAGAGCTCAGGAGGCTCCTTGGCAGTCACCCCTGACACCAGTTACGTAGCTGTCACCTCACACCCCAATTGGGGCTGCACACTTTGGCCCCAGAAACCTTTGTACTGATCCCTAGTTGCCCGTAAGACTTTCTTTTCCTGCCACAAAAAGACCTGCTCCCCACAAACCACTCCCATCTTTTCATCCAGCCCCACCAAGTTCATTCATTCAGTCCGTTTCCAGCAGTTGGCCCAAGGCCCTCTTCCTGCTCATCAATTCCGTTCTCGTCCTTCCTCTGCACTCAAGCACTTGCTGAACGGGGACATATCCTGTTTCTACTGGGACACAGACGTACTTTCTACTCCTTTTTTCTTGTGGGTTCTTTCAGTCTTTTGTTGTGCCAGCGACTCCCAACTCTTTCCAAGCTCTTTTCCCTTTGCTGCCCCAACCCAGCAGGACATGTTCAAGGTTCAAACTGCCCCATTTCTCCTGTGCTGGGCTCTCCGTTTCTTCATTGGTCCCTAGCATTGCACATGCATTTGTTTTAAGGAATCCTGAAAGCACACGTTAGTTCCGAGGAGCTGAACTAACTTGGGGCTATTTATGTCTGACTAGGTTTCTCACCAGAAATCCTGCCTCCTTCCCTGGACCAATCTTGGGTTTCTGCAGGGCGCTTGGCTGGGTCTCAGTAACAGAGCCCTAACACTGACCTTTCCCAACTGGCGTTCCTACCACCACAAGCTCTCCCCACTGGAGAGACACGGCAGCCAGCAGCCCAACAGGAACAAGGGGTACCCAGTCCTCTGTAACTGGGTCCCGCAGAGGCCTTTTTCCACCCTGGGTGCCTCTGGGCGGGTGGGAAAGCATTCCCCATTCTGCCACAAAGGCAGGCGTCTGGCTGCTGTTCTGGCCAAGCCTCCCTGCCATCTCTCCTCTGACATTTCAGAGCCCTGAGCTGCCTGGAGAAAGGCCCAAGACTGATGCCTTCAGTCAGGCACTTTGTTACTCTCCAAAATCTTAAAACCTGACGGTAGAGAGCAAAGAGAGAGCGAGCACAGGAATGGAGCTGGCCCCAGGGGACAAAGACAGAGGAGATAGCTGGGCTGTGGTTAAGTCATTTATTGATTTTATTTCTAAAACCCACATAGCGCCACTTTGCCTCTTCCAGAGCTTCAAAGAGCTAATTAACCGCCCAATGAGCCCACCAGGGAAACCGAGCTTGTGGAGAAGCAATGAGGTGAAGCCAAGGTCAAAGAAGGTAGCCAGGCCTGAGCCCCGTCTCCATTCCATCAGTGAAGGACAAAGACTTTCCCCTCCTCCTTCTAGTCAACTGAGATTTAGAGCCGGGTTAGGGAACCTACTGAACTTTCTGAGGCTTCCTCAACGCTGTAGGCCTACAGCAAAAACAGGTACCCTGGAAGAGGTGCAGACACCTTGGCTTTGCTCCAGATCAACAGTAATGGCCCACTCCGGCTTGAAGCTGGAAAGCAGCCCAGACCAGAGTTGTCCCCACTGGTCAGCTGCTGAGAGCAGCAGGAGCTTGCCACCTTGTCCCACCCATTAGCCTCCCCGAAGGAAGGAGGAAAGGCAGCCAGGGAAGGCCCAGCTCTCCCAGGGGCAGTGCAGCAGGGTGAGGACCTCACTACCTTGTGGAGACTAGACATGGATTTTCCTGGTGCCACACAGGCACTGTCCTGACATGGAAGAATACAGCCTAAGACTCTTAAAGAAGTGCTTACAAGGCAGAAGGTGGGGCGCTTTCTCTTGCCCCCTCCACTCCCCAAAGCCTGCAGTGCTGGCAGGCTACAAGTCACCAACAGAGAAAGAAAAGCCACTTGGCGATTTTAATTTTAGCTGCTCTGTGTCTGACAGGCAGGATTAGACTGGCTTGACCTTTAGTGCTGATGCCTCCCCCTAGGCCCAGGGCCTTAGCTGGGTGGCAGCTCCCAGGCACAAATCACAACTGGAGCTCATCAAATATGGTGGGGTCTAAGCTCCAGGGAAATGCCTTCAAAAGGACAGGGACCAGGAGGATGAGGGGTAACCAGGGAGAAGCTGGTTCTCAGCTATTAACTAGTACACAAGAGGGAGGTGGTGGGGATGCCCACACACTCTGCTTCCCCCAACAAAGCCACATAGGCAGGTAGGCAGAAGGCTTCCTTAGCTAATGCCCCACAGGTTCTCCAGGGAAAAGGGGACAACTGAGGCCATGGGCTGAACATAGGTAGCCTTGGTGACGTTGATGGTGATGGGGTGCGGGGGGGGGGGGGGGGGCGTGGAGGGTGGGAAGGATTTAAGAGAAAATAAAGAAACAGACCCAGAAAACCACACTGCTCTTTTATTCAATGGAACGTCCCCCTTTAACGCAGTGTTGAATCATACACCGAAAAAAAAGCCCAGAGAAATTTCTGCAGATAAACCAGTGAAGAGAACGCGCATTATACATTGTTGTCAACGTAATCACTCCATAAAAGGGGGGGGGGGGGGGAAGCAGAACGAAAAACAAGGGACTCAACACCCTAGACACTGCAAAAACATTCAGACATTTGGGATTAAAAGAAAATTTAAAAGGAACCCTTCCAGGAAGGAGAGGAACAAATGGAATTATGAGGCAGCTTAGGTGCTCTGGGAAAATGGAAATGACTCTCTGGACTGGCAGACAAGCCCAAGGTGGCTTGAGCAGCCACCCCTACCATTGGCAGGGGTGTCAGGATGGATATGGACCCCAGATCTAGAGATTAAGCCTCTACTCTATGAGGGTAGCAGAGACAAAGCCCCACACTTAAAAAAAAAAAACCCTCAGGGTGGCTATGGCCCCTTGTAAATCTTAAGAGCCAAAGAACAACCCCTCCCAACTAGCCTGACATTACTGGCCAAGGCCTTTGCCTAAAACCATTTGCTCCTCTCTCCTTGGAAAGAGAAGAGTGAGGAATGGAGAAAAGAAAAAGGAATCTGATTGCAGCAGAAGACCGGGGAGAGCGTCTCCTTGGACGGAGTCTGAAGAGAGGAAGAGATAAGGAAATAACAAAGGGAAAAGAAAAAAATTAATAAAAATTTCACAATATGGAGCCAGCGTGTTCCGATTCCATCCACAAAAATAACTCAGGCTGCTTTGCCGAACCATCCTGTCCACCAGGGGCGCTGCTGAGGCTGTCTGCCTGGAAGGGTCACCAATGGGCGCGGAAAGTCCTCACTCTCATGGCTCGGGCCATCGCCGCTGCGGGGAGGGATCCTGGTGGCCCAGTTTGGGGAGAGGCAAAGGGAGTTGGGTGAGGAGAGAAAGACAAAGAAGACACTCGATGCTACGGGGCGCCAGGAAAGCACAAGCTGGCGCCCCTACTACCACCTGCCCGTACCCAAGCGAGTCCTCAGTCACTTGGCCCAGCCCGGTGCGTGCACACACACACATGCGTGCACCCAATCACATGCGTGCGTCCCAATGTCTGGCTCCATATGGTGAGGTTCGGCGTGTGTTTAAACGAGACCAATTCTCTCTCTATATAATATATATTTTCTTAAAAAACCGAGTCTAGTTCTGTGGTGGAGGCGGTGGGGGAGCTGGAGGCATCCCGAAGGGCGGCATGCCCGCCACCCCCATGCCCATCATGGTGACAAAGTTAGAAGGGTCCATGGGAGGCGGAGGAGGGGGGGGTGGGGCATACATCATGCCGGCGGAACCAGGCGGCGGAGGCGGCGGAGGGGGAGGGGCCCCGGGCGGCAGAGGCGGCTGGACCCCGGGGGGCAGGGGCACCATAGTGGGGTTGCCTTGCATCTGAGGGGCTCCTGGAGAAGCTGCGGCAGCCGCCTGCTGCTGTTGCCATGGCGGGATGGACCCTGTGCCAGCGCTCGTGGTGGTAGTCGTCGTATCTGGGGTGGTAAAGAAGCCCAAGGTCACACGCGCGGGGGCACACCGCGGTTCTCTGCGGCTGCTGCCTTGGGATGGGGGCGAGAGGCGCCTGCTCCTTGCTTGGCATGCGGTACGGTGGTGGGGGGCGGGCGGGCGGGCGTGGCTGTCCTGGTGATGGGGAGTGAAGGGGTGGGCAAGGACTACCCTGGGGCCAGCCTCGAGGTCTCTGGGCTTAACGGAGTAAGCCCTTTGTCACCGATGCCCCCAGGGAGGGCTGGCAAGAAGGTACCAGACACAAGAACGGGCTCTGACATCCCTCCGCCCATCCGCCGCCACCACCGAACGGCACATTCAACCTCAAGGTCACAGCTACTCTCCCCACTGCCAGGTCCCATCCCTGCAGTCTGTCAGGCCCCAGTCACATCCCTCTCCAGAACATGCATGCAGCACCACCCGCCCTGGCCATAGGAACAGGTTTGAGCCAGCTGGCTCACTCAGCCAGTGAGAGCCTGGACTTCTGGCACCCTACCTACTATGGCAGACCCCCCTCCAGGTCCCCAGACACAACCACATCAAACATCAGATCTCCTCCCCAAGACCCCCCAGGGGCTACAAGGCCCTTTGTTTACACCCCCAGCAGAGATCAGAGTCTCACCCCAAGGTGCCGGCCTGCCTGTGTGAGCTGTGAGGTTCTCTCATGCCTCTCAGCGCCCCCCCCCCCATTCCCACCCACCCCCACAAGCCCAAAATATGCCACTCACTTTGCTGCCATGGCAAGGGGGTACTGGAAGCCATACTGCTGCTGGGCGGAGGGGGTGGAGGAGGCTGCTGCTGCTGCTGTTGCCATGGGGGAAGAGGACCAGAGGGTGGGGGCGGGGGCTGCCCACTGGGCGGTGGCGGCGGCGGCGGCATCATGCCCATAGGCGGCGGCGGCATCATACCTGTAGGTAGGTACAGAAAAGGGTGAGGCCACTGGGATGAGGTCTGTGGGACAGAACCCCATTCATTCCCAGACCTAGGTGATGCCCCCAAATGAGCAGATGTCAGGCTGGCTCCATTACCTTTTCCTTGATGCAGGCGATAGACCCCAGAGCCCACAGGCGTACTTCCCAGGTACTGATCTTGATGGAAGGAAAGAGCAGGGACTTAGCAGGACATTTGAACTGACCAGGGAAGACGCCCCCACCAACAGCTTATTCAGCCATACAGCTTGCAGTTACTACTCTTACAAAAGCAATTCCGGAACTCTGCCTGTGAGATAGGCCTATGCCCACCCCACACAGAAAGTTCTTTCTTAATCAGAATGGAGTCTTGCTGCTCCTCTTGGACACCAAGCCTTGACAAAAGACCTAGTGCAATACTCAGCCACTTTTGAGAACTGCTGCTAGCTCACCATGACCTGCTGTAATACTTGCTTATCCCAAAGCCCCAAGGTTTCTGGTCTGACACTTACTTACCCATTGGAGGAGGGCCATGGTGCCCAGGTGGGTGGGGGCCCTGGTTCATCGGTGGCGGCGGCGGCTGCATCCAAGGGGGTGGGGGTCCATTAGGGTTGTGCTGCATGGGATGTCCACCATGGCCACCTGCCAGGCTGGGCAATGGGTGTGGGAAGCTGTGGGGGCCACCTCCAGGCCCACCAGGACCACCTCCATGCATGCCATGGTAGGGTCGACTCTCTGAAGGGCCAGAATTCATCCAGGGTGGGCGGCTCTGGGTGGTGGACATGAGAGACTATGTGAGAGCATTTCCAGCCAATGTCCCTGCCTGCTCCCCCTGGTGGCAACATTGTTCTTTTCGGCTATGCGGGAGGACCAATACACAAGGACAGAATCTTCCCAAAGTGAGGTCCCCAAACATCCTGACATCCCGGAAGAACAATGTTGCCAGCCATATCCAAGGTACCTGGCCACAGCCCCCAATCTTTGAGGAAGATACGGGGCCAGGCCTTCAGAACCAGTTCCTGAAGCTCACCGGTGGAGGTGGGTTGTTGGCTGGAGCAGCAGGCCGAGGCGCACTGGCCAGAGGTGTGCTGGCAGGCCCAGAGGTGGAGCCCACAGATGCGGGCACAGGTGCTTCACCCAGTTCGGCCATAAGGGACAAATATTCCTTATCCATCCGTGCTTTATCCTGAGCTGACTGGGGGTCACCAGGCCTGAAGGTGGGGTGGGGGACACAAAGAGAGGGGAAATCATTAAGGAAACTTTTACCCTGAGGAATTCACACAGAGGAGGTTTTGAGTAACTCAATCGTCCTTTCTAACACCTTCCTCAAAACAGTCTCATCAGCCCTCCAGTTGTAGGCCCAGCTCTGCATCTGGGATTACATGTACCTCTGCCATAGCAGAGACCCCTGAGGCAAGAAGAGAGGAGACAGTGAGCATCAGACCACAACCAGCCATGCCAGTCAGAGCGCAGGTTCTTCTAAATAGCAAGTTTCATCAAACTCTGCATTACCAGTCTGAGGGAAGGAAATCTATGCAACACTGGAACACAGCTGCCAGGCCTTAACGAAGCCACCCAAAGTGGAAAATGTTGCTATCAAGTGCTGGCTTGCAATTGATCAAAATCCTTACATTGTTAATCTTCTTAAACCAACCTTCAGCAGCAAAAAAGGCACTTAATTTAATATTGAGCCACAGTAAAAACACATACCCAGAATGGAAGTCTCCAGTTTCCCTGGGCTCAAGATGAGCAATTAAATAGGGGTGTTCTGCACAGACTGTTCCTAATCATCTTAAGCTTTAAATCACACCATTACAGACCACATTCACAGAAAGGAAAGCTGCTCTTGGATCCACTCGTTAATAGAAGCCAACCAACAAGCTGAAAAGCTGTCCTGTACCCCACAGGCTACCTGCAAACCATGACTGCAGCCCCTCACCTTTGGAATTTGCAATCAGAAGCAATGTGGCCAGCCCCTCCACACTTGGTACACACTGTGGTATTGGTAATGCTGCGGGTCTCTGAGCTCTGCCAGGGTCTTAAGATCCTATTGAAAGAAAAAAAAGTCAACTCCGGGGCTATGGCCAATCCTCCCTACTTCCATAGGCTCTTCAGGTCTCCCTGTACTCCCCTCTTAACTGACCACATACCTGTTATCATCTTCCCTAAGGGTCCCATTCAAGCGAGCCAACTCCCGAAGCTGCATCTTCCGCAGATCATTCTGGTCCTCAGGGGTCTCAATACCCTGCTTCAGAATGTTTCTTATCTAATAGAAACACAGTGGGCAGTTATGTAAGTGCTAAGACCACCACCTAGCATTTCTGGCAAGAGACTTCCTTTCTGGCTCTCTCACCTGTTCTACTGCTTTCTTCACATTCTCCATGGTATTGGCAGTAACCAGGGCATGAAGTGGCTCATCTTCTCCAGGCAACATCTGGCCATCTTTGCGCCCAACTTTCCCTTCTTTCACAGACCCTTTCCCCCGGATCATAATCTTGGCATTACATTCCTTCTCTATGTTCTTCAATGTGTTTCCTCTATCAGAGGCAGAAAGATTTGAGCTGTTATATACCTGAAGTGCAAATTCACATGCCAGAGGGGACAGAAGGCAGGCTGATCACACACTGGCAGAAAACCACAACCGCAGAGATTTGGATTTTCCCACCAAGAGATGCATGATCTCTAAGTTAAGGTGAGCCACAGCCATCCTCAAGATTTGCCTTCTCTGCAGTAAAATGAGGAAGTTAAAGAGATTTTTCTAACACAAAGGCAAGAACTCAGCCAAAGGTCCTACCCAAAACGGGAAGGTGCCATCAATGGCATCCAGTCTGGCACAAGATAGACACACCTCATAGGTTCTCAGGAATTTTATATCCCATAAGCTAGAAGTTACTTACCTGGGCCCAATTAGCAGCCCCACAAAGTTGATTTCTGGATACTCATCTTGTGGAATCATTACTTTATCACTCACACGTGTTGCTGGAGGTCTAAGGAAGAAAAGACTCATTGACTCTGCACATTTCTGAGAGGTGACAATGGCTCATCCAGAACCCTTGGCACCATACATTAATTATAGGTGATTAGGGGCAAGAGGTAAGTAGTTAGTACCAAACTGTTCTACCAAGTCACGCACAATGTACACGTGTCCTTTCCCAGACAACTCAGCCCCTTTGCTTACTTGTAATCTGCAGGTGGCTTGAAATCAGGGTTGAGAGCAACCATTTCTGTGATGAGGTTATGCCGCTCCTCTTCCAGCTTTTTGCGGGTGCGAAACTCACGTGTGTTAAGCCGCTTCCCCTCACTATTGTAGATGGGCTCAGGGGAAGGGGACCTGTGGGAAACAGACCACCGTCACTGCTCTACCTTCACCTTTCTGTCACTCCCACACAGGCTATAAGAAGTACCCCAGCCCCTCTGCCTCAGACCCTAACACAACACTCTCGGAGGAACCGACCATAACGTGTGCTACTCAAGATCGTGTGGATGGGGAGCTGGGAGCTGGCTTAGCATTAGGGAAACTGGCGTGTGTATGTGAGAAAGGAAAAAAATGATTCTGCTTTTAAAAACGATGAGGGGGAAAAAGTCTGTCCTTCTCGGGGAGTCTCTGGACTGCAAATGGCAAGGACAGTACTCTCTGGAGTCTTCTTCCCAGAGGATTTTTATCATTTGCAAAAAATTTTACAATATTACAACTTTATGAACCACGGAAACCCCAAGTTTAGGTAAAATGGTAACTCCTGCAGAGCTCATGCCCTATCAGGAAGTGTCTATACCCCTGCTACCACGTGGTAAGTATGAGCTCTTTAACCCAATGCAACTAGGACTCAAGGCTACTGCAGCTACTTGGCCCCCACAATGGAGAGAGGTGGTTCAAGGCTTCATCTCTGCTTTTCCTTCAATGGCCTGACTGGCTGTGTCCAAGGCCCAGGAGTCAACCTGTTTTCTGGCTGTTCGAGGTTGGGGAGTCTGGGTAGAGAAAAACGTTAAAGTGCTAAAGCAGCTTCTGAGAGAGGCTGCAAATGCAGATTTGGTCAAATACTTGTCTAAGGTCTGAACCTGCAAACAGCGAGGGGAAAACCTATGATTCTCCACCAGAGTTTACAAGTCCAGAAAGCAGATTTTCTCTCTCTCTCTCTCTTTTTTTAAGGAGTAAAATGCTGTTGCTATAAGTAAAAAAATAGTAATGATAAAATGGTCAGTTTACCACAGCTGGATTTTGCGGTAATAAAAAAAGAGAAGTCACACTCCTAGAATTCTGAGTTAAGATTACAAAAAGGACCATAGCTTGATATTCTGAATGAAAATTTAGTAGCAGCTGCAAGAAGGGAAGAGACCATGTGCATCAAGTTATTAAAAAAACATCCTGAAAGTAGTCAAGATTCCTACACCCTTGGTTTAGTTGAGAACCTTGCCTAGTTGGAGAGCAAGGACTGAACTCGGCTGCGCCCACTGTCTTCAGCCTAAAGGGAACCATGTCATCCGTTACACACACGATGGAATAAAAGGTCAGGTTTGTTCATGGCTAATGACGGCTAAAATGACACCTCCGTTTCTAGCATTTGTATACACTGTTAGCACAATCCAGTAATAGTGAACAAAAGCAAACATACCCCAGCTTATTAGACTATCACCTTATACATTTAAGTCTACAAGCAATTTTAAAACATTTTTAACTGTGCGACTTGAGCAACATCAAAATGGCATAGAGTGGCTTAATATTAAAGATACACCTTCTTTAGAAATAATCTTATTAAGGTAAGAAACTCATGCATTTCCCTCCAACCTGGGCTCAAAAGCAAAACCAATCAGGCATTAGGGACTCTGAATACAAGGGAGAAAAAGTCTGCTCTGGTTTTATTTCTAGCATGCTTGACATTTCTAATTCCCACCTGATAACTGTCTAGAATGAAGCGTTTCTAGCTTATCACCAAAACAAGTTTTACCAGTACAAAATGGTCATTTTAAAGGCCTCAAAACAGTTTACCCTCTTTCCAAATTATGAATGTGAAAGGCAAAAGCTGATATTCTAAAGGTTAAGGTTGGCCCAACTTCTTCATTTTGAGTAGGCATCATATAGATGAACTAAGTTCTAACCCCAGTTCTCCAGGAAGCAAAGGTGTGTTAAAAATTCAACCTTTTGAGGAATTGCCTGGTAACCTGTAGCTGTAGTATCAAAGGAAAAAAGGCCAAAAAGGCACTGAACAGTTGTGGTCTACAACCTACAATGCAAATCTTTATAAAAAAAGTCAAGAAATATAAAACACAACTCTCCAAACCAAAATCTACAGGTGAAAAAATAATATAATTTAAGTCAATAAATTTGTTTCCTGGCAAAGGGCAGCAGAAAAATGTGTAAGAGTGACCTCTAAAATCATTACATCTTTCTGATGTAACAACATATTAACTGAATAACAAAAACCAAAACCAATCGTTTTTAAAGCACAGTCTTTTCAACTCTGCTGCATGGCCTAAGAGAAATTTCATTGCCCTTCCAATTAAATGGACCAGATTTTAGCTGTTCAAAGACCACGCTCAGCCAATAAAATCCCTGTTAAAAAAGTTCATTTCCCTTGACAGACTTTCCTTTCATAGGTGAAACTGGAAACTGAGAAAACATGACCACAGCTGTTTGAGGACCGCATTCCCCTTAAAAGTGGGGGTAGGGGAAAGTAATTTAGGATTGCCTTCCCCAAACAGGTTGAATATTCTGGTCCCTCTCAAAACTCCCAGGCAATGGCCAAGGCTGAAAATTAACTGGTAGTGAAGCAAATTGGTTAGAAATCTCATCTATTTTAAAACCATCTCAAAACCATGAGCAGGAAGATTGTAGCAATGAGCTGACCAGATTTAAAGTTTCTGGCCTGCTCAAATTCAGTGATGCTCAAAAATATTCTTAATCCCTGCATCGTGTACCTGTGAGAAAAATTCTTACACCTGGGCTTTCAGCCAAAGCAGGTACTGAAAAGGCTGGTTAATGGCCCACCTCACTATCCCTACAGGTGGGCAAATCAGGTTAAAACATACATGCTTACCAATTGGAAACCAGTTGTCCATTTTCCTGTAACTTTTAATTCTGCTAGTAATTAAGTTTCATTCCAATTTTCTAACTGATGAGTGGTTATATATACTGCTAATTAAGCCCTACTCCCCAGAATGGTCAGAGTACCAGTCGTCTTACTAGGATTTTATTGAAATGACACAATATGTTGCCACCAGTAAAACGTATTGAGAAAAAGGTAAAAGCGTTACTGTCAGCTGGTTAAAACTGTTTCCCAACCTGTCCTCAGGGTTAGGGGGGATGCCCAGGTCTCCTGTGCGCAGTTTACGAGTCAGGTCTTCTATCTGCAGTTGCACTGGAAGAAACCAGGTTAGGAAAGAAAAAAAAGGATGGAAAAAAGACAATGTTACCAAAAAACATCTCAAATCTCAACAACAAGCATGAAGAACTCGGAGACTTTGAAAGGGACGATTGATCAGTGAACACATTGAGGCAAAAACTCCCAACCATCTATCGGCAGGAGTCCATTTACATCTACAGATATTTTTCACTTCAAAATGGTTATCACTTAAGGAAGCAAACAGTTTGTTGGAAGAGGGGTTAGCAGTATAGACTATTCGCTAAGGCTAACATCAAAGCAATTATTAGATGTCTCACCTCTCCCTCCTCACCAAGGCTTGCTATAACACTTGGCACTCAGAACCAAACCACGTAAGTTATCACTGATACCCCGTTCCCACCAAATTAATTTCTTGAGGGCAAGACTCTTGAGTTAATTTTTCTTCATTAAATACTAAGCATAACCCAATATGACCCAATTAACGTGGGACAAGGAAAAATACCAGTCAAGCAGAGACCATTTTCACTGATATTAGGCTTAAAATTCTTTATACAAGACATGTAATAACCAGTTTAAGACCTCATAGGAACTTTCTGTACAACCAGATCCTTACTAGTAGGGATCTCCCAATACCTTGTGCTTTTATTCAAACTTTAGATGACAACCCATGTACCGTAATAAACCGGTGATGGTGAAGATGCAAGAAATCTGTTTTTAGACTTGCTCCTTATGTGGGAATAAAATAGGGTGTAGAGGATGGAAAGTGTGGGTCAGGGAGAACGGTGGCCCTCAGACCTTGACAAATGAGGCTGCACATGAGAAAGAGACATGAGGGTTTCACAAAAGTTCAGTGACTCAGGGAAATGCTCCCCAGTTGATTACTTAAAACAACGGGACCTTCAGAGCTAGATCGCTTTCTTCAGCGTGAACAACCACCTGTTCCTTACCTTTGCAGCATTTGAGGGTTCTGAGCAGGCATCTCTAGTAAGAGCAAGTCTTACTAGGTTGGGTTAAAACTGAACTTACTCCAAGACAAGATTAACACCCAAGGTACCCTTCTAACTTTAAATACATCCCACAGGGCTACGCCATACATCCATTCAAATCTGAAGAAATGAAAATCCACATTAATATTGAAAAAATACGAAGGGCATGCTGCACAAGGCAGTGTGTACTGTGAGGGGCAAAAGACACATGCCTCCCTACGTTCTTTAATGCCAGAAAGCTCTAACTTGGCAGTTAAGTATGAAGCTCAACTCCAGGAGAAAGTCACCTTCGTGTGGGGTAAGCAGTTCTCCTCCTAAATGGTCTATGGGGCCGTGGGGTCTGATTTGAGAAAATAGCTGGCACTTCAATCAAAAAGTCACTATCTTCCTTGGAGTAGAGATCTACATCAGTCCTTGCTTTGATTCCAGCTACTGATTGTGGCTATAAACAGTCCTGCGGGCTCACTGTATTAACTCCCTCCACAGGGAGAACTGGAGATGTAAAGAACGATTGTTTTCCCATTTTCTAAGTCTGCTTGTATACTTGAAATATTGTTCCACAAGGGACAGTTGCACAAGGCTGTGAAGATCCAGACCTGTCTACTACGAGACCTAAGAGTAGCTGGGTGTAGATACAAATAGTAGGGAAAGAAAATATTAGTACTGTGATTAGATGATTCAGCACCTCAAATCCTCAACAGTCTAAGAGATGGAAGACGTTACGATCCTCAACAGTAACAACATGCCAGCCTTGAAGTGTTTTACTTGTGAAGGCCATGGCCTCAGGGAGGTAGGAAACCACTGTCCTAATTTACTCCACAGGGGGTGTTTATTTGGTTGGTAGGAAATGTTTATCAAGTGAACTGTTTTGAGACCGCTGCGCAGGTACATGAATAAAGGTCAAACTTGCATTTTAAAAACCTTGTATTTAAAAAAAAGTAATTTTGAGGTTAATTTCATTTCCACTGTGGACAGCCATTATTAATCCTTAAAATTTCCCCAACAGTTAAGATCTTTTATCCTACCACCTCATTCCATATCCAAGCAGTACCCCTTTCCCAGTGGAGTTCTTTAGTAGTAAACACCAAGAGCCCTCATTTTAAGACAGCTCTCCAAAAACCAAACCAGAAAAAAATGCTGAAGGAAAGGTTAAACTCAATAAAATAGTAAAAGGGGGCGTACTGTGAACACTTTCAGAACCACTTTTTGATAAAATTGAGGTTTTTTTTTCCTTTCAGAAAGTACCTATAAAAAGTAAAAGACCACATTTTAGGGAAAGGGAGGAATATGAAATTATGGTGAAAGGCCATGCTGTGAAAAAGTCATCTGGTTTTACAATACCTGCAGTGTTCTCCACTGGGGCTGTGTCCAGAAGAACAAGACACTCACCTCATCAACTGGCAATGACAGCAGCTGAAAAAGGTAGGGTTCTAAACTGGGGACTATTCTCACTCCTAAGTGGGCCAGTCTACCTTCCTGGCACTCATGGAGAACACTGCTGTTACCAACAGACCATAGCAAGGAGCTGCAAATGCAGGACCCACAGAGCAAAAACTGAAGGATTGATTATGTGAAAGTCGTGAAAGTCCACTTGACCATACATCATCTCAAAAGAGAAAACTCTAAAGTACCAAACCTAAAACAGATAAAATGTCATTCAGAACATTACAAATTTGAAAACGCATTTGGGTGCAGAACGTGTATTTACCTATATAAGCTCTTTCTTGTTCCCGAGTAAGTCCAGGGGGGATGACTGTAGGCATTCCTGGAATCACCGTTTTCTGTTCCATTGTGTCTTGGTTCCAGCGGCTTCTCTTCCGCTTCTTACTTGGGAAGTCTAAAAGCAAACGAAGTCCATCAGATGCAAGTACAACCCCACCAGAGTAACTACCAACAGGCAGTTCAAGATACTTATGACATTACACACAACTCAGCAGACTGTGAAACCAAGAACTTGACCTAAAATGTAAATGACCAAGAATGGAAGACAAACCTCAGAAATCAAGATATGGCCACTATAAGGGCACCTGGACCTGGGTCCAAAAAGTTAACGTTTCAGAGAAACTGTAAATTATAGAAACAAAGTAACAAATCTTAAAGCATAAAGTTTCAGATAGGTAAATTAAGTGTTGGAAAAATATGTACATCATCCATCAATACTTGAAAAGCCCCAGGGGATACAGGAACTATAAAGGACAAATGGACAAAACCAAGGGGGAGGGTGGAGGTGGGGGAGGGAGGTGGGTTCAGCTGGGGTGGGGTGGAGGGATGGGGAGAAAAGGCATACAATTGTAATTGAATAACGATAAAAATTAAAAAAAAAAGAAAAGCCCCAGGGGAGACAAGAGTAGAATCAATAGCCAAACAAATTTATAAAGTTATATTGGGGGACTGCTGGCTCCTCCCACCTCCACTCCCCACCTTACAACTGGGCTTACTGGGCTACAACACGACTAAACCTATTCCAGGCGGGATTCTTCGACAAGGTCACTTTCTTCTTCAGAAGCTTAATGGAGATCAGCTTCCAAATTTCCTGGGTAGTTGGACACTTAGCATCTGACACACCAAAAGTTCGACAAGGAACAAACTACGACAGCAACCAAATCCCCCTTCCCCAACACACAGGTAGAAACTCCCTACACATTTGGTACAGACACATCATTCTACTTCGGGGGACGGGGGGTGGGTGGGGGGACGGGGGGTGCACTCCCAAGTATGAGATGTATCGGACTTCTCTTAAGATAAACTTAGGGAGATTAGCGGAAAAGAATCCCCCCCCCCCAAAAGAGCCACAACAGATCTGAACCTTAGGACTTTCAGGCTCTTTCACTCTCTGTAGTGAAAACCCGCCATACACTCGACAAAAAGGAGCTATTCTTAGTACTTTTTTTCCTTTCAGACTCCTCTACAACCAGGAAGAGGATGTCCTACGTCATCACTGAACCCCCTCCCACCCTCCTGACATGCACACCCAGCAGCCACTGTAGCCACCCGACCCCCTACACCAGGAGCTAGAGGGCAACAGGGTCCTCCCCGCCCCCCGACCCAGCTTTTTGGTCAGACTGCAACTAGGCAGCGCACCGCGCCGGCGCACAGCAAACCTCCCGCCCAGACAACCCTCCCCCCAAGTCCCCTCAGAGCGCGTGCGCACTCGAGGTACTAGAAACAGGCCGCGCGCCCCGTGGCGCCTCCGCCAGGGCCTCCCCGGGCGCGCGCGCGCGCACCCCCGCCGCGTGCAGCCGCCGTCGCCGCTGCCGCGCGCCCCTCAGCCGGCCGGGCCCGTTCGCGCGACGTCTTTCGCGCTTTCTCGGCCCGACTCACCTCCTCCGCCGCCGGCCGGACCCGGCTGCTGATCCTGACGCGGCGGCTGGGGTGGCGGCGGCGACACGCGCTGGTAGAGCGGCGGCGGAGGGGGCGGCTGCGACGGCGGGTACGAGGAGCCCGAGGAGGGCGGTGGAGGCGGCGGGGGGGGCGGCGGCGGCGGCGGCGGCGGTGGAGGCAGCGCCGCGAAGGGGAAGGCCGCGGTGAGGGCCCTCACGGAGCCCACGGGCGGGGTAGGCGGCGGCCCCGGCACCAGAAGCCCCGCCCCAGGCCCGGGGGCAGGAGACGGCCCCGGCTCGAAGCCCCCTTTGGGCCTGGGAATGGATGGAAGGCCAGGGGAGCCCAGCTTACCCAGCGGCGTGGCGTTCGCTCCGGTCGCCATGGCGCCCCCGGGGACCCGCACCGGCGGCTCCTCCTCGGCGGCGGCTTCTCCTTAGCGAACCTTCCGGGGAAACGGGACCCGACTGCGCTGCCTGAGAGCGCGCGGAGCCCGTCCTCAGGCGGCTGGCGGCGAGCGGCGGCGGCGCGAGACGCACAAAGAGGGAGGAGAGAGGGCACTGCGGGGGCGGGGCGGGG